>NC_090393.1:54831912-55175837 GCF_036365525.1 Heterodontus francisci
GCGAATGTGTAGCGTATTTTTTTTAGATCAGGTTTAGATGGTTAAGTATAATGAACTCGCGTCTTTCTTGTTTAAACTCAAGAAACCCTGTTCGATTGGTTCTTTCATGATCACATTAAAGGTAGAAGGTAAAAAGAAACTCACTGAGGTGGTAAGCACAACCACTGTTTAAAAAAGGAATAACCCTGTTGCGGTCAAATAAAAGGAAGAGCAAGTTAGGCGACTGTCACCTCCTCCTCACCTGGCTGTAACGGTATGTTTAGATGTCGCAGAGGCGAAGACCTGGGGGAGGATAGGAATGTATGTCAACTGCTACGTGTATTCATGTTGAGTAGTGTTCAATTATTTATTTAACATTAAATAAATGTGTAGGTTGGTTTACCCTTTGAGCTTATCCAGGTAAACCTATTTTCATCGGCCTACAAGAAGATTAGGATATCACGCCAGTAGTAGTGCAAGGAAGCAATGCTCAATCCTTGGGCCACATTTCATTTTCCTCGATACTGAGCAAGGAAAGACACATAGTTTACTGGAGGAAGGCTGATCCGTACATGGGTGTTGTCATTGGCATTGATTGCAACTGGTATGTGTAATGTGTAAAAAAAAAGCAAAAGGCAACAAGCAACAGGCCGAACATTGCAGATCGCCGTGCGACAATCCATCATACCCTCCAAGTGACCAATCAACAGCGCCATAAAAAGTCACTGAGTGACTTCTCCCCTCCCGGGATACCACGCAATGTGAAGATATGCAAGCGGGCTGAATTTGATACGTAAATATATGTTTAAAAAGAATAAAAATACAAAAAAGAACAAATTCAGAAAAAAATACCAAGTACAGCACAATTCACATCTTCACCTACAAAATGTTTGGTGCAAAATGCCGATTCGCGTGTTTTTTTTCCCCCCAATTGATTTCTTCAGTCGTTTACACACTGTAAAAACAAGTGGCGGAAAAAGATGGTAATTATAGAAGGATGCAAGTCGAGGCCCAGTGTAGAGTGCGATGGAGATATTGAATAACGTCAGTGAGATTCGACGATTATCTCTACACCAATGAGATCACCCGCAATCAACCTCGATTTATCTGTGTTGAACATGATCCATTATTGCCACGTCGGAGTTACCATATTTCACCGAATGCGGCTCTGTGAAGTGTGGCAGTGATTGTCCCAGGTTTCGCTCTTGTGAACGCTGGGCGTCGCTCAGTCAACCTAATGGCACTATGGTGAAATCTTGTACTGATAACATATTTTCAGGAGTCCGGACCATGTCAGGGTCCCGAACCTGCTCAAGTCTGCAGTGTGCACTCCAGCCCGATCTCCCAGGATACGGCTTCCTAATTGGCCGCCCCGGACCCGCTGTCCAATTAAGGGTGGCGGGAGAGTTGGTGGCGGGACCGTTCCTGAGACCGCAGGTCCAATCAGAGGGCTTGAACCTGGGGACGGCCAGCAGCCCCAATGGGAGAGTTGGGAGTTGCTAAGGCCGAAATGTGAGCGTCAGGCCACCTTAAAATGGAAGAATCTTCGGAAGCTTAAATAAATTCCAAAAAAAGTCCCAATGCCGGTCGGGCATTGGAGTAGAGAAGAAACCTCTTCGGAGAATTTATTTCGGCCATAGGTGTGGCCTTTTAACCCCGGGGCCCTGACAAAAAGAACAAAGAACAAAGAACAGTACAGCACAGGAACAGGCCATTCGGCCCTCCAAGCCTGCGCCGATCTTGATGCCTGCCTAAACTAACACCTTCTGCACTTCCGGGGCTTATATCCCTCTATTCCCTTCCTATTCATGTATTTGTCAAGATGTCTCTTAAACGTCGCTGTCGTATCTGCTTCCACCACCTCCCCTGGCAGCAAGTTCCAGGCACTCACCACCCTCTGTGTAAGGAACGTGCCTCGCACGTCCCCTCTAAACATTGCCCCTCGCACCTTAAACCTATGTCCCCTAGTAACTGACTCTTCCACCCTGGGAAAAAGCTTCTGACTATCCACTCTGTCCATGCCGCTCATAACTGTGTAAACCTCTATCATGTCGCCCCTCCACCTCCGTCGTTCGAGTGAAAACAATCCGAGTTTTTCCAACCTCTCCTCATAGCTAATGCCCTCCAGACCAGGCAACATCCTGGTAAACCTCCTCTGTACCCTCTCCAAAGCCTCCACGTCCTTCTGGTAGTGTGGTGACCAGAATTGCACGCAATATTCTAAGTGTGGCCTAACGAAGGTTCTGTACAGCTGCAACATGACTTGCCAATTTTTATACTCTATGCCCCGACCGATGAAGGCAAGCATGCTGTATGCCTTCTTGACTACTTTATCCACCTGCATTGCCACTTTCAGTGACCTGTGGACCTGTACGCCCAGATCTCTCTGCCTGTCAATACTCCTAAGGGTTCTGCCATTTACTGCATACCTCCCACCTGCATTAGACCTCCCAAAATGCATTACCTCACATTTGTCTGGATTAAACTCCATCTGCCATTTCTCCACCCAAGTCGCCAACCGATCTATATCCTGCTGTATCCTCTGACAATCCTCATCATTATCCGCAACTCCACCAACCTTTGTGTTGTCCGCAAACTTACTAATCAGAAAAGCTACATTTTCCTCCAAATCATTTATATTTACTGCAAACAGCAAAGGTCCCAGCACTGATCCCTGCGGAACACCACTAGTCACATTCCTCAATTCAGAAAAACACCCATCCACTGATACCCTCTGTCTTCTATGACCGAGCCAGTTCTGTATCCATCTTGCCAGCTCACCTCTGATCCTATGTGACTTCACCTTTTGTACCAGTCTGCCATGCGGGACCTTGTCAAAGGCTTTACTAAAGTCCATATAGATAACATCCACTGCCCTTCTTTCATCAATCATCTTCGTCACTTCATCAAAAAACTATATCAAATTAGTAAGACACGACCTCCCCTTCACAAAACCATGCTGTCTCTCGCTAATAAGTTCGTTTGTTTCCAAATGGGAGTAAATCCTGTCCCGAATAATCCTCTCTAATAGTTTCCCTATCACTGACGTAAGGCTCACCAGCCTATAATTTCCTGGATTATCCTTGCCACCCTTCTTAAACAAAGGAACAACATTGGCTATTCGCCAGTCCTCTGACACCTCACCTGTAACCAATGAGGATGCAAAGATTTCTGTCAAGGCCCCAGCAATTTCCTCCCTTGGCTCCCTCAGTATTCTAGGGTAGATCCCATCAGGTCCTGGGGACTTGTCTACCTTAATGCTTTGCAAGACACCCAACCCCTCCTCCTTTTTGATAATGAGATGACTGAGACTATCTGCACTCCCTTCCCTAGGCTCATCATCCACCAAGTCATTCTCTTTTGTGAATACTGATGCAAAGTACTCATTTAGCACCTCGCCCATTTCCTCTGGCTCCACACATAGATTCCCTTCTCTGTCCTTGAGTGGGCCAACCCTTTCCCTGGTTACCCTCTTGCTCTTTATATACGTATAAAAAGCCTTGGGATTTTCCTTAATCCTGTTTGCCAATAACGTTTCATGACCTCTTTTAGCCGTCCTAACTCCTTGCTTAAGTTCCTTCCCACTGTCTTTATATTCCTCAAGTGCTTCGTCTGTTCCTAGCCTTCCAGCCCTTACAAATGCTTCCTTTTTCTTTTTGACTAGGCTCACAATATCCTGCGTTATCCAAGCTTCCCGAAACTTGCCAAACTTGTCTTTCTTCCTCACAGGAACATGCTGGTCCTGGATTCTAATCAGCTGACGTTTGAAAGACTCCCACATGTCAGATGTTGATTTACCCTCAAACAGCCGCCCCCAATCTAAATTCCTGTCTATGAGGCATGTAGCCTCCAGCTCCGATGGCCCCTCCACCCGGCCCAAACTACTGCCAAGAGAGCGCTTCCACGGAGCTTCCAGGCTCTGTAGTCAGCAGGAGTGCACTCTGACGGTGGATGATCCCAGTGGAGTCCTCCCCGTCCTCCCCATTAGTTACTTAATTGATCATTATTGACTAGCTGCAGCTGCCAGGTGAGGAGCTGCTGCCGATGTTCACCTGCTTCCGACATGATTGCTGGGACGTGGGAATGTTTTGGAGTGCAACTCGACTCCGCTATCTCTGATCATTCTCCCAGTCCCGCCTAAAAACCCGCCTCAACCTCGGACCGGGAAAATTCCACCTGATAGCTTGGTTTCTCCCTCCACGATTGCTGCCGGACCTGCTGAGTATCTTTATTTAAGATTTCCAACATTTGCAACTTGTTGGATGGGGTTGAGCGGCCGACTTACGGTGCTATGTTTCTCTTGGGAGAAATTTATTTACACAGGGAGTAGTGAGAATGTGGAACTCACTGTCACATGGAATAGCTGAAACAGATAGCACTGTTGCAGTAAAGGGGAGGTTTTTTGCATGCATGAGGGAGGAAGGGATAGAGACATATAAGGGCAAGGTGATTAAAAAGTAATGAGTTGGGGGAGGCTCTTGTGGACTATGAACATGGCACTGACCATTTGGGTCGAATGGCTTGTTTCTGTGCTACGTATTCCAGGTAATTTTATGTAATGATAAGCCATTTAAAATGCCACGCATTCATGCCAAGTTTGAGCATCTTTATCAAACCTAACCTTCTTCGCTCGAAGGCGAGCAACCCCAACTTTTCGTATCTCTCCACATATTTGAAGGCGCTCATCTCTGGTATCATTCTTGTACATCTCTTCTGTGCCCTTTTCATGGCCTTGACATCCTCTGTAAAGTGTTCTTCCCAGAATTGAACACAATACTTCATCTGAGGCCTAACCGGTGATTTCTTACAACAAGACTGATACTAACCCTACATGTTTCTGCGCGTTGACGGAGGCATTAAGATTTCCCCAGTCATGTCTAATAAAATATGTAGCAGTAAGCAGTGTTTCCTGCCATTCTTTTTCCAAACCTGCCTAAATGGGTATACTTCCATTTAGTTCCGATTCCTGAAAACCAGTTGAACAAAACTCTGACGAGAATCAAGGGTTGGGCCCTTCTGGTGTACAGTGAATGGGTGGCAAGGTTGAATTGCGAGTGCTTGCCGAAAGTGTGAGGAATATGAAGCCCGATTTGTGAGGTTCATTGATTCCGTTATAAATGTTTCAGGTTTCCATTGGAAATCTCCCTCGTTGTTTCCTTGTTGTTACACAGAATGAGTACTGCTGTAAAGTGCAAAAGGTAAATTCTCCTCTTTAACTAATCGTCATGAATTACAACTTGTCAGTGCTGTTCTGCGTGAACAAAGACAAGGGATTCCTCATAGTCTCACGATACCACTTCCTATGGACATATCGCTGCATGCAATGATCATGCAGGAGGAGAGAATCAGCGCAGAGTTCAGCAAGGCAGCTTCAGGCAGCATTTAAGAAGGATGCATGCAACCAGATCTTACTCTATATGAGAAACTTTACGAGGAGCTCTGCATAAGTAAAGCTCTGCATACTTAAAGAGGTAATAGGGCAACTCTGTAAATGGGCCTACAGCCATGTTCATCTACTCACTTTGATCGCTCAGGAGCTATGGAGGTAATTACCGCCCTCAATTTTTATATCATAAAATATTTCTGACATGCTTGAGGAATCTCTGTAATGTCACCCAGGTATTATTATGGGCCTTTTATTCGTTGAGTTGTTGGCAAATACATTACTTTAGGAATCATAGCAAGGCAGAAGCAAGTTAGGGCCATGTACTTTTCTAGGGCTGTTGTTTCCCTAAATACTGCAATCGATGGCATGTATGATGCTTTATAAACTCTCACAAAAAGCCCCTTCAACTACATCAGCAGGAGGCGCTCCATACCCCATGTAGTAATTTCAATCTTTCCAATTTCCTAATGTCGTCAATTATCAAATCAATAAGGATCGACTGCAACCAATATGGTGGGTATGTTGAGTTTACTCGGGACAATTTCATATCTAACATTATTGTACAGACTCCCATGGGTCTGAGTAACCACTGAACCATTCTTGGGACCTTCCGTTATCACGGGGTAAGATCTTATTCCCTCATCCCACGTCTCATTTTGTTCTTTACTACTCCTTCTTTCTCTAGCCCATGAGTGGGATGATCTGCACAGAATCTACTTAACCTAATTTTCAGAGCTTGGTTTCCTCTTTTGACAACCCCAGATGACTGTGGGTGGTGAGAAATATGGAATTCGTGTTAAGTCCCATAATCTGTTGTAGTTTGGTTTTAAAAAAACATTAAAATGTGGTCCCTGATCGCTATTGACTTGAATTGGCTCTCCCACCTGCAGATCACTTCACACAATAATATGCCTTATTCTTTTGCATGAGTGCTGCTAATTCTAAGTAACTGGTATGTTGTAAGTATATATGTTTCAAGCAACAGATCGTGCATGGACGTAAAGCATTCTCCAGCTCTTCCTTTAATTGTATCCATCTTGAGGATCATTCTTGCTAAGTATTATTTCCCTCTAGCCCTCCATTGTCCCAATCCAAATTCTGTGTCCCTCCGAACTTTCATTTTACTCCCTCTAACTAATAGCAGTGTGTTTTATTCTATTCTGATTATCTTAAAGTCAGTTTCTCTAGAGAGTGTGTCAATCCCTTGATGATTTAAAATTTGTCTCACTCTACTAGCCACATTAACCATTTCATTTCATGCTGTTGTCAAGTAACTGAGCATGTCTGAGACCCGTTCTTCAGTGCAAAATTACCATGAATTTCTGCGTGTTAGTTGCTTCACAGTTAATAAATTACGTCTGCACACTTCCACCAGTATCCCAATACCATGCCACACATGCCATCTAATGCAAGCCATTTGTGGACTTTGAGGTGATCTTTATCAAGGGATCAGGGGTAGACTGTCTGAAGATCTTTGCTTTTCTACCCCTGCATGGTCCCAATGCCTCGGATTGTGGCCAGACTGTCAAATGAGGTTTTCGTAAACAGGTCACCGGCAAGGATGCAATTATTTCCAAGAGACAGTTGTCATTTTACAATTCCTAACTATACTTTCCTGAATATCACTAAAATATACATTGATACCCGACTGATCTATTGCATTGAATTATACCCAGGGTGATTTATTTCAATTCCCATTCGGTTCTGTGCTTTTCCTGTCTATCTTCTATCCATTGGTTACCATTCTATCTCATTCATGAGCCTTGGAGGAACTTTACTGTATAATACAATAATCTCATAATATTTTTAAAACAGAAATTAAACCTTTCCACGTGCCCCAACAGATTTTCTTTATTTGCTCATTATTTTAGATGACATTAATTTCCCAAACATAACCAGTTTTATTGTACCAGACATTCTTTTCATTTGAAAATTTTCCCAAAATCAAATAGCAGTGTGATTAGACTGACAGCTTTTGTCAATGATCAATTTTATTTTCCCCCCAAACAAAACTTTATTTCTTGATACTCAGGAACTACCCTAGATTTTTTATTAGTTTCTTTTTTTTTTAATGAAAATTTGATTATCCCATTAAACATCAGGTAACTTTTCCGTTCTCAACTGCTTGAAACACAAACTCATATCAATTTATATTAGCAATTCCAATCTCAGAAACAATGATGCCCAGGCTTGTTGGTTTTACATGGTATTTTTCCATTAGCGACAAAGTTTCTTGTTCGTTTGGAGGTGGCTTCCATATCTCCCCTTCTCGAGCACTTTGCCTGGAAAAATAACAGATGGCCTTAGTGGGTTACGGTCAAGTCTTTGAAAGGCAAACCCTTAGTCCAAATCATCACTCTGTTGTGACATTTGATGCCTGCAGATAAGTTCTTAAATTCTTAAAACTGTTGGATCTTTTGCTGTGGTATCAGGTATTCATGTGAACCTGGAAATCATGGTCACCTGTTTAAAAAGAAAGCAAAGAATCTATTGTGGTTCTGCTTAAGAGCCCAGTGCGTTCATGTATCCAACCATATCTACCAATTTAGAAACTTAACATTTAATGATGCCTAATATATAAACTTGCATTGAGCAATACATAAGTGGCTGTGTGGTGAATTTAAAAACAAACGGCTGTCAACGAAAAAGGTTAATTTATCCGCTTATTTGCAAGAGGGCAGAGCAGAACATTCTCAGATGCACACAATTGCATCAGTTTACGTATTTTTAAAACAACTTTCCCAATTGAAAAGAAATAAACTCAATTTTGATTAAAAAGACGTTAAAACAGCAGAAATCATTAATAACATTATTAAGTTTAAAACGTTGTCATCAGGGAAGACAGCATTTTAGATTAAATTCCAATTGTTTTAAGCTCTTGTAAAATAATTTTTAAAGGGAATTCCAACCCATAATTTTTCATTACAACCAGGACGATTAAGCAAGCAGAATATCCCGAAATGAACCAAATTCCAATTCAAATCATTAGAAGTTTAAGAAATTCAAAACTGCCAATTTTATATGTGGAAATATCATGGCAAGAGCTAAAGACTCCCACATAATTTGAAATAATAAACAGAATGTCACCGTGGTCGCATTGTAAGTTAGTTGTTCATATTTAACAAGGTAGATAACCTCAGTAATCCCAATTTAATTCATATCAATTTTTTTTATCAAACCCAGAACTGATAAAGCAAAACAAAATAGCATTTGCTTATAAAAAAGATAAATCGTGTAATTTTTTAAAAATTCTAACTCTTAAATTGAAATGCAATTTTTCTCAGTGTAGAAGCTTGCAGCATTTACCATCAGCCTAAGTAACAGTTTATCTTCTTTCTCTTTTTGAATTGTCGTCCCAGCAGCTCGTTTTGATTCATCAACTCCCTGCTATTTTTCCTCAACTGGTGAGAGATTTTGCTGCAGCGAACAGTAGACAGCTTAAAGCACCTTCTCTGGTTTCCAGCTTCTGGTGTTCTTTTGCCATCTCTATTCCATCTCTCCAACAGTTGTTAACCCTTATATCACCACATAAGATCCTGAGGGGACCTAAAATGGGCGAGGTGCTAAATGAGTACTTTGCATCAGTATTCACAAAAGAGAAGGACTTGGTGGATGATGAGCCTAGGGAAGGGAGTGTAGATAGTCTCAGTCATCTCATTATCAAAAAGGAGGAGGTGTTGGGTGTCTTGCAAAGTATTAAGGTAGATAGGTCCCCAGGGCCTGATGGGATCTACCCTAGAATACTGAGGGAGCCAAGGGAAGAAATTGCTGGGGGCTTGACAGAAATCTTTGCATCCTCATTGGCTACTGGTGAGGTCCCAGAGGACTGGAGAATAGTCAAAGTTGTTCCTTTGTTTAAGAAGGGTGGCAAGGATAATCCAGGAAATTATAGGCCGGTGAGCCTTACGGCAGAGGTAGGGAAACTATTAGAGAGGATTATTCGGGACAGGATTTACTTCCATTTGGAAACAAACGAACTTATTAGCGAGTGACAGCATGGTTTTGTGAAGGGGAGATCGTGTCTTACTAATTTGATTGAGTTTTTTGAGGAAGTGACGAAGATGATTGATGAAGGAAGGGCAGTGGATGTTATCTATATGGACTTTAGTAAAGCCTTTGACAAGGTCCCGCATGGCAGACTGGTACAAAAGGTGAAGTCACACGGGATCAGAGGTGAGCTGGCAGAGGGTGGTGATACAGAACTAGCTCAGTCACAGAAGACAGAGGGTATCAGTGGATGGGTGTTTTTCTGAATGGAGGGCTGTGACTAGTGGTGTTCCGCAGGGATCAGTGCTGGGACCTTTGCTGTTTGTAGTATATATAAATGATTTGGAGGAAAATGTAGCTGGTCTGATTAGTAAGTTTGCGGACAACACAAAGGTTGGTGGAGTTGCGGATAATGATGAGGATTGTCAAAGGATACAGCAGGATATAGATCGATTGGATACTTGGGCGGAGAAATGGCAGATGGAGTTTAATCCAGACAAATGTGAAGTAATGCATTTTGGAAGGTCTAATGCAGGTGGGAGGTATACAGTAAATGGCAGAACCCTTAGGAGTATTGACAGGCAGAGAGATCTGGGCATACAGGTCCACAGGTCACTGAAAGTGGCAACACAAGTGGATAAGGTAGTCAAGAAGGCATACGGCATGCTTGCCTTCATCAGTCGGGGCATAGAGTATAAAAATTGGCAAGTCATGTTGCAGCTGTACAGAACCTTAGTTAGGCCACACTTACAATATTGCGTGCAATTCTGGTCGCCACACTACCAGAAGGACATGGAGGCTTTGGAGAGGGTACAGAGGAGGTTTACCAGGATGTTGCCTGGTCTGGAGGGCATTAGCTATGAGGAAAGGTTGGAAAAACTCGGATTGTTTTCGCTGGAACAACGGAGGTGAAGGGGCGACATGATAGAGGTTTACAAAGTTATGAGAGGCATGGACAGAGTGGATAGTCAGAAGCTTTTTCCCAGGGTGGAAGAGTCAGTTACTAGGGGACATAGGTTTAAGGTGCGAGGGGCAATGTTTAGAGGGGACGTGCGAGGCAAGTTTTTTTCACAGAGGGTGGTGAGTGCCTGGAACTTGCTGCCAGGGGAGGTGCTGGAAGCAGATACGATAGCGACGTTTAAGAGACATCTTGACAAATACATGAAGAGAAAAGGAATAGACGGATATGGGCCCCGGAAGTGCAGAAGGTGTTAGTTTAGGCAGGCATCAAGATCGGCGCAGGCTTGGAGGGCCGAATGGCCTGTTCCTGTGCTGTACTGTTCTTTGTTCTTTGTTCTTTGACAGGGTGAATGTGGAAAGGATATTCCCCTTGGGATGAATCTAGAACTAGGGGTCACTGTTTAAAAATAAGGGGTCGCCCATTTAAGACAGAGATGAGGTTCGTGAGTCTTTGGAATTCTCTTGCTCAAAAGGCGGTGGAAGCAGAGTCTTTGAATATTTTAAGGCAGAGGTAGATAGATTCGTAATAAGCAATGGGATCGAAGGTTATCGGGGGTAGGTGGAAATGTGGAGTAATCAGTTCAGTCATGAACTTATTGAATGATGGAGCAGGCTCGAAGGGGCGAGTGGCCTATTCCTGCTCCTAATTCGTATGTTCGTATGTAATAGTCGATTGCGTAAACCAGCTTATATCCGGATCGCTTAAGTGTAATTTTTCACGTGTACCTGGGAAGCTACATCATCCCAGATTTCAGAGTAATTTTCCCTGTCACTCTGTATCAATCCCATCATCTATTGGGCCCCCTATATCCCTATCTTCTCTCCAAGACTGTTCGTAAGTTCTTCCCTAAAGACAATGCACCTGCCATTTGTTTCTAGTTTCAGTGACGAAGCGCTCTCACCATAACCCATAAGCCTCGAGGTTTCCTACCCGATCATAATAGCTGGTGCCTTTTAATGTATGTAGACTGAGTCGGCCTTAACACTTATGAAATACAATAACCCGTTTGCAGCTCCTGACTGACTTGCCAATTAATAATAATTTTAATCTTTGCAATGTGTTGATGTTATCAATTATCCAATCAATGAGGATCGATTGCAACCAATATGGTGGGTATATTGAGTTTAATCAGAGTTTATGACAACATCGAACACACTAGTAATACAGCAAAAACATACGACCATGAAAAGTAACGTGTACCAGGGTTGGGCAGGATGGCTGGCATGCATGAACAACTCTTTCTTTCTCTTCTCTTCTGGATGCCTTACATCTTCATGACTTCTCAGACAACCCAAAAGTGGATCTACCCGTAGAAGTTTCTCTCCACCGTTAAATGAAAAGCCTAAGTTTTATAATATGAGTGTTTATTGTAAATATATACCCAGTTGCTCCCTCATTATTGTAGAGTCCTCGGCTGACCATGGTCCCTATTCGAGCTAGCTACAGCTGTTATCACGTAAGAATAATCATTCCACTGCTTTGTTTCTGGAGAAACAAAATGTTAAGCAGTTTCCAGTAAAAAGAAACATACAGCACAAACCTATCGCTTACCTATTTCAAGCTGATTATACGTAATCTATGTGTTTATTCTATGCATATTCCTAATTTCTAACCTGCATAGTTTACAGATTGTATGCAACAAGAGCAAAGAATCCTTCACATCAACACCCTACATGATGGAAGCTGTCATAAACCATTTCTGATGCATGATTCACAATTAGCCCACCCTCACCCTCGGAAGCATGTGCACACCGCCCCCTGCCCCCACCATCTCTTCAGGCTTTTAGTTGACAAATCTTACCTCCTGAACCTATGAGTTATTCTCCCAGGAGGACTGGTGTAAAAACAGCACAGAGGCGCTGTATGGTGGCAAGTGCCTCTACTAGCTTGGTCATTGGGAGGACCATCAATTCTTTAAAGGCACACTTTCGCTACCTGGGCAGATTGGCTTTGCAGGATTGAACAGATTCAAAAAATCCAGAACTACATGACGCAGAACATCATGATAACCAATATTCAGGAGATACTTGAATTTCAAGAAGCTCAACGTCATCCAGGACAACACAGCTCTGTTTGACTGGCACCCCATCCAACACTTAAAATATCCACTCACTCCACCACCAATCTACAGTAGCAGCAATGTGCAACATCTACAAGATGCATTGCATCAACTCACCGAGGCTCCTTTGACAGCACATCCCAAACCTCCGACCTCTTCTACCTAGAAGTATGAAGATAGCTGGTGAATGGGAACACATCGACCTGCTATTTCCCCTCCAAGTCTCCTGACTCAGAAATATATCACCATTTGTTCACTGTTACTGGATCAAAATTATGCAACTCCCTCCCTACATCCACCGCATAGACTGCAACAGTTCAAGAAGGCAGCTCACCACCACCTTCTCAATGGCAGTTATGGATGGACAAAAATGCTGGCCTTATCATAGATGCCCACATCCCATGAATGAATAAAGAAATGCTAGTTGACCAAGAATTACTTTAAAGAAGCCAAAGGTGTTGTGTTGCCCATCGCCCGATGTGTCACCTTATTTCCACTGGTAAGGTTTCCACTGGCATTCTTAGGCAGTCCAGTGCGTGACAGACTAGGGATCCATTGGCAGTGCCACCTCCTTTCAGTCTACCAGGGCTGAATATTCTTGATAGGCTTATTGGCACAGATATCCACCTGCCTCTGCCTCCTTAATTCAGTGCCCCTGAGATGGGCGTGGAGACTGCAGTCAGAAATTCTGTCTCAATTTTCTGTTTCTGAGTGCTATCTCCTGCTGTCTTCTCTTGCTACATGATGCAGATGCTGCACCTGCTGTCATAATTCTTCAAATATATGGTATCAAGATTGATAAGACGTGTACTGATGCTATGGGAGAATCAATTGACTAAGCCACGCACAGTCCTCTCTTTATCTGGCTGTTTTTCAGTATAATTCTGAAGTATATGGTTTTAACTTTATTTGTTAAACGCTGCACTCTACTTTCCATACACTGAAGCATACTGCACGTGGCTTGTACTGGATTCACACTAATGACTACTCCAATATATATGAAAATGATCTGACCTAGAAAACCTTTGTGCACTTACCACCAGGAATTTCCTCCAGCTCCTCCTACTCCACAGTGACAACTTTGGCAAATGTTCAAAATAAATCCCTTGTGTAATCAGTGGGTTTAAATTGGTCGTGGGTCATAGCACAGAGCAGGTAACAGCCCGCTGAAGCCAGCTGCAGATTCACAGGTCTGTTCAATTTTGTTTTAATTCATTCATAGAATGTGGGCGTTGCTGGCATTTATTGCACATCTCAAATTGCCCTAGCGAAGCTTGTGGTGAGCCGCTTTCTTGAACCGCTACAGTCCATCTCGTGTACGAACACCCACGGTGCTGTAAGAGTGGGAGTTCCAGGATTTTGACCCAGAATCAGTGAAGGAACGATTATATAGTTCCAAATTAGGATGGGGTGTGCCTTGGAGAGGAACTTGCAGGTAGTGGTGTTCCCATGCATCTGTTGCCCTTGTCCTTCTTCGTGGTAGAGATCGTGGTTTTAAGGGAAGATGCTGTTGAAAGAGCCTTGTCAAGTTTGTATATTGCATCTTGTATATGATACACACTGCTGCCACTGCCCACTGGTGGTGGGGGGAGTGAATATTTAAGGTCTGGATGGGGTGCCAATCAAGCGGGTTGCTTTGTCTTGATAGTGTCAAGCTTTTTGAGTGTTGTTGGAGCTGCACTCATCAAAGCAAGTGGAGAGAATTCCATCAAAACTCCAAACTTGTGCCTTGTAGATGGTGGACAGGCTTTGAGAAGACCAGAAGTGAGTTATTCGCTGCAGAATCCCCAGCCTCTGACCTGGTCTTGTAGTCACAGTACGTGTATGGCTGGTCCAGTTATTTTTCTGGTCAATGGTCACCCCCAGGATGTTGATAGTAATATCGTTGAATGTCAAGGGGAGATGGTTAGATTCTATCTTGTTAGAGATGGTCATTGCCTGGCACTTACATGGCGTTTTTATCATATACTTGCCATTTATCAGCCCAAGCCTGAATGCTGTCTTAAACAAAAACAGATAGTCCTGAAAATACTCAGCAGGTCTGGCAGCATCTATGGAGAGAAAAGCAGAGTTAACGTTTTAACATTTCAGGTCTGTGACCTTTCATCAGAACGGGCAAAGGTTAGAAATGTAATAATTTTTAAGCAAGTGAAGGGGGTGGGCGGAGGGGAAGAGAAAAAAAGGAAAGGTTTATGATAGGGCAGAGGGAATGAGCGAGTAAATGACAAAAGTGTCATAGGACAAAGGCAACGGGAGTGCTAATGTTTGTGGTGAAAGAGAAAGCATCAGTCCAGCGAGAGTGTTAATGGCAGAATAATGAACAGCTCTGTCCAAAGGCACAAATATTAAAAATCAAGTTTAAGGCAGGCACATGGTTAAAAAATAATAAAATAAAATAAAATAAAATAATTTTTTAAAATTAAAAAGGCCAGTCATGCTCTGAAATTGAAGAACTCGATGTTGAGTCTGGAAGTCTTTAAAGTGCCTAATCGGAAAATGAGGTGCTGTTCCTCGAGCTTGCATTGATATTCACTGGAACACTGCAGGACTGAAATGTGGGCATAGGAGCGAATGGTGAATTGAAATGGAAAGCAAATGTTGTTTTACTGCATGCAGGCATCAATTGTTTCGATATCTGAGGAATTGCAATCATCAGTGAACATCCCCACTTCTTATCTTATATTAGAGGGAAAGTCATTGCTGAAACGGCTGAAGATGGTTAGGCAGGGCACTATCCTGAGGTACTCCTTCAGTGATGACTTGGTGCTGAGATGATTGGCTTCTAATAACCATAGGCATTTTCCTTTGTGCTAGGTATTACACTAAAGCGGAGAGCTTTTCTCCTGATTCCAATTGACTTTAATTTTGCTGAGGCGCCTTGATGCTAAACACTGTCAAATGCTGCATTGACGTCAAGAGCAATCACTCTCACCTCACCTCTTGAATTCAGCTCTTTTATCCATCTTTGACCAGGGCTGTAATCAGGTCTGGAGCTAACTGGCCATGAAGGATCCCAAATGAAGAATCGCTGAGCGGGTTGTTGCTGAGTAAGGTTCATTTGATAGCACTGTTGACAACACCTTCCATCACTTGGTTGATAGTTGACAGTAGACTGATGGGATGGTAATTGGCTGGAGTGGATTTGTTCTGCTTTTGTGGACAGGACGTACCTGGGTAATTTTCCATATTTTCGGCTTAGATGCCAGTGCTGTAGCTGCACGGGAACAGCTTGGGTAAAGGTGTGGCTAGTTCTGGAGCACAAGTCTTCAGTACTACAGCCGGGATGTTGTCAGGGCCCATAGCTGTTGCTGTATCCAATGCCTTCAGCCGTTTCTTGATAGTTCGTGGAGTGAAGACTGGCATCTACAATGCTGGGACCTCAGGAGGAGGCCAAGATGAATCATCCACTCGGCACTTTTGGCTGAAGATGATTGCAAATACTTCAGCCTTGCCTTTTGCATTGACGTGCTGGCCTCTCCATCATTGAGGATGGGGATGTTTTTTGAGCCACCTCCTCGGGTTACTTGTTTAATTGTCCACAACCATTCACAACTGGATGTGGCAAGACTGCAGAGCTTTGATTTGATCCTTTGGTTGTGGGATCATTTAGCTCTATCTATAGCATACTGCTTCTGCTGATGAGCATGCATGTAGTCCTATGTTGCAGCTTCATCAGGTTGGAACTACATTTTTAGGTATGCCTGATGCTGTTCCTGACATGCTGTCCTGCATCCCTCATTGAACATGGGTTGGCCCCTGGCTTGACGATAATGGTAGAGTGAGGCAAATTACAGGCCATGAGATTGTGGTTGCATACAATTCTGCTGCTGCTGATGGCCCACAGTGCCTCATGATTGCCTAGTTTTGAGCTGCTGAATCTGTTCTAAGTCTATCTCATTTAGCACGTTGATACCACTGTGCCTCCACCTCTGGTGGTTCTGTCCTGATGATGGAGGAATCTGGGACATTGACAGTAAAGTATGATTCGGTGAGTATCATTATATCAAGTTGTTGTTTATCTAGTCTGTGGGATAGCTCTTCCAATTTTGACACAAGGCCCCAGATGTTGAGGAGGGGGCTTTGCAGGTTTTACTGGGCAGGGTGTCCCTTTGTCGTTTCTGGTGCCTAGGTTGTTGCCGGGTTGTCATTACTCTAGCATGGCTAAGTGGCTTGCTGGGTCATTTCAGAGGGCAGTTAAGACTCAACCTCATTGCTGTTGACTTGGAGTAACATGTAGGCTAGACCGGTTAAGGACAGCTGATTTCTTCCCCTGAAGGACATTAGTGAACCAGATGGACCAAAAACAAATTTCATCTTCCAGGTTTCCACCACAACACAACAAAAGTTGTGGTGCAGTGGTAGAAGCCCAGAGGAAATTCCCAATATACGCCCCTGGTGATCTTAATATCGCGTCAGGATTGTTACTCTAGCTCCTGTGTCCTTTATTTTATTTAATAAAGCGATCCAAGAAACTATCAGACAGTGGTATATCTTACAAATGTTTATTAATTAATGTAAGATAATACACTAAGTAGTACAAGCAAGCAATACGTTTCCACACTCACAAATATAATATCCATTAGACAGGTATGAGCTTAAACCTCATCAGACAGCTCGTAGTCTTGTTTGTCCACCCGGTCTCAAGTTCACTGATATCCATCTGATGGACGATTTCAAAGCAGTAGCAACTTGCTTCGCACCTGTCAGCTCTCTGCGTTATATACTACTGCGCCACTAGGTGACAATGTTGCACCACGTATATTTGGTACACAAGGGAATGTGAAAGACATTTCATTCCTCGTCAGTAAAGAAAGGAACATTCTGCGGTTAAATATATCACATTTTATATAAAAAAGCAACTTACTCAGCATATGTGGATCCAAATTAACTATAATTATTTACAAAAACCCCTTGATGTGCCCTAATTGTTATTAACACTCCCTGTTTCTTAAGTGTGTCCTGCAAAATCCGAACAACATAATCTAAACCATGTGTTGTTAGACGGCATCCATAATAGTAAGAGATATTAGCATTTCTGTATTAAGAATTTCATTATTTCACATCGCAGGTTCTCAGCTTCCTATCAACTAACTCCCAATATGATCCTGTAATATCTACATTTCCTTTTTTTACTGTAGCCTCTATATTAATGAGCGCATAATACCCTTTAACCATACCAAGCTGTGAATATATTATATTAAACAATGTTTAATATGTACTGTCCAGACCACCAGCAGGCGTCACAAAGGTGACCGCGGTGACTGCAACAACTACCATGGAATCTCCCTGCTCAGCATAGTGGGGAAAGTCTTTGCTCGAGTCGCTCTGAACAGGCTCCAGAAGCTGGCCGAGCGCGTCTACCCTGAGGCACAGTGTGGCTTTCGTGCAGAGAGATCGACCGTTGACATGCTGTTCTCCCTTCGTCAGATACAGGAGAAATGCCGTGAACAACAGATGCCCCTCTACATTGCTTTCATTGATCTCACCAAAGCCTTTGACCTCGTCAGCAGACGTGGTCTCTTCAGACTACTAGAAAAGATTGGATGCCCACCAAAGCTACTAAGTATCATCACCTCATTCCATGATAATATGAAAGGCAGAATTCAACATGGTGGCTCCTCCTCAGAGCCCTTTCCTATCCTTAGCGGCGTGAAACAGGGCTGTGTTCTCGCACCCACACTTATTGGGATTTTCTTCTCCCTGCTGCTTTCACATGCGTTCAAGTCCTCTGAAGAAGGAATTTTCCTCCACAAAAGATCAGGGGGCAGGTTGTTCAACCTTGCCCGTCTAAGAGCGAAGTCCAAAGTACGGAAAGTCCTCATCAGGGAACTCCTCTTTGCTGACGATGCTGCTTTAACATCTCACACTGAAGAGTGCCTGCAGAGTCTCATCGACAGGTTTGCGGCTGCCTGCAATGAATTTGGCCTAACCATCAGCCTCAAGAAAACAAACATCATGGGGCAGGATGTCAGAAATGCTCCATCCATCAATATTGGTGACCACGCTCTGGAAGTGGTTCAAGAGTTCACCGACCCAGGCTCAACAATCACCAGTAACCTGTCTCCAGATGCAGAAATCAACAAGCGCATGGGAAAGGCTTCCACTGCTATGTCCAGACTGGCCAAGAGAGTGTGGGAAAATGGCGCACTGACACGGAACACAAAAGTCCGAGTGTATCAGGCCTGTGTCCTCAGTACCTTGCTCTATGGCAGCGAGGTCTGGACAACGTATGTCAGCCAAGAGCGACGTCTCAATTCATTCCATCTTCGCTGCCTCCGGTGAATATTTGGCATCAGGTGGCAGGACCGTATCTCCAACACAGAAGTCCTCAAGGCGGCCAACATCCCCAGCTTGTACACACTACTGAGTCAGCGGCGCTTGAGATGGCTTGGCCATGTGAGCCGCATGGAAGATGGCAGGATCCCCAAAGACACATTGTACAGCGAGCTCGCCATTGGTATCAGACCCACCAGCCGTCCATGTCTCCGCTATAAAGACGTCTGCAAACGCGACATGAAATCCTGTGACATTGATCACAAGTCGTGGGAGTCAGCTGCCAGCGTTCACCAGAGCTGGCGGGCAGCCATAAAGACGGGGCTAAAATGTGGCGAGTCGAAGAGACTTAGTAGTTGGCAGGAAAAAACAGAGGCGCAAGGGGAGAGCCAGCTGTCCAACAGCCCCGACAAACAAATTTCTCTGCAGCACCTGTGGAAAAGCCTGTCACTCTGGAATTGGCCTTTATAGCCACTCCAGGCGCTGCTTCACAAACCACTGACCACCTCCAGGCGCGTATCCATTGTCTCTCGAGATAAGGAGGCCCAAAGAATATGTACTGTCCAGACCACCAGCAGGCGTTAGTCCAATTTCCACTGGATAAAAGCACGCAAAACATCGCAAGGAAATTTTATGCCAAAATGTGCGTTTCAAACAATTTTTATATCAAATAAAAACAGAAAGTGCTGGAAATACTTCACAGGTCCGGCAGCATCTGTGGAGAGAAAAACAAAGTTAACGTTTCAGGTCGATGACCCTTCATCAGAGCTGGGAAAAGTTATAACGTTAATAGGTTTTAAGTAGGTCAAAATGGGGGAGGATGGAAAAGTAACAAAAGGAAAGATCTCTGATAGGGCGAAAGATTCAATGACAAAACAGTGGGTGGGGCAGAACCAAAGGGACTAAAAATGGGACAAGTAAAGAGACATAAGATGTGTCCAGATCAGGTGTGAAAGACAGAATAATGAACAGCTGCCGTTCGAAAGAAAAAGAACAGAAAACAAGATTAAGAACGAAACATGTAAAGAAAAGGAAACAAAACGAGGGGCAGGGATTGCAGTCTGAAATTGTTGAACTCAATGTTGAGTCCAGAAGGCGGTTAAGTGCCTAACAGAAAGATGAGGTGCTGTTTCTCGAGCTTGCATTGAGCTTTATTGGAACATTGCAGTGGGCCGAGGACAGAGCTGTCAACGTGAGAGCAAGGTGCAGAATTGAAATGGCAAGTCATCGGGAGCTCTGGGTCATACTGGAGAACTGAACGGAGGAGTTCCACAGAGAGGTCACCCAATCTGCGTTTGATCGCCCCAGTCTATAGCAGACCCTATTCTGAACAGTGAATACCGTGTGCTAAATTGAGAGACGTGCACGTAAATCAATGTTTTACTTGGAAGGAGTGTTGGGGACTTGGAAAGTGAAGACAGCTGGTGAAAGAGCAGGTGTTGCATCTCCTGCCTTACATGGAAAGGTTTTACATAATATCCTCGTAAGGTATTGGCAATCGACTTGGCAACTTGTAATGATTCACTCCTCTTCAGTGGTGAGGGGAGAGAATAGCAGAAAGTATGCAGAAAGTAGCCAACTGCGGCACAGTACCAGAAAAAGATTTACTACCTCCTCCTTTCCTGCAACATTTTCTAATGAAGAGGTGCTGCCAATGCCAAAGTAAAGGAGCGGGTAGTGGAGAAATTGGAGAGGTTAGAAAGAAGAGGTATATAAAGCTTGGCAGTGCTCAACTGAAAATGTCACCCGTGAAGGAAGAAAGGGTGAAAATTGCGAAACCTCTGGCCACAATCTTCCAATCCTCCTTAGATATGGAAATTTTGCAAAAGTTCACCCATGATCATCAAGTCTCTGTGCACTGATTGAATTGGTACTTTTTGCTCCCTTCTGTGCTGTTCAGCTAGACAATTAAAATTTTGCTTCTTTCAATTTTTCAAAGACACATAATAATGAAGTCGTGTGTTAAAGTTAATTGTTACCAAATTTTAAACTATCTACACTATATTTTGGCTGCTACTTTTAAAATAGGAAGCAATAGAATTTCTCAATGATATTTCCTCCAACAAAGTTCAGAAGTGGGGATGTTCACTGATGATTGTACATTGTTCATTATAAGTCACGATTCCACAGATACCGGAGTGTCTGTGCCCCCAGGCAGCAAAACCTTGACAGCATTCAGGCTTGATCTGACAAGTGGCAAATAACATTTGTGCCACTTGCCCAGGTGTGTACAGCTCCAACTCAAGAAGTTCAACACTATCCAGGCAAAGCAGCCCACATGATTGGCACCCCATCCAGCACCTTAAACATTCACTCCCTCCACCACTGCTTCACATTGGCAGCCATGCATCCCACATGCAAGATGCACTGCAGCAACTCGCCAAGCCTCCTTCGGCAGCACCTTCCAAACCCATGACCTCCATCACCAAGAAGGACAAAGGCTGAAGACACATGAGAATGCCACCACTTGCAAGTTCCCTCCAAGCCACACACTCCAAGTCTTTCGTGGAACTTTATCGCAGTTCTTTCACTGTTTCTGGGTCTAAAACCTGGAACTCCTTCGCTAACAGCACCGTGGGTGTACCCAGACCAGATGAATGCAGTGGGTCAAGAAGTCAGCTCACCACCACCTGATCAATGGCAATTAGGGATATGCAACAAATGATGGCCGATGCTCACATCCCATGAAAGCATAAATAAAGAACAACAGTTCCCACTATAACATTGTTCAAGGGGATTCTGCCTTGCAGTTTCCAAATTTTGACGTCTGATAAACGGCTGCTTCATTTGATTCATTCAATCTTAGTCCTTCAATCCATTGACATTCTAAACCTTATTCTTTCCTGTGACCACAAATATCTCTCCCAGATTCATTATTACATTTACTAACGACATTTTGTATGATTATGACAAATGTAAACTAGCCCGACTTGCCCTTCTCGACGTGTCTGCAGACCTTGACACAGTTGACCACGCCATCTTCCTCCAACACCTCTACTCTGCTGCCCAGCTGGTAGAGCTGCTCTCAGCTCGTTCCTTTCTTATCTATCTATTAGTTGCCAATTATAGTCACTTGCATTTGCTTCTCTTTCCACTCCTGCGCCAATACCTCTGGTGCCGCCACCACCAGCCCCCCCCCCCACCCCCCCCCCCCAAGGATTTACCCTTGTCCCCCTTCTATTTCTCATATACATGCATCCCCTTAGTGACATAACCCAAAAACAGTGTTAGTTTTCACATGTGCGTTGACAATACTCACCTTTACCTCACCAGCTCCTCACTTGACTGTTTCTAAATTGTCATACTCCACTGTTGGAAAAAAAACTGCTTGACTGATATCCAGTACTGTATGATCAGAAATTTCCTCCAATTAAACATTAGGAAGGCTGAAGCCATTATCCTCAGTTCTCACCACAAATTCTATTCCCCAGCTACTGACTCCACCCTTCTCGCCGCAACTGTCTGAGGCTGAATCTGACTTTCGCAGCCTCTGTGTCATATTTGACCACCAAGATGAGCTTCTGACTACACAACCACGCCATCACCAAGACCGCCTATTTCCAACTGCATAATATCCTTGCTTGGCCCCTGTCTTAGTTCATCTGATTTAAAGTGAATTGATTGGAATCGAATGTTTGAGTTAAATATTGCCAAATATTGCCTGTCAGCATTGATTTCAACTTTTATCCCAAATTTTGATTTATTTGTTTTTACGTTTCGTTTAAATGTTCAGTTCCTGGAGTACTGTCTGCGATAGATTGCGTCAGAGCAGTACATTTAAACATAATTCTGTGTCTCCGTATTATTTTTAAGCTTTAGTATTTTCTGACCCCATTATTTTGCAAAGATTGAATTTCATTTTAAGAATTTTCATCTGTTCCCTTTCATGTAGCAAAAGTAGAAATATTTCTCTGATTATATGTTCTCTAGAGCTGTGGGCCCCTATCATTGTACAACTTACACGAATGAGGTTCCCTTCTAATAAATTCCTCACAGCTTTGTAGAGTGGCACCGATTTTTAAAAGACTTAAAGAAAGTAAAATGTTGATTCTAACTTTTATGTTAAATAAGATTAAATTTTCTTTCATTGCTTTCCACTTTTCAGACCCCCGAAGTCCCTCTGTGTCTGTACTTCCACTTTCAGCGGATCAAATCGCAACAAAGAACACGGCGACCCTGGTGTGTTTTAGTGAGCGGTTTTAACTGTAGCTGTAGCTGTAGCGATTGAGTGGACTGTAGATGACAGTGTTAGAGGGAATGGTGTTGAGACCAGTCGGATCCAGCAGGAGACAGACAACACGTTCAGTATGAGCAGTTATCTGACTATGTCAGCCTCAGAGTGGAACTCACACGAGCTTTCCTCCTGTGTAGTTAAACACGACACTCAGGCAAACCCGCTTAAAACAAGCATTGCTAGGTCCAACTGTATGTGATTCAAGAAGAGTTTCTTTAAAAATAAAATCCATAATCAGCTATTACATGTTTGATTTTAAATGGAGCATTTCAAATCACGATAATTGCGCAGTTTGTCAGTTGTATCCCGCTGTCTATATTTTACATTGTGGTACTCTGAAATCATCAAAGTTTCATTGTAATGTTACAAATATCGCAGAGTAATTGAACGTCTATTCCATTATTTCAGGCGTGGTTACTCTTTTCTGTCCGATATTCCTGAAGGTATTTATAGCAGCTTCCTAATTTTGACTAAATAGTGAGGTTTAATTCTCTATAATATGTACCTACACCCCACATGGACTGCAGCGGTTCAAGAAGGCAGCTCACCACCACCTTCTCAAAGGCAATTAGGGATGGGCAATAAATGCTGGCCTCGCCAGCGTTGCCCACATTCCATAAATATATATTCTACACATTTTATATAAAGTCATTGGCATTAGTTGGAATGGAGAGATTACATATAGGATGGATGCCTTTAATTTTACATTTCATGTACGTTATCTTACAATACATTTTTGAAAATCGACCTAGCTGATTGTGTCCGTTCAGGGAAGGAGCTGACCGCTATGTCTATGTTTTTTGACAAGAATTCAAAACACATAGCGGAATTCCTTTCAAATTATCGGGTACACAAATTCAGGGCAAACCATATGACTGCCACCCCTTTGAATAACTCGGACCTAACGCGGTGCCGTTTCTATCTTTGCATGACTTTTTTTTTCAAAACTACCCAAATACTTTAATCATTATTCAATGATGGTTTTAGTGAAACAGCTGCTGTGTATAGCAAGTCAGTCATAACTACAAATTGTGTGGGGCCTTTGACTGGAACGAGCTCAGACCAGAGTATGTTTTTGTTTAAGCTTAGCTTCAAACAAATCACAAACTCGGTACGGTATCCCTTTAGTACATCGTCTTCTTTGAAAGGATTTAGGACAATACATACCGTGCTAAAAGATAGCAACACAAGCTGTTCAGGCCATAAAAAATGCAATAAATTGCTGGCTAATTTCTAGTACGATAGCGTACAAAAGCAGGTTTTTGTGATATATATAAGGAGTTTTTTCAGTTTTGGTCTCCATACTAAAAAATGACAATAAAAGGACTGGAGAAGGTGTAGAAAACATTTGCAAGGTTGTTACTAAAATTGGGGTGATGTAATCGTCAAGAAAAATGAACAGGTTGAACTCTTCTCCGGAAAAAAGAAGACTGGGGAGCTTTGAGAGAGGGCTTTAAAATTGAGAAACTGCGATGGACGTGGATAGTAAACTATTCCCACTGTGGGTGAGTCCAGAACAGCGAGGCATAAGTATAAGATAACCACCTACATAAGAAATAAATCGTTTATTTGAAGATATGGGTTTGTAATTGGGTGGGTGCCAGGAGAGGGAGAGTAGGGATTAAGGTTTCGTTCTCTGATTGGCTGGATGTGACAAGTGGATTTCCAAAGCTCCATGACCTCCGCTTTTCATCACATATATTAATAACTTGGATAAAGAGATAGAGCGTTGTATATACATGTTTGCAGATCGCACTCATATAGGAGGCCCTGCAAGTTGCGTGACTTTGCGATGGAAATCCCATAGATAGACTAAATACATGGGCAAAAATTATGGCGGATGTAGTTCAACGGTGGGGTGGGGTGGGGGACGGGTGGTGGATAGGGTACGCAGACGCATGAACTCATCCACATTGAATCTGAGAATGACAAATCCGAATATTTTTATAATGCTAAGAGACTAGGAGCTGTGGATGAGCGAACGGATTTAGGTTTCCGCGTACGTAAATCACTAAATGCTAGTGTACAGACGCAAAACGTGATAAAAAAAAAGTTGAATGGATGTTGGTCTTTATCACAAAGAGATTGGAATTAAAATGTGAGGGAGTAATGCTTTCCTGCACAGAGCCTTGATAGACCACATCTGGAGTTCCGCATTCAATTTTCGGCAGCAAAAGTCATGGAAAGTGCATTGGCCTTAGAAGGGGTATAGTGCATAATCATCAGGATGCTGTCATTTTTTAATATTCAATTATGAGGCCCGATTGTATCACCGTGATTTGTATTCCCTTGAGTTTTAAGCTGGAGGAGTGATCTAGTCGAAGTATTGAAAATAATTAACAAATGTTAGAATGGGTATAGAGAAGCTATTTCCACTTTGAAGAAATCCAGCGAAAGAGGAAGCAATCTTAAAATTAGAGTTAGGGAGTCCAATGGCGGTGATTCAAAGTAAATTCAAAGTCCAATTGAAAGAGACCTCCCTTCTCTGTCAAGTAGTGGCGCTATGGAGCAGACATAACGAAACTGCAGGGAGTCTCAACTATCTATGGAACGGAGCAAGGTAACATTGGCTAAAATAAACTCAACGTACAAATGGGAAAATAAACTAATCGTATTAATATAATTTGAAGTTTAAAAGGATAAAAATAATGAAAATTCTCCCCCTATTCTGCTATTCCCTGAGCAATTTAAAGTGGGGGGTTGCATTTTATAGTAAGGGATTCATGAGCCATGAGAAAACTGCCCTCTAGAAAAGATTCAAGTCACAATTCCAATATGCATTCATTTCAGCTGGAGAGACTCGGACGGGCTTCGCTGTTTGCCGCTATGTAAGGAATGAATCAGGATTTATCTTGACTTTCAAGTGTAATGAATAGTTTAGCCAGATTTGGATTGTCTTACAAGATGGCTCATTCAATACCAATGATTCATCGCAATATCAAAAGGCTGGACACCATAAGCATACATATCACTAACTAATTAATTTTCTCACACTACGGTGGTTGCTATCGCATATTTCCCAATCAATGATTCCAATGATATAGCTGCTACGAAATCAATATTTAGCATTGCTCAACAGAATCTATATTAGTAAAAGCATAATATCCAGATTTATTTATTACAATAGCAGAGCTTATGCTGAGTTAAACAACATGGCAGAAAGTAATCGTTGTCAAAGATTACAGTGTTTATTTTGGAAAGTTAACTTTAATATCCATGCTTAAAATAACACTAGGAAGCTTTCAATATAAAGCGTGTTTTGGCCGATATTAACAGACAGACAACCTCGGTCGCAAGAAACTTTTTTATCTGCTTTATCAAAGATCTACATTCCTGCAGTGCAGGTTCCAGCTTTGGATTCATTTTTTGTGAGTCAACATCAGTTGCCTCCTTTTCTGGTACGTTACCTATGATCTCTAACCAGCATCGTGACGTACTTGTGCCAGTTATACGAAGCGTAGTCCCAGTTTCCATTAAACCCTCCAAACGCTCAATGAAACGAAGTTTGACCTGAAACAATGGGTTGGATCTTATTCTGGCGACGGGACTCCGGCGGCAGGTCAGAGAACGGGGGAGAACCCACCGAGGCCCTCCGTCGGAACCCGGTTGCTATTTATTGGCGGGCAGCCAATTAACTGCCCGCCGTCGGGAACGTGGTCTATTTAAGGTCAAAGACAAGAGCAGCCAACTGCAGAGACCAGGGGTGTAGCTGTCCACCTCTGAGAGGGAGGAGAGAACCTCAGCGGGTGCACCGTCACATCATTCCCCCACACCCTCCACCAGCACAGTATCCTTTCAAGTGTAGATTCAGGGTCACAACCTGGTAAGCACACCACAAACATGCCCAAGCAGCTCATAGAGGTGGTAACAACTAAGGCCATTCACTCTCAAAGGACTGTAGCAGGCCAGGGTGATACTAAGTTTCAGGTTGATGACATGACTCTGGAGTGAACAATAAGGAGTAGATGCTGGATCTGCCGCATGAGGTGCGGGAACATCTGGTGGAGTCTGCAGAGGCCACGCACACCCAAGTGCAGATGATGGAGGAGCCCACCCAGGCCGTTAGTGCCACCATGTTTCTTTGCTGTGCACACTTGGCTTCCTCCATAGAGAGAGTGCCAAAACTATTGGAGAGCCAGCAAACCACTCAGTGAATGCTGGAGATGTGTGCAGATTGGCAAGCCATTGCCAACTCCATGAGCTCTATGGAGCATTGGCAAGGTGAGAGGGCGGTCCGTAAGAGCATTGATGGCCATATGCATGCAGTCACTAACACTCTGCATCTGGGGGAATCCAGTGGTATCATAAATACAAAGTTAACTGAGTAACAGGAAACAGACAGTTGTGGTGAACGGTTCTTTTTCGGACTAGAGGCCGGTATACAGTGGGGTTCCCCTGGGGTCGGTACTAGGATCACTGCTTTTCTTGATCTAAATGAATGACCTAGACTTGAGTGTGCAGAACACAACTGCAAAATTTGCAGATAACACAAATCTTGGAAATATTGTGAACTGTGAGGAGGATGGTGATAGACTTCAAGAGAACATAGACATGCTGGTGCAATGGGTGGACATGTGACAGATGAAAGTTGATGTGAAGAAGTGTGAAGTGATGCATTTTGGTGGGTAAATGAGGGGAGGCAATACAAAATAAAGGCTACAATCCTAAAATAGATGCAGGATCAGGCAGACCTGGAGGTATATGTGCACAAATCATGGAAGGTTTCAGGGCAGGGAGAGAAAGTGGTTCATAAAAGCATACGGGATCCTGGGCTTTATAAATAGAGGCATAGATTACAAAAGCAAGGAAGTTATGAAGAACCTTTATAAGACACTTGTTTGGCCCCAACTGGAGTATTGTGTCCAATTCTGGGCACCACACTTTAAGAAGGATGTGAAGGCATTCGAGAGGGTGCAAAAAGTATTTGTGAGAATGCCTCCTGGGATGTGGGATTTCAGTTACGTGGATAGATTGGAGCTGGACCTGTTCTTTTAAATTCGTTCATGGGATGTGGGCGTCGCTGTCTAGGCCAGCATTTATTGCCCATCCCTAATTGCCCTTGAACTGAGTGGTCATTTCAGAGGGCATTTTAAGAGTCAACCACATTGCTGTGGGTCTGGAGTCACATGTAGGCCAGACCAGGTAAGGACGGCAGATTTCCTTACCTAAAGGACATTAGCGAACCAGATGGGTGTTTACAACAATCGACAATGGCTTCATGGTCACACTAGACTAACTTCTCTTCTTAGAGAAGTGAAGATTGACAGGAGATTTCATAGAGGTATTCAAAATCATGAGGGATCTGGACAGAATAGATAGAGAGAATCTGTTCCCATTGTGTTCCAATTGGCAGAAGGGTTGAGAACCAAAGGGCACTGATTCAAGGCGAATGGCTAAAGAACCAAAGGCAACATGAGGAAAAACGTTTTACACTACGTGTCATTTGCATTTGGAATGCACTGTCTGAGAATGTGCTGGAGGTAGATTCAATTGCAGCTTTCAAAACGGAATTGGATAATTATTTGAAGGGACAACATTTACAGGACAACAGGGAAAGAGTAGGGTAGTAGAAAAAGCTGAGTTGCTCTTGGAGGGACCTTGCATGAATACGATGGGCCAAATGGGCTTCTCCAGTACTATAACTACTCTATGATTCTATAACGTCGCCAGCTTTCATCAGAACTGGCAAAAATTACAGGTTTTAAGCAGGTACAGAGGCAGGGAAAAATGGAGGGGAGGAAAGAACAATAGGAAAGACCCGTGATTGGATGGAAGGCAGGATAGATTATATAACAGGGATGATGGTGTGATCAAAAGAGAGTGGACCAAGAAAAGAAACAAAACAAGGGTGTAAGGGAGCTGTAAATGACAACACAATCATTACTCGGACCTGCTGTCTGAAAAAATGGGAGCAGTGTTTTTTATGTGAAATTGTTGTACATAATTTTCTGTCTTTTAAGTTGCAGGGACAGGAGGGCATTTCCAAACATAGAAGTTAGACGAGAGTGGTTCAAATTAATGATAACTATAAATACTGTAGTCTGCCACAACTTTCTTGGTTACCTTCAGGAGTCAGAGACAAATCAGCCTGAGTTTTTCCCTAAATTTGCCTAACTTTTGCCCAGTTTTTTCTTTTTGCTTCTCTCAGTAGTTTGCTTGACAGATTGCAGATGGTGGTGATGGTGTTCGTGGGCTGCATCTTGTCTGGATCGGATGGGCATGCTGGACTTACACAGCTGCTTTTACAGTTGTTTTTATGACGAGAAAGAATAGAAGGAGACAATAAGAATGTAATTGTAACTAAATGAATTGATACCTCTGGGTGTTGGTATAGTTTGATTAATGCGAGAAAGAGCAACAAGAACACTTTATTACTTTATGTCGCCTTTAAGATCGTACAAAGTCACAAGGGACTTCTCAGGAGCATTATCAAAAAAAAATTGACAACGAGCCACAGAAGGAGGTGACCAAAAGCTTCATTAAAAAGGAATGTTTAAAGAGCATCTTAAAGGAGTAGAGAGAAGCAAAGCGGAGAGAGTTTCTGGAAGGGAATTTCAGAGCTGAGGGCTAAGGCAGCAGAAGGTATGGAAGCCAATGATGGAAGACTTAAAATAGGGAAGACACAAGAGGCCAGAATTGGAAGTGTGCAGGCATCTCAGAGGTTTTAGCCTGAGAGGATTATAGAGATATGGAGGGGCTCGGCCTTGAAGGGATTTGGAACAAGGGGAACCATTTCAAAATCAAGGCATTGCCGGATCCGGACCCAATGTAGGTCAGTGAACGCAGGGTTAAAAGATGAACAGGATGCATGCGAGTTAGACGGTGCAAGGTGAGAATGCGGAAAGGGGAGTATTAGAATAGTGCAGTGTAGAAGTAACAAAGGCATGCATGAGAGTTTCAGCAACAGATGAGCTGAGACTGGGGTGGAGACAAACAATAAATGCTGAGTTATTGGGAAAACAGGGCTGCTGTTGTGTGGTTTTCACAAGCTTTGTTGAAATGTGTTGTTTCTAATGGAGAAGGTTTGAAAGTGATTTTCACAGAGGAGTTCACCGCTGAGTTCACTTTTCTTCTCGGTATTTATAGAAAAACATGAACACAAATAGAATTTAAACTTATATAGCAACTTTACTGTAGGAAACGACCCGAGGTGCTTCAGAAGAAGTGCACAGACTGCAATAGACATTGAGTCAAAGAAGGAGACATTAGGACAAGGACACAAACACTTAGTCAAAGAGGTACGTTAAAAGCAGCGTGTTAAAGTAGGAGAGAGAAGTGGAGCCGCAAAGAGTTTGGGGAGAGAATTCCAGGGCTTAGGATCTAGATGTGGTGAGATGAAGGAAGTGGGAGATGCACAACTGCCCAGAGTTGAAGAAGCGTGCATTGTCAGAGGGTTATATAAATCGAGGAGATTGCAGCAATAGGGAAGAGAGAGGTTTCAACATCAGCATAAGAATTTTAATTTTGAGGCATTGGTGAATCAGCAGTTATGTTAGGTTGGTGAGCAGAAGAGTGATTTGACAAGCTTCTGCTTCAGAGATTGTTAACAAAAAGGAGAGCAAATTGAATTGGAAGCAACTTCTTCGATTCGATAAGGAAGTAGTTAGGAGATAGGAAACAGGGAATGTGAATAATGGGTCTGTACTGAAATTGGGAGAATGAGACCATTGTTGTCCCACAGGTATCTGTATGGGGTCTGCAACTTTTCACTATATGTATTAATGACTTGGATGAAGGAATACAGAGCTGTATATTTAAGTTTGCTGACCACACTATGTTTTGTGGTACAGTACACTGTACAGATGGAAGACAAGTGTTGCAAAGGGCCATTAATGGACGTGAGTAGGAAAAACTGTGGATGGTGGAGTTCAATGTGGGAAAGTTTGAGGTCATTACTTCAATCTAAGAAAGATTGATCAGAATATTTTCTAAATGGGGTTCAGTGGTGTGTGTGTGTGTGTGTGTGTGTGTGTGTGTGTGTGTGTGTGTGTGTGTTTGGTGGTTGGGTTGGGGGGGGGGGCACTGTCGTTGGTGATGGCGAGCTACGAACTGTGCATGGGTAGAATGATTTAGGCGTCCAAGTGCAGAAACCCTGAAAAGCTGGTGCGTGGGTACAAAAATAATTGTAATGGCTAATGAAATGTTGGCCTTTATCTCAAAAGAATTGGAATCCAGATAGTTAGTCGTCATGACACAGCTGTACAAAGCTCTGGTTCTATCCAATATGGAGTACTGTGTTCCATTCTGGCCACTGCACTTTAGGAAGGATATAATGAACTTGAATGTGGTGCTGCGAAGATTCACCATAATGATATCATGGTTTAGATGTTACATAATGAGGACAGGCTGCATAGCCTACACTTGTTCTTTCTTTTTCTTTTGGGCCTCCTTATCTCGAGAGACAATGGATACGCGCCTGGAGGTGGTCAGTGGTTTGTGAAGCAGCGCCTGGAGTGGCTATAAAGGCCAATTCTGGAGTGACAGGCTCTTCCACAGGTGCTGCAGAGAAATTTGTTTGTTGGGGCTGTTGCACAGTTGGCTCTCCCCTTGCGCCTCTGTCTTTTTTCCTGCCAACTACTAAGTCTCTTCGACTCGCCACAATTTAGCCCTGTCTTTATGGCTGCCCGCCAGCTCTGGCGAATGCTGGCAACTGACTCCCACGACTTGTGATCAATGTCACACGATTTCATGTCGCGTTTGCAGACGTCTTTATAACGGAGACATGGACGGCCGGTGGGTCTGATACCAGTGGCGAGCTCGCTGTACAATGTGTCTTTGGGGATCCTGCCATCTTCCATGCGGCTCACATGGCCAAGCCATCTCAAGCGCCGCTGACTCAGTAGTGTGTATAAGCTGGGGATGTTGGCCGCTTCAAGGACTTCTGTGTTGGAGATATAGTCCTGCCACCTGATGCCAAGTATTCTCCGAAGGCAGCGAAGATGGAATGAATTGAGACGTCGCTCTTGGCTGGCATACGTTGTCCAGGCCTCGCTGCCGTAGAGCAAGGTACTGAGGACACAGGCCTGATACACTCGGACTTTTGTGTTCCGTGTCAGTGCGCCATTTTCCCACACTCTCTTGGCCAGTCTGAACATAGCAGTGGAAACCTTACCCATGTGCTTGTTGATTTCTGCATCTAGAGACAGGTTACTGGTGATAGTTGAGCCTAGGTAGGTGAACTCTTGAACCACTTCCAGAGCGTGGTCGCCAATATTGATGGATGGAGCATTTCTGACATCCTGCCCCATGATGTTCGTTTTCTTGAGGCTGATGGTTAGGCCAAATTCATTGCAGGCAGACGCAAACCTGTCGATGAGACTCTGCAGGCATTCTTCAGTGTGAGATGTTAAAGCAGCATCGTCAGCAAAGAGGAGTTCTCTGATGAGGACTTTCCGTACTTTGGACTTCGCTCTTAGACGGGCAAGGTTGAACAACCTGCCCCCTGATCTTGTGTGGAGGAAAATTCCTTCTTCAGAGGATTTGAACGCATGTGAAAGCAGCAGGGAGAAGAAAATCCCAAAAAGTGTGGGTGCGAGAACACAGCCCTGTTTCACACCACTCAGGATAGGAAAGGGCTCTGATGAGGAGCCACCATGTTGAATTGTGCCTTTCATATTGTCATGGAATGAGGTGATGATACTTAGTAGCTTTGGTGGACATCCGATCTTTTCTAGTAGTCTGAAGAGACCACGTCTGCTGACGAGGTCAAAGGCTTTGGTGAGATCAATGAAAGCAATGTAGAGGGGCATCTGTTGTTCACGGCATTTCTCCTGTATCTGACGAAGGGAGAACAGCATGTCAATAGTCGATCTCTCTGCACGAAAGCCACACTGTGCCTCAGGGTAGACGCGCTCGGCCAGCTTCTGGAGCCTGTTCAGAGCGACTCGAGCAAAGACTTTCCCCACTATGCTGAGCAGGGAGATTCCACGGTAGTTGTTGCAGTCACCGCGGTCACCTTTGTTTTTATAGAGGGTGATGATGTTGGCATCGCGCATGTCCTGGGGTACTGCTCCCTCGTCCCAGCACAGGCATAGCAGTTCATGTAGTGCTGAGAGTATAGCAGGCTTGGCACTCTTGATTATTTCAGGGGTAATGCTGTCCTTCCCAGGGGCTTTTCCGCTGGCTAGGGAATCAATGGCATCACTGAGTTCCGATTTGGTTGGCTGTATGTCCAGCTCATCCATGACTGGTAGAGGCTGGGCTGCATTGAGGGCAGTCTCAGTGACAGCATTCTCCCTGGAGTACAGTTCTAGGTAGTGCTCAACCCAGCGGTCCATCTGTTTGCGTTGGTCAGTGATTATGTCCCCCGATTTAGATTTGAGGGGGGGGATCTTCTTGATGGTTGGCCCAAGAGCTCTCTTCATGCCATCATACATTCCTCTGATGTTTCCGGTGTCTGAGGCCAGCTGAATATGACTGCATAGGTGTTGCCAGTAGTCGTTTGCGCAACGCCTAGCTGTTCTTTGTGCAGTACTTCTGGCTGCTTTAAGTGCTGCGGATGTTAAATCGCTGGGGGCTTTCTTGTAGTTCAAAAGTGCAATGCGCTTAGCGGCTATGACAGGTTCCAGCTCTTCATTATGAGATTGAAACCAGTCTGCATTTCTCTTCGCACTTTTGCCGTAGGTGGTCAAAGCTGACTCATAGATGGCGTCTCTGATGTGGGCCCACTTGGTCTCAGCATCCCCTGTGGGAGTGTTTTGAAGGGCTGTTACAAGTGAATTTAGAAATTTTTGTAACAGCTGTGGGTGAGAAATTCTGCTCGTGTTGATGCGCGGGTGGCCCTTCTGCTTGGAATGATGCAACTTCTTTGGTCTGAGTCTAACCTTGCTGCACACCAGGGAGTGGTCGGTGTCGCAGTCCGCACTGTGGAAGCTGCGTGTGATTTGAACACTGTTTAAGGCGGCTCGCCTTGTGACAATGAGGTCTAGCTGGTGCCAACGACGTGATCTTGGGTGCCTCCATGAAACCTGGTGACAGGGTTTAGTGTGAAAGAACGAGTTGGTGATGCAGAGGTTATGATAGGTACACAACTCAAGCAGTCTCTGCCCGTTCTCATTCATCCTTCCAACGCCATAGCGCCCAAGGGAGGAGGGCCATGAGTCATGGTCGGCCCCAACCCTGGCATTAAAGTCCCCCAGCAGGAATAGGTGTTCGGTGTTGGGGATGCTGCTAATGATGTTATGGAGTTGTTCATAGAACTGGTCTTTAGCTTCAGGTGCGGAACAGAGTGTTGGAGCATAGATGCTGAGTAGGTGTACTGGACCAGAGGTGGTGAGCAGTCGGATGGACAGTATGCGTTCCGAGCCATTTGAGGGAGGCTCTATCATGCTGAGCAAGGAGTTTCTGATGGCGAAGCCCACTCCATGCTGTCTTGGTTCTTCAGGATCCCTGCCCTGCCAGAAGAAGGTGTAGTCTTGCTCTGCTAGAGAGCCACTCGCGGGGAGGCGAGTCTCCTGAAGTGCTGCAATGTCCACATTGAGTCTACTGAGCTCGTTGTTAATGATGGCGGTCTTCCGAGAATCGTTGATTTGTGTAAGGTCTTCCGACAGGCCAGGACACATAGTTCTGACGTTCCAGCTTGCAAAGCGAAGGGCTGGTACCTTCTTTCCTTTTTTCATGTTGTTTGGTGCGGTGTATCAGTCCACCTTTCGGGCAATGACCCTGAGCTCCAAGCACCCATTGAAGCAGGCAGACTGTGGCGGGACAGAACCTTATTGACCGGGGGCTGCCCGGTTTGAGGCGGGCGGTAGCTGTCCAGTGAGGTGCAATGACCTCTCCCACCGACAAAGGCAACCCGTGGCGCCCAGTTTCTACGCCAATTTATCTGGACTTATAACCCGTAACTGCTGCCTTCCGTGTTGTTTCAGTCGCTGTGAGGCAACTATGGAGTGACCTCTCCATGGCGCATGCCTGGGCAAATTTATGGAGGTTGAGAGTTGCCCAGTCGTCAAAACCCCCCTCTCGGCCTTTCTGGTGGGGTCCAAAGGAGTGCAGGACACGACGTTTGGCACCAGTATGGCTGCAGGAACTGCCGGAAAGATGCCAAAGGTGACACATGACCGCCTACGGGGTTCCGCTCCGGATTTTCTGTTAGGGTTTACTCCCTTAGCCTTGGTCTCTCCCGAGACGCCCACAAGGCAGTGGGGTTGTTGGGGCCCCTACACAGGTGTAGGATGGTGCCGGTGGGAGGAGGGGATGCAAGGGAGAGGGGTAGAGGGAGGGGGTGGGGGGGGGTGCAGGGGAAGGGGGTGCGGGGTGAAGATGGTGCGAGGGGGGGGCGGGCTGGGACGGGGTTGTGAGGGGGTGAGCTGAGAGGGTGGAGCAGGGAAGGGGACGGGGGTGGGGGGGGGGTGGTGGAAGGGGGGGTAAAGGGGGGGGGGGGAGGGGGGGTGGAATCTGGTGCAGGTAATAAGCCATTTCCTCAGTGCCCACCATCGACGTCCGGAAAGCTCATCCACGTCCTTCGGGAGGTGAAGCATCATTTGGCAGACTTAGAGGTGATTACATTTGCTAAGGGTTTTTTTTTTGCAGTGGTTTAAATAAAGGCATGCAGCATTGCCGACAGTGCGCTGCAGATGCTCTCCGAGCCATCTCCCGCGGGCGCTTTGAAGTTGCGGCCGGGGGGGGGGGCCGTTCGTGGATGTTTTGGGTGTTCGGGGCACCTTTTCACAGGACTTCTCTCGGGTCCCGCAGCTCCTTCTTCACCTCAATGGACTTACCGCATGCCGTGGCTGCAGACACTCTGGACTGTGAAGACAGCAGGATCGGAGATTAAAGTATCGGCAGCTGTTCTCGTCAGTTTCATCCGGATCAATTTCATTGAGAAAACAAAGAGCAGGTGTGGCTGGGGGAGGGCAGTGGGCCCAGGTAACATACACTAAACTAACTGTTAACTTTTAGATAGGGCTAAAATGAACTGATTTAAAGAGCCAGGGGAATTTAAACAGTTTAAGAGGGCAGATTGGGGGAGAAAACGTTAGGGATGGGAGCAGATGGCCATGGATAGAGTTGAACAGCAAGGGAGCTTCCTAGGGAGCTTCCAGCCCAGGAGCCATCTTGAAAGCACAACCTACACTTGTAGTCCCATGAATATAGAATACTACAGGATGTAATGGAGGTGTTTAAGATGATTTAAAGGAGTTCTAAAGAAGGGAGCAAAATTTTAAAATTAGATCTAGGACATACAGGAGTGATGGTCAGTAACATTTCTTCACCCAAAACGTAGTGAAAATCTGGAACTCTCTGCCCCAAAATACTATCGAAGCTAGGCCAATTGTTTTTTTTTAAATGGAGATCAATAGACTTTTGTGCGGCAAGGGTATTAAGGATAATGGAACAAAAGCAGCTCGATGGAGTTAAGATACAAATCAGCCATGATCCAATTAACTGGTGGCCTACTACTGTCCTTTGTTCCTATTATGGGTGACGGGGACCTGGTGAAGCTGGAAACAGGTAGAGAATTTGGATGTGTTTTTGATTATGGGGTGGTGAGATGGTGGAAGATGGAAAACCAGCAAGGGGAGTACTGGAATAATCGATGAAAGGTCACAAACCTGAAATGTTAACTCTGTTTCTCTCTCCACCGATGCTGCTGTGTATTTCTAGCACTTTCTGTTTTTATTTCAGATTTGTATAAAAATTAACAGATTCTAAGACCCATCTGTAGTTGATGCATTGACAGATGTTCATTGATATTTGAGAGTGCAATAAGACTACAAGCAGGTACTATACGTTTATAAACTCACACGTAGAATATCTATTTGAGGTGCACAATCATCGAGTCATAGAGTCATTTACCACACAGAAGGACGTCATTCGGCCCATCGAGTCTATCCTGGCTCTCCACAGAGCTTTTCAGTCAGTCCCACTCTCCCACTCAAGCCTATAGCATTGCAAGTCTATTTCCTTCAAGTGACGATTCAATTTCTTTTTGAAGTCATTGATTGTCTCCGCTTCCCTCACCCTTGTGGGCAGCGAATTCCAGGTCATTACCACCCACTGTGTAAAAAAAGTTCTTCATCATATTTCTCCTTCATCTCTTGCCCAAAATCATCAATCTGCGTCCCCTTGTCCTTGTACCATTAAGTTTTAGGGTACTTGTGGATAAGGATAAGAGTAGTCCTCAGGTGAAGGTGCAAAATTGGGGGAAGGCTAATTATAACAATATTAGGCAGGAACTGGAGAAATTAGATTAGGGGCGGCTGTTTGAGGGTAATCCAACATCTGACATGTGGGAGTCTTTCAAACGTCATTTGATTAGAATCCAGGACCGGAATGTTCCTGTGAGGAAGAAGGATAAGTTTGGCAAGTTTCGGGAACCTTGGATAAGGAGGGATATTGTGAGCCTAGTCAAAAAGAAAAAGTAAGCATTCATAAGGGCTAGAAGGCTGGGAACAGACGAAGCCCTTGTGGAATTTAAGGAAAGTAGGAAGGAACTTAAGCAAGGAGTCAGGAGGGCGAAGAGGGGTCATGAAAATTCGTTGGCAAACAGGATTAAGGAGCATCCCAAGGCTTTTTATATGTATATAAAGAGCAAGAGGGTAACCAGAGAAAGGGTTGGCCCACTCAAGGACAGAGGAGGGAATCTATGTGTGGAGCCAGAGGAAGTGGGCGAGGTACTAAATGAGTACTTTGCATCAGTATTCACCAAAGAGAAGGACTTGGTGGATGATGAGTTGGGGGAAGGGATTGTAGATAGTCTGGGCCGTGTCGTTATCAAAAAGGAGGAGGTGTTGGGCGTCTTGCAAAGCATTAAGGTAGATAAGTCCCCAGGGCCTGATGAGATCTACCCTTGAATACTGAGGGAGATAAGGGAAGAAATTGCTGGGGCCTTGACAGAAATCCTTGTATCCTCATTGGCTACAGGTGAGGTCCCAGAGGACTGGAGAATAGCCAGTGTTGTTCCTTTGTTTAATAAGGGTAGCAAGGATAATCCAGGAAATTATAGGCTGGTGAGCCTTATGTCAGTGGTAGGGAAATTATTAGAGAGGATTCTTCGGGACCGGATTTACTCCCATTTGGAAACAAATGAACTTATTAGCGAGAGACAGCATGGTTTTGTGAAGGGGAGGTCGTATCTCACTAACTTGATCGAGTTTTTTGAGGAAGTGACAAAGATGATTGATGAAGGAAGGGCGGTGGATGTTGTCTATATGGACTTCAGTAATGCCTTTGACAAGGTCCCTCATGGCAGACTGGTACAAAAGGTGAAGTCACACGGGATCAGAGGTAAGCTGGCAAGATGGATACAGAACTGGCTCGGTCATAGAAGACAGAGGGTAGCAGTGGAAGGGTGCTTTTCTGAATGGAGGGCTGTGACTAGTGGTGTTCCACAAGGATCAGTTCTGGGACCTTTGCTGTTTGTATTATATATAAATGATTTGGAGGAAAATGTAGCTGATCTGATTAGTAAGTTTGCGGATGACACAAAGGTTGGTGAAGTTGTGAATAGTGATGAGGATTGTCAGAGGATACAGCATGATATAGATCGGTTGGAGACATGGGCGGAGTTTAATCTGGACAAATCGGAGGTAATGCATTTTGGAAGATCTAATACAGCTGGGAAGTATACAGTAAATGGCAGAACCCTTAGGAGTATTGACTGGCAGAGAGGTCTGGGCGTACAGGTCCACAGGTCACTGAAAGTGGCAACACAGGTGGATAAGGTAGTCAAGAAGGCATACGGCATGCTTGCCTTCATCGGTCGGGCATAGAGTATAAAAATTGGCAAGTCATGCTGCAGCTGTACAGAACCTTAGTTAGGCCACACTTAGAATATCGTGTGCAATTCTGGTCGCCACACTACCAGAAGGACGTAGAGGCTTTGGAGAGGGTACAGAAGAGGTTTACCAGGATGCTGCCTGGTCTGGAAGGCATTATCTATGAGGAGAGGTTGGATAAACTCGGGTTGTTTTCACTGGAATGACGGAGGTGGAGGGGTGACATGATAGAGGTTTACAAAGTTATGAGTGGCATGGACAGAGTGGATAGTCAGAAGCTTTTTCCCAGGGTGGAAGAATCAGTTACTAGGGGACATAGGTTTAAGATGCGAGGGGCAAAGTTTAGAGGGGACGTGCGAGGCAAGTTCTTTACACAGAGTGTGGTGAGTGCCTGGAACTTGCTGTCGAGGGAGGTGGTGGAAGCAAGTACGATAGCGACGTTTAAGAGGCAACTTGACAAATACATTTTTAGGATGGGAATAGAGGGATACGGTCCCCAGAAGTGCAGAAGGTTTTAGTTTAGACAGGCATCAAGATCGGCGCAGTCTTGGAGGGCCGAATGGCCTGTTTCTGTGCTGTACTGTTCTTTGTTCTTTATATGTACCCGATGGTCCCAGTTATTTCATTTCAGGATTTTTTAAAGCCTGCCTTTTAAAACATGCTTCGATGAGTTCATTCATGTGCTTTTCAATTACCCCTAAACTAGCTTGTTGGGGGCTTGGTTAGCTTAGTTGGCTAGACGGCTTGAATATGATGCAGGAAAACGCCAACAGCGCGGGTTCAATCCTGTACTGACTTTGATAGTTCATGGAGGTTTGCCTCCTCACCTTGCTATCAACTGTACAACCGTCTCTACCGGAGAGAGAGATGCCTATGGCCTTTTGGGACTACGGCTATACCAACAGCAAGCTGTTTTTTCCCCACAGTAATATTTGTAATCCTAGAGGCATCCACCCATGATAGATTCTGCTCATGTCAAATTACCCGAATTTAGCAGTTATTATTTTACACCTAACACTCCACAGCATTGCTTTTGTTCACCAAGCTTTTTGCGCAAAAAAGGATATTATTATCGTTCGTGTTTTTATGCCTCTGGACAATGCAATTAAAATGAATTCAAAATAAACTCTAAGGTCTTTCGTCTCTACATGGATTAGGTGTTTTAACTACTTGGAGCATGACTTCTGAGACGGTCTTTCAATAAATGAATGGAAGAAAATTGCAGGACTGTAGCAAAGAACAGGGAGTTGGGACTATTTGGAAAGCTCTTTCAAAGAGTGGGTCCAAACCATTCTATTAGTGCGTTCGATTTTCATTCCAGGTTATATTCTTCTTCAAGTGGAACTCTGATTAAGATTTATCTTTTCCAACGAGTATGCTAGACGTTATTTGGCACTTATATAGTTTTTCGTCGAGGGCACATAAAACAAGGGAAAATGTTAAACACAATCACAGACGCAATGTAGTCCAATCAATATACAAGCCAAATTTAGCCAAATTAACATTTGATACGTTATATTGATCCGACCTGATCACCCATTCGTTCTATAAAATCGTTGTTTCTACCGAGAGTTTGATGGTTTTATGTAAATTTGCAAAAGGTTACAAAGAATAATACCTCGCGATTTGGACGCTTAAAATGGCATAAACTCGAAGAGAATTAAAACAAGAAAAAAAAGCATCATCTGAAACATTGGAAGAATAATTTTATTACACTGCAATGACACAGAGAAGGTGTCACGACTGCTGATTCAACACACTCTTCCGTTACACGCAGTGAAATCAAACTAACGGCGCACTTATTGTTTAGATGCAGCAATTAAAATTTTAAAAACTAAACTTTAAGTTTGAATTTTTCTTCATGAAAGATTATTAATGGTATCATAGACGAATGCATAAGATTCATCAGAAACAACTTGACCGCGCGATACTTGTTTTAAGCGGGTTTGCCTGAGTCTCGTGTTTAACCACACAGGAGTAAAGCTCATGTGAGTTCCACTCTGAGGCTGGCAGAGTCAGATAACTGCTCACACTGAACGTGTTGTCCGTCTCCTGCTGGATCCGACTGGTCTCAACACCATTCCCTCTCACACTGTCATCTACAGTCCACTCAATCTCCACAGCTCCCGGGTTAAAACCGCTCACCAAACACACCAGGGTCGCCGTGTTCTTTGTTGTGATTTGATCCGATGAAGGCGGAAGGACGGACACCGAAGGCCCTCGCGGATCTAGAAAGGAAAATAAAAACAACCTCTGAAGATCCACTCTGGCTGGGATGCAAAAAGTCGAAATTCAACGTTTTTCTTTTTCAAATTTAGTTTTTGTTAATTTTTAACTTTGCAAGTTATGAATTTTACAATGAGAGATTATTGACGTTCTTTAACTATTCACATAGGAACCGTAGATCTAGAAAACTATGCAATCCTAGGTCTGTGCATTTCTAAGTAAACTGAATGATTATTTGGATTAAATTCTGAAGATCGTAGTTTTGCTTTCATTCATGTTTTAATAGGTTGTTCAGACTAAGTGGGAATATTATGCCACAAGTTTAATGGCTCGCAAGGGCGCCAACTTTTCTTGAATTATTACATAGAATTTACAGCACAGAAATAGGCCATTCGTCCCAGCTCGGCTATGCCTATGTTTATAGTCTACAGGTGCCACTCTCTGGATAAATAATTTGTCCTGGATTCTTTATTAGATTTATTAATGACTGTAATATTTATAAACTCTATATTTGGACTACCAAGCAAGTGGAAACAACTTTTCTATGTCTACACCATCAAACTCTTTCATAATTTTAAAGACATAATTTAAGTCATCTCTAAGCCTTCCTTTTTCAGAGAAAAGAGCCCCAGCCTGTTCAACCATTCAGAGCCCCAGCCTGGTTAGTTTCTTCGGTAGGTTATAATTTGAACGCTGGGAATACTATTGCACGCGGGTAGAGCCACGCTCTGTCCACAGTTTGATGTAAATACGACCCAATATTTCGGTTTTTAGCTGCCTAGTCACACGAGGAGTCATCCGCTACCGAAAATTCAGCTGTTTCGATTTGATTATATTACTATAAAGGAACTTTGAAGGGCGATGACTGTAGAGAAAGCAAGAAACTACAAATACCAATTCATTTCCTTTGAGGCAATGATCGAGGCGGGGTGGGATTATGGACTTTTTTTTTTGCTCTTCCTCGAAAAATAGTCTTTGGAAGATTTTTAAGGCAGATGTAGATAGATCCTTGATAAGCAAGGGGGTGGAAGGTTATCGGGGATAGGTGGAAATGTGGAGGAATCAGTTCAACCATAAACTTATTGAATGGCGGAACAGGTTCGAAGGGCCAAGTGGCCCTACTCCTGCTCCTAATTCGTATGTTCGTATGTAATGCAACAGATCGTGAACATCCACTTGAACAGTAATCTGGGACCGTTATGTCTGGTGTCATCCAAAAGAAGGCACTTAAAACAATGCTGTACTCCTTCCATATCACTATTTCCTCTACTGGGACAATTTAGAACAAGTACGAATGATCTTAAAATTACAGCGAGGCCATGAAGGAGCGAAATCAGAAGCAGGTTTTCATACCAAGCGTGATGGAAGTGACCGCTTTGCAAAATGCCTCTGCTCAGTCAGCAAGCGTGATCGTGAGCTTCCGGTTTCTTGCTATTTTAATTCGCCACCTTATTCCCATGCCCATATTTCTGTCCTCAGCCTGCTGCAGTGTTCCAGTGAACATCAACGCTAGCTCGAGAACAGCACCTCATCTTCAGATTAGGCACTCTACAGCCTTCTGGACTCAATATTGAGTTCAATAATTTCAGACCATGAGCCCCATTTTTTTGTTTATTTATTATTTCAATTTTATATTGTATATATTTTTCTCTTTATATTTATTTATTTTAACCATGTGCTAGTTAAACTTATTTTTCATGTTCTTGCTTTCGTGCAGAGCTGTTCATTATTCTGCCAACACCACTCCCTCTGGACTCCCTCTGCTGCAACTAGTTGGCACTCCATTTTCATTCTATTCCATGACATCTATCATTTAATCTCTCCCCCTCCATCCTATCACAGTCCTTCCTTCTTGTTCTTCTTCCCCACTTCCCCACTCCCCACTTCCCCACCCCCCACCTCCCACCCCCTCACCCCCGCCTTTCTCTTGTTCAAAGACTTACATTTCTAGCTTTTGCCAGTTCTGATGAAGGGTCACAGACCTGAAACGTTAACTCTGTTTCTCACTTCACAGATGCTGCCAGACCTGCTGAGTATTTCCGGCACTTTCTGTTCTCATTTCAGAGTTCCAGCGTCCGCAGTGTTTTGCCCTTATTCCCTAAAAATGTTGTGGCTGTTCGGTAAATTTAAGTTTTGAGAAATGAAATCGATAGATTTTTGTAGCGTAAATATATCAAGAGTTAGGGAGCAGAAAGTGGCGCAATGGAATCTCGGGACATATTCGGAATGATCCAATAGAAAGATGGAACAGGCTCAATGGGTTCTTGTTCCAATGTTTCAATGTAACTTCTGGAAAGGAGCTTAAATCCGAAATGTTCTGATCCAAGCCTAAGAAAGAAACTAACTGAGACAAACCAACAGCCAGACGTGTAAATATTTTGAAGGTGTAATCTCTTATTCTGTTAAAATGGTTTTTGAAATTTAACTTGCAACAGAGGTGATTTGAATGGAGCAATTTATAATACAGGCTTCGCCCTTTCTGTAGCATGTAACTAAGTGTTCGAGGAAAAGTGCCGTTTGAGTCTGATTATTTGAAGGTTTCTGGGGGGGTTTCTGACAGAAATAAATAATTTTTTTCAAACAGGAGCAAAAATTCGAATACTGATCCCGGGTAGTATTCATGCAAAATGAATCTGATTCGAAGGTCCCTCCACGCGGGATCTACCACTGATGTTTATTACAATGCGATAAGCATGCCAAACGAAAGATGGGAAAAGTGCGTCAGTCCCATAGTTGCTGAGGAGATCCACCCCTGCACCCTTCTGTACTGTTGTCTTCTTGATAGATAAAAAAAAAACGAAATACATGTGGCAAATTCCAGAAAAGTTCTGGGATTTTTTTTCCGGAGCCCTTGAAGGCGATCAATCAAGCTCCCGGAGCTCATAGTCACCCAGGACGCATCATTTGATCGAATCAAACTAATCTCTCTCCAGCCAGTATGTCCTAGTTTATTTAAAAACATAGAGCTATACAAGACAGGAAATGACCGTCTTCATCCATAAAGTCTTTCCAAAGACAACAAACCAGTAATCCCAGTTTCCCTCTGGTAACCTCAATATCCCTGTCCGCAAAACGAACATCAACTTCTTAAAATGTGTAACTTATCTTAACATTTCTAAGCTAATCACTATGCAATATAGTTATTCGTTACATATTAGTGAAGTTATGAATTGATGACTACCATGAAGCGCAAAATTGAGAATGTCACACTATCTAAATCATTTCCACAGAGTGTAAAGATCCTCCTGGAAAGCACACCCGCTCCAACTCTCTGATTCGGAATCTTTAATAGCATCGTGTCGAGGAATTATAAAAGATTTCATGTTAAAGTTTTCTCTTAATGTTTGCTTTTTTAAACATCTACACGAGGCGCTAATCACAGTGGGAATACAATAAAAGCCGATCACAAGTATCCACCTGTTTATCAACGCCGTTTCAGACAGATCAACTAATGCTTTACGAATACGCTTCAAAACATCAAGGCATAACAATTAGATTGCTGCAGGCTCAATTGCCCTTACCAAAAATATTCGGAAGATTTTGGAACATCATCCATAATCTTGCTATTTGAGGGTGGCAGTTTCATGAGCATTTGGCAAAAGCAAAATAGAAATGCACTTTCCTCCAAGCACCAGGAGAGAATGGGGAATTATCAATGTATGTTCTGTATATCACTACAATTGGCTTAAGCTAAAACTTGAAATCTCAGATCTGCATAGCGAAAATTGTACTTACTGCCCAGATTCAGTTTCGTTCCTTCCCCGAAAATGAATCCACCAGCCCTGGAATCCCAGCCACCACAATAATAATCAGCGGCATCCTCAGATTGTACATCGGTGACGGTTAAATGCATAACGTTCCTCGACGTGTCCCTGGACCCAGTGAATCGATCAGGAATCCCCGAACCCCTGGTAGAATCATAGTCTCGCCAAACAAAGACAGGGGCACTGCCGGGTTTCTGCCAGTACCAGCTCGTATGGTAGATGCCCATGCTGCCTCCGGACATAGTGCAAGTGATTTTGACGGTTTTTCCCTGTGAAGTTGAGATGGACTCTGGCTGAGTTAGCACAGTACCCGCAATGGTACCTGGTGAAATAAAAGAGTGATTAAAATGAGAGATTAGTGACACTTCAGTAAAACCATGTAAGGTAGTTGCAATCCATATTCGCCCAACTCAAATACTGCACCCGATCAGCGTAAATACAAAAATAAGTGAGTTCCATACTTACATTGCAAACAGAGCGTCAGGGCTGCGAGAACATGAAGCCACTCATTCATTTTGTAGATTTTTTATCAAGATCGGGGCCAAATGTTTCCCTACACGAGCCTAATGATTCGACACCTTCGAACCCGCTTCTTAACAACATTTAAACTGGAGGATACACGTCACATTTATTATTTATGCAAATTTCTATCACGTGCTGGCCGTTTATTGGATCCTTGGAATTGTTCTGATTGACGTTTGTTAAAGCGACTTTTAGCCATTTTCTAATGCTAGACTCATCCACGACATACAAAAACAGTTGAACTGAAATTGCGTATCCGTCTTCCCATGAGGACGCTAAATGAGTTCATATGAAATTCGATTGGTTTCTATTTAACTGAGATATTGCATTATTTAAATTCTGTAAAATGGCTGTCAATTGAAATTCGTTCAAATTTGAAAGGAAAAACTATACAGTGAAATTTGGCCCAACTTGTCTTTGAAGAATTGAACACTGTTCAAACGAAAGAAAGACCAAGCGACAATGTTCAGCCACTGCAGCAAGACAATTGGAGGCTGCCAGCAGAGCGTTGCACGTCGCTTATCTCCTTATTCTTCCACCAAAACGAGCCGATTTTCCGATTTCCTTCAATTTTAGGATTCATCGCCACGAAGAAGCAACATTTTTTTTTAATCTGCAAAGTCGATGGCAATTTCCGGTAAATTGGTTCTCCCAAAAAAGCTTTAAAACTGCAGATTTGTGTTTTATAGGGGAGTTTTTCTTTAGAGCTAGAATGACGTCAATTTCAGTCAAAACAAAGGGGGTGATGCTTTGTTCATTAACGAGATCTTGGAATCGTCAGAGTGCAGATTGTGCTACTCGTGCTCCCGGCAGGCGATCATCTGGGACTGCGAACTGGTACATGCTGTAGAGGTGCATTGCGAATTCATTTGTGTCATTGCGTGGAAGAGCGTGAACTGTGTGAGCCGACACATTTCGTTTACTTTGGTCACAAGGAATGATGTTGAACTAAGGCACTGCTAATTAGGGCAGTTACGCAGAGATGAACATTCCATTCTGACTTTTAAGCTGCACAGCAAACAGAATGGTAAGATCTCCAAATGAGAGCGACTCTTTCAAACAGGAAATAATTTCATCAACGAACTGCACAAACAGTTCACGGCAACATTTCTCAATCATGTGTCAAGTGTTAAATATTTCATTTCCTCTCCCTTTGGCTGTCCACACAAGAGTTTCCAGTGTTTGATACTCAGGACAATTGCATCCAATGAACATTCCGTCATCCACCATATCCAACCAGACAACCACCCCCACCACATCCCCACCATACCGTACGCTCCCCCACGCACCCCACATACCACACACACCCCGCGCACACGTACACAAATCCCACACCACCTCACACACACATTCCCGTCCACACACACACACTGTCCCACACAAGCAACACTCCTCTCACATACACACCCACCCACCATCCCTCCACCCACACTTTCCCCACACACATCAGCACACACACACACACTGCACACCCCGAGACACACTGTCGCCCACGCATATCAAGTCCCATACAAAGTCTCCCCACACACACCACACGACCGCACACTCCATAGACCACGCCCCCATCCGCGCACATATGCCACTCTTTCCATACACACTTCACCCGGACACACTCCACTCCCCACACGCATACATACCCGGCTCGCACCACCATCGCTACTCGATTCCGCACCGCCCCCACCAAATCATCTCACACACATACAGACACACATATACACCATCCCACATACGCACTCACCCACACAAGCTACTCCCCCCAAATACACCATGCACACCACCCATTTCTCACCCCCCCCCCCACACATATACATACACCACCACACACAGAGAAACCACCCCTCCCCCACACTCATGTACCCCGCCCCCACACACAAATACCCCGCACCTACCTAAAACACTGACACCTCCCCAACCTCCCAACACACAGCTGTACACATGTTCGGTGTCTTGACGCTTTATTCTATTCTTTTTGCCTTGTAGAACTCATTAAAATATTTTATGTGTCAACAAATTTCAACGAACAGTAGCCTGAATATGTAGATACCCTGAAATAATGAAAAGAATCGTGAACTTTTCCTAACCGTCTGATTTCTGTAGTGTGCAGAAGTTATTGATCTCACGAACGTGGTCATGCAGGCAACCCCATTAATAACACCTTCAGAAACAGAAATGGTGACCATAGGTACAGAATCTAGTACGTTCATGTCCAATATCCTTGTCAAAAATGCAATTTCATTATTTTTCACGGCTTTATATGAGTGCCCACGAATAGCAGAGATGCATTTACAGGTGAGCTAAGTAAGCATCTGAGATAGCAGGGAATAGAAGAATGTGCAGAGAGATAGATGAAGTAGGGTTGATGGAGGCTGATGGGAGTAAAAACGGCGGCAGAGACCATTTAAGCTAAATGCTCTGTTTTGCACTGTACACTCAAAGTAACTGCCTGATTGACTGCAGCTCCAACAATACTCAAAAAGCTCGACAGCATACAGGACAAAGCAGCCCGCTTGATCGGCACCCCCTCTGCCACCTCAAACATTCACTCGTTCCGCCACCGGCACACAGTGGCAGCAGTGTGTACGATATGCAAGATGCACTGCAGCATCTCGCCAAGCCTCCTTCGACAGCACCTTCCAAACCGGCAAACACTTTCACCGAGAAAGACCAGGGCAGGAGACGCGTGGGAACGCCGCCACCTCCAAGATACGCATCATCCTGACTTGGAACTATATCGCCGTTCCTCACTGCCGATGGGTCAAAATCCGGAACTCGCTTCCAAACAGTGCCTACCACACACAGACTGCAGCAGTTCAAGAAGGTGGGTCTCCATCACATTTTCAAAGGCAATTAGGAATGGGCTACAAAGGCTGGCCTTGCCAGTGACACTCACATCGCTTGAAAGAACTTAAAAAACAACTTCTGATGAGATTATTGGAGCACAATCGAGCAAAGTTTTAGAACACAAATGCTCATTTTCTTCCCTTTTTCTCTTGCATTAAAAAATATTCCTTGATACATTTAATGGTGGTACTCCTGTACACATTTATTAATGCAGCTGAAAATGGGTGCATTAAAGTAAGCATTATTAATAAGAATGGCTACTCCATTCCTGTGAGTAACCTGATTTTAAATAAAAATAACTTAAAAATATACAGTATTATGTGTTAGTTCCATTGATGTATACTAGTCAGTTTCTTCGTAAATAAAACGTTTTCAATATTTAAAAGCTTGTTAAATGTGTCTATAGCGCCCTTGTGCCTAAAAAAGCTGAATTTTAAGAGCCTGGTTAAACGGGGTGAATCAGTGCTAATTAGCGGTAACGAGCCATGAAGTTTCTACAATGTTTCCATTTGGTATAATTGACCAATACTCGAGATTCCTAAATCATTAGACATCTGGATTCATGATAGAGTATTTGTTTAAATGTCGTTGTTTCTGAGCATCCGCTTTAACCATACAAGTGTAAAGATCGTATGAACTCCACTCTGGGGCTGGAAGATTCACATAAGAGTCGCCTACTGACTTGGTTTTGATAAACCCTAATATCTAAACGATTCCATGTTCACTCGTATTGGTTTTGTAACTGACATTTAATCAGCACAAGTGAGACGTGATGCATTAGAACATCTGAGCAGCAGTTTTCAGAAACCGAATTATATTCCTCCGTTGTGATCGAGGTAGAAATTTTAATGACAAAGGTCTTCGTCCTCTGGACCAGGACCCCGCTCTGTCCTCTGAGCTTCTCCTGACTGCACCCTTTGGCCAATGCCCCTGCTCCGTCTTTCTGAAGTCTTGGACATCTAAGGTTCATCCGAACCCCATCTTAAATATCTTCCTACAATTCAGAACCACTGAATCAATCATTGGTTTACGCCCAGAATCTCATTGTCTAATTAAAGAAATGCAAGTACAAACTATCTCTGCTTGTTCAAATTTCGATCGCTTATTTTCCCTGCTGGGACTGTTATCAGTACAGCTGTTGTAGAAGAAGAAACCTGCCTCTACAATGGAGAGTTCTATACTGGAGAATTTGGATTGTTCTGATCATATCCGAATTGATCAGATCAGTTTTTAGATGAGTACAACTATTGTCATACAGAGAACGTGTCGCTCACGTTGAGGAATTTGGCTCTTTTGATCACACACAAAATTGATTAATTAACCCGCCTATTCGATCATAGTTGCCTCTGCTTACTGTCCTATTCTCTCTTTCTTACTTTGATAGCAGACTTTTTCACGTAATTCTAGCCAGATTTCTTACACGTGTCTTTTAATTGTCTTGTTTCTCCTTCTATTTTTGTCAGCTTGCATCACGCCCTATAACTGTCATCTGCTGGTCTGAGATGGCAGTTATATATTGAAACGGTGGAATATGCATACTTCAATGAAACATTTATTCTTATTAAGCCATTAATAAACCTGGAGGATTCTCAAGTAATACCACCAACTGTTATCCACAATCCGCTCAATGGTCACATCACCTGGGTTAAAATCATTCACAAAATGCTAAATTCATCCGATGAAGGCTGACAAACAAACATCGATTGACCACCGGGATATGGAAACAGAAATGTGGAAAACTGAAGGAATATGACTCGAGATACAAAAAAATATATAAGTTTACAGCGAAATAGTTTGCAAATCGTAATAGCACGAGCTAGAATTTCCATCTGATTTACGTACAAATAAATGGTTGATTTGGATGCAAACCCACTCAGAGAATAGCGTGGAAATTTGGGCGGAAGTTAGTTACGCTTGTAATTGTATTTCACCTAAGTATGGGCTGCTGTATATATGCGTTCATTGAACCCAGCTTGCGAATGAATCCCTGCCCATAAAATTGGTGCCGCCGCCATAAACTAATTGTTCCTTTTTTACTTGGACGGGGGTGGGGGGGGGGGGGGAGGAGGCGACGGCGGTTGTTCATTGAATTGCGGCCAGATTCTCAGGCATAATGTACTCATGGTCACATGAATGTAGTGTTACTCAGCTGATCAGCAGTGATTTGAAACCACAAACATGCCCTGTTATTGCAGAAACTAACCATTCGTAAAAAACAATTGAAGAATGGTTCATTTCCTGCCCATGTTACTGGGTTTTGCAATACTGCAAGAGAAGGTAGAGCAGTGAGTTCCAGAGACCAGAGGTCCAGAGACTTAAGCACAAAGAATAAGGAACTACAGGCAAAGCTTGCTCCTCACTCACAGGTACCCACGGAGTGTACACGCACCCCACGAGATACGATAAAACGGCGGCACACTATCTAAGACTCACTAAGGATACAATTGGTTGAATGTGCGAATTACTGCAGAGCGATCTGAAGCCTTGGGCCATTATGGTTCAGATAAAGGTCATCACAGCTCTGTATGCAGTTCGTTCCAGGCATTCACTGGAGACCTGCAGTGTATCAGTCAAGGGGCACTGAAAGTCAACATCTGGAAAGTGACAGGTGCACCATTCCGCAGGACTAGCAAGTTCGTTGCATTTGATATATCACCGTCGGAGCAAAGTGGAGGCCATTGGCCTTCTACAGAGTTGCTGCCTTCCCAACTTTGCATCTGCAGAAGGTCGCGACTTTGACAGCCTGGTAAAGGAGCCGATCGAGACGGCAAATGTACTATCACGAGATCCCGACAGAGCCCGTTTACAAGAGGCAGCGCTGTCAGACAAAGCCAAAAGACTTGCAGATTGGTAGGTAAATTGGCCATTATAAATTGCCCCTAGTATAGGTAGGTGGTAGGGAAATATAGGGACAGGTGGGGATGTGGTATGAATATGGGATTAGTGTAGGATCAGTATAAATGGGTGGTTGATGGTCGGCACAGACTCGGTGGGCCGAAGGGCCTGTTTCAGTGCTGTATCTCTAAAACCAAACTAAAACTAAACTAAACTAATGGCTTGTGAAGCAATTTTGCCTTGGATTTTTCGGAGGCGGCACAGGTGCCAGTGGGGGCGGGGCTGCCACGTGGCCTGCCGTCCAATTAAGGATTAAGATTGCCCAAACAGGAGAGCTCCCTCCCTGGAGCCGGCTCGGAGGCTGCCTGTTGCTCTTCCCGTGCCAGAGGGGCCTCCCCACTCCTGGTACAAAGCAAGCGGAGGCGGGAAGAGGCCCTTAATTGGCCACGCCTTCCCATGCCATTTTGCCAGCATTGCCACCTCTGACCCAGTCCTCGAAGGGTCCGGGAACAGGGATGTTGCTGCCTGCATCCCATGCCATTTTGCCAGCATTCCCGCCTCCGACGCAGTCCTCGAAGGGTCCGGGAACAGGGATGTTGCTGCCTGCATCCCAGGACTGAGATCCTGGGCTGCCTAGTGCATCCTCCACCCCTCCAGCCACTCTCCCAAAGACTGAAGGGGAGAAATCTGAGGCTGCATTAAGTTTGGGTTACTGGTTTCTTCTTTGTCGATCCCTTGCAGATGATATGTCAGATATGTCAAAGTAGCAATTAACTGCTGCATGAATTCCTGACGTTGTACCGTCGCCTGTGTGATGCTGCTGCAGATCTCCACTGCAGAATGTGACAGCAGGCCGACAAGCACGCTGATGTTCTCGTTGATGTCGATCAGTCTCCTCATTCCCCTTTACTACACCATCAACAGCCACCTTTACATGCCTGCAGCTGGGGATGCCACGCGCAAATATTTTAGATCGAATAATTGATTTTTCCCTCGATTAGGTGTGACCTTCAGGACAAATATTATATCTTAAAATGCAAAGGCCACCATCCACCAATGATTCTTTGAGTCCTCGAGGGTGTAAGATCATGTGGTTTGTTTGGGACCTTAGGTTTATTTGTGGAAAATGCTGTAACACTGTACAAGATGGAATAGTTTATTAAAATTCCTTATAATTGTTTGTGTTACCTGAGAAGAATTAGTTTTCATCCAGGAAAACCTTAATTCCACATGTCGTTGCTTCCTTTTCTCTTTCTCCAATTTCTCATTTCAAATGCTTAAATATTCCTGCAGCCTTTGATATACGTGGAAGACACAGCAAACTCGAGGCAAGAGTTCAAGTTTCAGGTGACTTTACCTCTAAAGGTTATGGATTCGAGGGCCGCTCCATGATTTTGACCATATAACACAGGCTGACACTTCCGTGCAGTACTGAGGGGGTGGTGCAAAGTCAGAGGTGCCCCTTTTGGTTGAGAGGTTAAACCACGGCCGCTTTAACTGTTCAGATCAACTTAAAAATCCCACAGCAATGTTTCTTAGATTTCAATGGAATTGAAAATGGAGCCAATTTGATACCGGTCGGCCCATCCGCAACGCCAATTTGTCTTTCCACAGATGCTGCCTGACCTGCTGAGTATTTCCAGCCATTACTGTTTTTTTTTCCATCTGCTCCTAAGTGCCCTGACCTATTCCAACTGTCGAAGGAGAGGACGTGGCATTCAAATTTGATTCTATCCTCATAGACTATCAGTACGGGGGAACTTCCAACAAAGCACAGCGACCGGAAGCTGGCACTTTGACCGATTATTCCCTACCTATTAAAAAAAAATCCGGTGGTTCAAGCGATCCTTCTGCGGCCTTGACTGTGTTTAACTTAACGTACAAAACTGGGAACCGATTTTGGCATTTGCAAAGGACAGGTTTTTTTCCCCTCCCGTCTTGTGGGGGTTTCTTCTGTTATGTTACATGATAGACTGTGGTCTGTTACAGCTTGTAAATATTTTAGGCTCGAGTTTCACCTGTTTCTGCTAGATGTATCAGCACCATCTAGGCGGAATTGCTCAAATCAGCACAAAATATTGTGAAATGTAAAACTCATGTGAGTTTCGCACAAACCACTTGCGCTGCTGTTTTCTGCGGTCTTACACATGGGCTCAGAAATCAGAAATCAAGCCCGGCCCACAAAACTGGCCACGGCACCAGTTCCAAATTTAATGATCTGTGTCTTACCTCTTCTGTTTGGGTGATTGGGTTTTTCAAAATGTGGAATTCACAAAACTGAGGAAGAATAAATAAACCTAGTTATAAAGAGTAAACAAATATCTTCATCTTATTAGAAGGTAGGGGGCAAAAACAAGAACTACACAGACTTCAAAGGAAAGAAAAAGCAAAATATTGCGGATGCTGGAAATCTGAAATAGAAACAGAAAGTGCTGGAATGCACAGCAAGTCTGGCAGCATCTGTGGAGAGAGAAACAGGCTTAACGTTTCAGATCTGTGAGGCTGTAAGGGGAGGAACGTGCCACCCCAAGACATCGGATGCACAGCCCAAGAGTCAACTGCTTACAAAAAACAGAGCACCAGTGCCTTAGGAGGCATGTGCCTATCCAGGCAGATGGTCTCAGTCGACAGTGTCTGACCCATTTCCCACACTTCTGCCCTCAGCCCTTCCCTTCCCTCCCAGAACCGTGACAAGATTTCCCTTGCCCTCACTTTACACCTCGCCAGCCTCCACATCCAAAGGATCATCCTCTGCCATTTCCACCATCTCCAGCGTGAAGTCACCACCAAACACATCGTCCCCTCCCCTCTCCTATCAGCATTCTGAAGCGACTGTTCCCTCCACGACATTCTGGTCCACTCCTCCAACACCCCCGACACCTCGTCCCCTTCCAGTAGTGCCTTCCCATGCATTTGCAGGATGTGCAACACCTGCCCTTTTACATCCTCTCTCCTCACCATTCAAGGCTCCAAACACTCCTTCTAGGTGAAGCAGCGATTTACTTGTACTTAGTTCAATTTAGTTTAGTTTAGTTTAGTTTAGAGATACAGCACTGAAACAGGCCCTTCGGCCCACCGAGTCTGTGCCGACCATTAACCACCCATTTATACGAATCCTACACTAATCCCATATTCCTGTCACATCCCCAACTGTCCCTATATATTTCCCTACCACCTACCTGTACTAGGGGCAATTTATAATGGCCAATTAACCTATCAACCTGCAAGTCTTTGGCATGTGGGAGGAAACCGGAGCACCCGGAGGAAACCCACGCAGACACAGGGAGAACTTGCAAACTCCACACAGGCAGCACCCAGAATCGAACCCGGGTCCCTGGAGCTGTGAGGCTGCGGTGCTAACCACTGCGCCACTGTGCCGCCCATAATTAATAATAAATAATAAATAGTAAATTTAGTACACTTTCGTCGCTGCTCACAATGTGGTCTCCTCTACATTGTGGAGACCAAACGCAGATTGGGTGACCACTTTGGAGAACACCTCTGCTCAGCCGCAAGCATGACCCTGTGCTTCTTCTAGTTGTTTGCCACTTTAATTCAACCCCCTGCTCTCACGCCCACATTTCTGTCGTCAGCCTGCCGCAGTGTTCCAGCGAAGCTCAACGTAAGCTGGATGAACAGCACCTCATCATAGGCACTTTAGAGCCTTCTTGAGTCAACATTGAATTGAACAATTTCAGACCAGAACTGGAACTTAAACTTGTTTTTCATGTTTTTACTTTCGGCCAGAGCAATTTACTATTTTGCCATTAACACTCTCTCTGGACAAATGCTTTGTATTTTACTACAATTACCACTCTCTGCTTTTTATTCTATGACATCTTTGTCATAACCTCTCCCGCCCTCTGCCCCATCACAGAACTTCCCTTTTGTTCTTCCCCCTCCTCCCTCCTTTCACTTGCTCAAAGCCTATTACATTTCGAACCTTAGTCAGTTCTGATGAAAGGTCATTGATCTGAAATGTTAACTCTGTTTCTCTAGCCACAGATGCTGCCTGACCTGCTGAGTATTTCCAGCACTTTCAGTTTTAATTTCAGATTTCTAACATCTGCAATATTTTGCTTTTATCCCTATTTTTTTTTATTTTCTGGCCATAGTTGGTCAAAAGTTTGTCCTCTGTGTATTAATATAAAGATCAATCCTTTTCTATCTATAGTATATAGTGAAGGATCTGGCATCATTGAGACTTGGAACATACAGAGTAAAGAACTTAATTTCTCATGTTAAATACTTTAAAAGACTTCTTTTCCATGCTCATCTTTAATAGAACGACATCTACATAAATGCAGACAGTGGACAATAAAGTCATTAACGGCCATTAAAACCACATCAAGAAAACCAGAAAACTGCTGGATCAATTTTTAAAAATACATTTACCAAGCTGTTTAGACTCTGAAGAGATGTTATCTCCAAATTGAGTAAATTGGACAACTAAATCCGTTTTTCCCCTATAGCCTGATGATTATTGTTATTGCATTTGGTTTTCATAGAGCTTTTCTTGAGGTCATTGACATATTTATGACAATCTTGACCATTCTGTTGAATTTATGAAACTGTTGAAATTAAGTACTGTCACGATCCAAGCTTTCTTGTGCCTTTTATGATGGATAAGTTAGATTTTCTGACAAAGAGAGCATAGAAGTAAGGAAACTTTATGACACAGAAGGAGTCCATTCAGCCCATTGCGTCTTAGCCTGCCGTAAAAAAGCTATTCATCCTAATATCACTTTCTAGCTCTTGTTCTGTAACCCTGTAGGTTATAACATTTCAAGATCATATCCAAATTTTTGTTAATATGATGGTTTCTGTCCCTACCACCCTTTCAGTCTGTGAGTCCCAGACCACCACCCTCTGGGTGAAAAAATTCTCCTCAACTCCCCCCTCAACCTTCTGCCAATTAATTTTAATCCAAGCCCCCTAGTTATTGACCTCTCAGCGAAGGAAAATAGGTCCTTCCTATCCACTCTATCTAGGCCCCTCTATTTTATACATGTCAATTACATTTCCCCTCTGCCTCCTCCGTTCCAAGGAAAACAATCCCAGTCTATCCAATCTTTTCTCATAGCTAAATTTCTTAATTCCTGGCAACATCCTCATAAATTTCCTCTGTAGCTTACCACTTGATTACTGTTTGACAAGCATATGTAGTTGATTTTCAGACTTATACTTTGACCTATATTTTCTGCCTTTTACACTCCTGTGCATTGACGTGATAAATCTGAACAATTCAAAGTAACATATGATTAATTAAACACCGTCGGTGAAATGCTGTATTTCAGAATATGCAGTGTTGATGGTTGGACATTAGTTATGAATTTATGTGTTATGTAACTATCAAAATGCCGAAATGTCCAATTGTCAGTAGGCTGAAGAGGACATTCCTAAGTGAGACGGTGATGAGCAAGTGACTGAGAGTATTGGCCCGTATTTTGCGGTCCCAATAGCACCGAACGCTGGGATGTCCATCGCTATTGAGAATCAGAAGGAAACTGCAACTGCCTCCTGGGCTAGGTCTGAGTGCAGGGGCTGAAGATGTGTCCTTCTCTCAGTCTCCGAGTCAGTCTCGCCTCCTGTTCTAACAGCAGCAACAGTTGGTTCTTCCGCTCGTGTCTGGTGGCTTTACCCCAACCCTGAACACGCAATACCTGACTTTTGGGGCTGATCCTCATGGCGTTGGTCCTCTTCAAGCCCGAGGAGAGGTAGACTGGCTTGCTGCTGCTGTGTCTCAGGACCCCACTTGACCGCCTGTCATCTCTCAGACCCCGCAGCTCGATCAGCTCCGTCATGGGGAAAGGGGCAAGAGGTTAGGAGAAGGAGGGAGGTAGAGAGTTTAAACTCCCTGGGGGAACAGCAAGTGATAATTGGGCTGTAGTTCAGATAAAAGAGATGCGGCATGGACTCGATGGGACGAATGACCTCTTTCTATGATGTAAATGACTCTATGAGAAAAAATATCATAATTTATATATGAATCTCACAGGCAAAAAACACAAATGAAATTAAACCGAGCTGTTAAAACTGCAGAAGCCAGAGGAGAAAATAAATTGTAAGTCACGCTGAAATGTTCTGAGCAATGAAAGTTTGTTAAAGTGTTTAAAAGCATTTAAAAGTTTTAAAAAGCTTTAAGATTGTTTGAAAGTAATTAAAATTGCACATACACCACCCACCCCCAACCCACACCAGGGACCTCTGCTCCTGCACCCACTTTAGAATTGTACCCTTTATATGCCTCCCTTGATGTTGCTACCAAAATGAATCACTTCACACTTCTCTGCATTAAATTTCATCTGCCACCTGACCACCTAATCCATCAGCCCATCTATGTCCTCTTGAGGTTTATCACTATCCTCCACACAGTTCAAAGTGCTTCCATGTTTTGTGTTAGCCGCAAATTTTCAAAATGCGCCCTCTACACCCAAGTCTAGGCCATCAATAAATATCAATAAAATCAGGTACTAACACCACCCCTGGGGATTTCCTTCTATATACCTTCCTCGAGTCCGAAAAAACAACTGTTCACTCTGACCCTTTTATTCCATGGGCTCTAACTATGCTGACAAGCCTATTATGTGGCCCTTTAGCAAATGCCTTTTGGAAGTCCACATCAACTGCATTACCCTCATCAACCCTCTGTTACTTCATCAAAAAGCTCAAACAAGTTATCAAAGCACAATTTGCACTTAACAGTCCATGCTGGCTTTCTTAATAGATCCACATTTGTCCAGGTGAATGCTAAATTTGTCCAGAATTATCATTTCTAAAAGCTTTCCCACCACCGAGGTTAAACTGACTGGCCTGTAGTTGCTGTGCTTCTCATTATATCCCTTTTCAACAAGAGTGTAACACTTGCAATTCTCCAGTCCTCTGACACCACCCTCGTATGGCCACTGCCTCAGTAAATTCTACCCTACTTCCCTCAGTATCCAACCATCCTATCTTGTACCTCGTCTTGAGGAATATAAAGCACTTAAGGAATATAAAGACAGTAGGAAGGAACTTAAGCAAGGAGTTAGGAGGGCTAAAAGGGGTCATGAAAAATCATTGGCAAACAGGATTAAGGAAAATCCCAAGGCTTTTTATACATATATAAAGAGCAAGAGGGTAACCAGGGAAAGGGTTGGCCCACTCAAGGACAGAGATGGGAATCTATGTGTGGAGCCAGAGGAAATGGGCGAAGTGCTAAATGAGTCCTTTGCATCAGTATTCACCAAAGAGAAGGACTTGGTGGACTTGAAGGGAGTGCAGATAGTCTCAGTCATCTCATTATCAAAAAGGAGGCGGTGTTGGGTGTCTTGCAAAGCATTAAGGTAGATAAGTCCCCAGGGCCTGATGGGATCTACCCTAGAATACTGAGGGAGGCAAGGGAAGAAATTGCTGGGGCCTTGACAGAAATCTTTCCATCCTCATTGGCTACTGGTGAGGTCCCAGAGGACTGGAGAATAGTCAAAGTTGTTCCTTTTTTTAAGAAGGGTGGCAAGGATAATCCAGGAAATTATAGGCCGGTGAGCCTTACGTCAGTGGTAGGGAAACTATTAGAGAGGATTATTCGGGACAGGATTTACTCCCATTTGGAAACAAACGAACTTATTAGCGTGAGACAGCATGATTTTGTGAAGGGGAGGTCGTGTCCTACTAATTTGATTGAGTTTTTTGAGGAAGTGATGAAGATGATTGATGAAGGAAGGGCAGTGGATGTTATCTATATGGACTTTAGTAAAGCCTTTGACAAGGTCCCGCATGGCAGACTGGTACAAAAGGTGAAGTCACATAGGATCAGAGGTGAGCTGGCAAGATGGATACAGAACTAGCTCGGTCACAGAAGACAGAGGGTAGCAGTGGATGGGTGTTTTTCTGAATGGAGGGCTGTGACTAGTGGTGTTCCACAGGGATCAGTGCTGGGACCTTTGCTGTTTATAGTATATATAAATGATTTGGAGGAAAATGTAGCTGGTCTGATTAGTAAGTTTGCGGACGACACAAAGGTTGGTGGAGTTGCGGATAATGATGAGGATTGTCAGAGGATACAGCAGGATATAGATCAGTTGGAGACTTGGGCGGAGAAATGGCAGATGGAGTTTAATCCAGACAAATGTGAGGTAATGCATTTTGGAAGGTCTAATGCAGGTGGGAGGTATACAGTAAATGGCAGAACCTTTAGGAGTATTGACAGGCAGAGAGATCTGGGCGTACAGGGCCACAGGTCACTGAAAGTGCAACGCAGGTGGATAAGGTAGTCAAGAATGCATACGGCATGCTTGCCTTCATCGGTCGGGGCATAGAGTATAAAAATTGGCAAGTCGTGTTGCAGCTGTACAGAACCTTAGTTAGGCCACACTTAGAATATAGTGTGCAATTCTTGTCGCCACACTACCAGAAGGACGTGGAGGCTTTGGAGAGGGTACAGAAGAGGTTTGCCAGGATGTTGGCTGGTCTGGAGGGCATTAGCTATGAGGAGAGGTTGGAAAAACTCGGATTGTTTTCACTCGAACGACGGAGGTGGAGGGGCGACATGATAGAGGTTTACACAGTTATGAGTGGCATGGACAGAGTGGATAGTCAGAAGCTTTTTCCCAGGGTGGAAGAGTCAGTTACTAGGGGACATAGGTTTAAGGTGCGAGGGGCAACGTTTAGAGGGGATTTGCGAGGCAAGTTTTTTACACAGAGGGTGGTGAGTATCTGGAACCTGCTGCCAGGGGAGGTGGTGGAAGCAGATATGATAGCGACGTTTAAGAGACATCTTGACAAATACATGAATAGGAAGGGAATAGAGGGATATGGGCCCCGGAAGTGCAGAGGGTGTTAGTTTAGGCTGGCATCAAGATCGGCGCAGGCTTGGAGGGCCGAATGGCCTGTTCCTGTGCTGTACTGTTCTTTGTTCTTTGTTCTTTGGCTTTATCAATTGTGAGCCCATCCAGTGTCTCAATTACCTCATCTTTCACTATGATTTGGGCAGCATCTTCTTCTTGGTAAAGACAGGTACAAAATACTGATTTTGTACCTCAGTCATGCACCCTGCCTCCGTGCATAAATCCCTTTTAGGTCCCTAAACGGTCCCACTCCTCCATTTACCACCCTTATACTGTTTACATGCGTATAAAAGACGTTTGAATTATTTTATGCTAGCTGCCTGTCTCTTCTCATACTGTCTCCTTGCTTTTGTTATTTGTTTTTTCATTTCCCTTCTGAACCTTCTATATTCAGCCTGGTTGTCAGTTGTATTATCTACATGGTATCTATTGTATGCACACTTTTTCTGCTTCATCTTACTCTCTCTCTCTCTTTCATCATCCAGGGCACTCCGGATTTGTTTGCCCTACATTTCACCCTTGTGGGAACGTACCTTGAATGTATCTGAACTATTTCCTCTTTAAAGGAAGCTCTTTGATCATTTACAGTTTTGCCTGCCAATTTTTGATTCCAATTTACCCGAGCCAGATCTGTTCACACCACATTGAGGTTGGCCCTCACCCATTGAACAATTTTTACTCTGGACTACTTCTTGTCCTTTTTCCTAGCAAACCTAAACCTTATGATTTTATGATAACTGTCCCCTAAATGTTCCCAGACTGACACTTGAGCCATTTGACCCACCTCATTCCCAGAACCAGATCCAGCAATGCCTGCTTCCTTGTTAGACTAGTAACATACTGATGTAGAAAATTCTCCTGAACACACTCTAGAAACTCTTACCGCCCTCGGCCCTTTAGACTATTACTATCCCAGTCTATATTAGAACAATTAAAGTCAATTATCACTACTCTATAATTCTTGCACTTCTCTGTAGTTTCCTTGCAAATTTGTGCAATATCTTTTCCACTAATTGTTGGCCTATAGAATACTTCCAGCAATGTGATAGTTTCTCTGTTGTTTCTTAGTTGTATTATCCACGTGGCATCTATTGTATGCACACTTTTTCTGCTTCATCTTTCTCTCTCTCATCATCCAGGGCACTCTGGATTTGTTTGCCCTGCCTTTTACCCTCGTGGGAACGTACTTTGAATGTAATTGAACTATTTACAGTTTTGCTCCAACCAAATAGAATATGTCCTTGACACCTCTAGGACATCCTCTTTCTCAAGCACTGCAACGTTCTCCTTAATCAATACTCCTTTCTTTCCTTGTCTTTCGTGAACACCTTGTATCCAGCAATATTTAGTGCACAGGCCTATCTTTTTTTGAGCCACGTCTCTATTATCGCCAGGACATCATATTGCCATGTGGTTACCTGCAGCTCACCACCTTATTTACCACACTCTGTACCTTCACAAACGTGCACCGTAAACCTAATTTAGATCTTATTACATCCCCTGTTACACTGACCCCACCTAATACTTTACTGTTTCCTTCTCTACTGTTAACTGTCTCTCCCAATTCTCTGTGCCCCTTAGTTATCCTCTCTGATATGATCTCCTGGTTCCTGCACCCCTGCCAAGTTAATTTAAACCCTCCCCAATAGCACGAGCTAATCGCCGCACAAGGACATTGGTCCTGGCTCTGTTCAGGTGCAACCCTGTACAGGTCCCAACTCCCCCAAAACCTCTCTCAATGTCCCAGGAATCCAAAACCCTCCCTTCTGAACCATCTCTCCAGCCATCTATTCTTCATCTCCATTCTCCTATTTCTATACTCACTTGTGCATGGTACTGGGAGTAATCCAAACATTGCTACCATTGAGGTCTTGCTTACCAGTTTCTTTCCCAGCTTCCTAAACTCTACCTGCAGGATCTCATCTCCTTTTCCACATAAGCCGTTGGTGCCACTATGGGCCACGACTGCTGGCTGTACACCCTCCCCCCTCAGAGTGCTCTGCAGCCACCCAGTGACTTCCTTGACCCGAGCACCAGGGAGGCAACATACCATCCTGGATTCACGTCTGCGGCCGCAGAAACACCTGTCTGGTCTGCAGACTATTGAATCCTCTATCACTATTGGTTTTCCAATCTTGCTCCTGCCCCCATTATACAGATGAGCCAGCCGTGGTGACGTGGACTTGGCTCTGGATGTGCTCCTCATAGGAATCACACTGTCATCAGCATTCAGAACGGAATACTGGTTGGGGATTGAGATGCATCATGGTACTCCTGCACTACCTGCCAGGTCCTTCTTGCCTACCTGGCGGTCACCCATTCCCTCTCTGCCTGCATACTCTTAAACTGCGGGATGACTACATCTATAAGCATGCTATCCACGAAACTCACAGCCTCACAGATGTGCCGCAGAGATGCCAGCTGCTGCAGCTGACGATATTTCCTGCACGCATGGTTGTCTAGGACACGAGGGAAATCCTGGAGTTCCCACATGGAACAAGATGTGCTTCCATGGGACCAAGCTGACCTTAAATTTATTACTTAAATAAAGACTCAGCAGCTACTGACTAACCAGCTGCTTCTCTTTGTGCTGATGTCGCTTTATTTTATAGGGAGGATAAATGAAATGTTTCACCTAACTGATTATCTAACAAAGTTAGATTTGAATTTAGTAAAAATTCCATAACTCTTTAGTGTTCCTATCTCTTCTTTAGTTTTAACTTTATTTCCTGGATCTAATTAATTAATTGAGCATTGATTGTAATTTTATGATAAATGATCAAATTGGCTGCCGTTTTTAGTTTTTATACTCATTCATCAATCAAGGCTTTGGTTATAAAAAATACTACACTTGTATACTTGAGAAAAGCATAAAAGAAAAAACTGTTACTGTTGACCATGGAACAACGACCAGGACCCAAGACTGACCGAGAAACCGGGTGAAGAGCATGACTTCAGCCCCTGTACCCAGACTCAGCCCAGCCGGTGTAACCTGTACAGCGAGGACGTCATCTGGGGGTTGAACAAGCAGAGTCTGAGTGTGCAAGTAGGTCAGAAATAAAACACAAACACACACATAAGTATCTCAATATTGTACAAACATGCATTTTAAAGGCTCAAGTCAAAGCCAAATTAATATGAAATTGAAAAGAAAACAGAAAATGTTTCGGAAATGGCATCATTAACAGCTGGAGGGGACAGATAACAGAGATGTGTAATGCAGTAAAGAGATTTATAGCATCCATTCATCAGCAGGCTTTATGCTGGCTTGTACCAGTTTCAATTTAAATAGTGCTAAGTCCAGCATTGCTTGGGGGCAATCAGCCCAAATTCCCACAGCACAGGTCCCTGCCACTTTACAAAGCGGCCCGATGGGACTATCATCGGAGGCTTCTCCGGAGTCTATTCAGGTGCACTGCAACTTCTGCTTTTCAGCGCAGGTGCGATCACCAGAAATTGCGGTCCTGTTCCAACTCTCAATTACGGCGAACGTCTCAACATTCGCCTTTATTGAAACCGCAAATTCAGGCCACTTAGGCAAAGGGGGAGTTCAAGTTTCATATTTGTTCAATGATAATTCTCTGCCCCACAAGGTATGGATTCAAACTCTGCTGCAAGACTTGACCTTATAATGCAGACTGATGTTTCAGTGCAGTGCCGAGGGGGTGATGCATTGTCAGAGGTGCCTTCTTTCACTTTATTGGTTAAATCACGAGCCCTTTAACTGTTGAAATCAACCAAAAGAAATCCCACAACAATATTTCTTTGATTTCAATGGAAATGATAAAGAGGCTCTTTCTTTAACGGGTGCCCATCCGCAACGCCAATTTTGAGCCAGGACGGCAATTTCAAATTGACCTCAAAGTGCTCCCTGTCCATTCCAGCTGCTGAAGATGGGGTTGTTGCACATAAACTTGATTTTATCCTCACGGGATATCCATGCATGGGCATCTCTAAGAGAGCACAGCGACCAGAAGCTGGAACTCTGACCAATTATTGCCTGGCTATCACAAAAACATCGGATGGTTTAAGCGATCATTCCACGCCTTGACTGTGATTAAATTAACATGCCCAACATGATCACGTTCTGGCACTCACCACCTACATCGAAAATGGCTTCCAAACGAACCTGAAGACTGGCATAGTGCTACTGGACCTCACAGCTACCGATGATACAGTGTGGCACATTGACCTGCTCCTGAAGCTGTCCAGAGTGCTTCCAACCTGGGTCGGGACAGCTGTTGAAACAGTCCTTCACAACAGACGATCTAAAATCCACCTTGGACAAGGGAGAAGTGCATAGAGAACACCAGCCAACGGACTACCACAAGGCTCAGTGCTATCCCCCACGCTGTTCAACATATATACCTGCCAAAAACCACATCTCGCAAGTTCATCTAAGCTGATGACATGATTTTTTTTAGATTTAGAGATACAGCACTGAAACAGGCCCTTCGGCCCACCGAGTCTGTGCCGACCATTAACCACCCATTTATACTAATCCGACACTAATCCCATATTTCTACCACATCCTCACCTGTCCCTATATTCCCCTACCACCTACCTATGCTAGGGGCAATTTATAATGGCCAATTTACCTATCAACCTGCAAGTCTTTTGGCTGTGGGAGGAAACCGGAGCACCCGGAGGAAACCCACGCAGACACAGGGAGAACTTGCAAACTCCACACAGGCAGCACCCCGGGTCGCTGGAGCTGTGAGGCTGCGGTGCTAACCACTGCGCCACTGTGCCACCTAAGCTCCACCCTTCTGCATCCTGGACCAGATCCTGAATGAAGATGTTACAAAGCTGACGGACTACTGCAGCACATGGCATCGCACATTGAATCCCTCTTAAAACCATATCCAGTGTATTCCACCTCCACAATGCCAGTGCCAAAAAAGAATTGCGTGTCTACATGGATGGTCAGATCCCAACCCAACATACTTGCTAGTGACTCTGGATAGGACTTTTTCCTTCTGGGAACATCTGAAGAAAACAGCAGCAAAGGTCAAAACCAGAAACAACCTATTAACCAAACTTGCTGGATCTATGTGGAGCACTGCTGCCATAACACTTCTGACCTCCACCCCTGCCCCATCATACTCAGCAGCAGAGTACTGTGCACCTGTCTAGCATAGGTCATCACACCCACACATACACATATACACACACACACATACCTTTTTGATACTTAATTGAATGCAACAATATACATCATAACTGGAACCCTCCATTCAATGCCCCTCCCCTGGCATCCTGTCCTTGCAAACATCACTCCCCCACACATCAGCCGAGTGATGAAACCATCCATGCTGCACTTCACTTACCACTCCATAATGACAGGTTCAATCTACGTACTGCCTGCCTTCCATCTTGACGCTCCATATGAGCAACCTTTCTGAGCAAGGTCTACCAGCAGACATCCTTTGGATCAAGAAGTGGGAAACACAGGAAGTCACTAACAAGTTCCTTGTGAATCTATTGAATGGCAGGTTTCGAACTACCATGGCAAGAATGGTTCTTGCTAAACAGGTTCAGGACAAACAAGTTACAGTTTGCCAACCTGAAAATGAGCCACTTATCACGACTTTTTGTTTCCTGGTTGTCAGTCACAGTCTGATCATAAAACATATATAAGAAAACAGAAGAGGGAAGAGAGACGCTGTAATTAGAAGTGCCAAGTTTGCTTCCCAGTTTTGTGCATGTTTGTATTTATTTAGCGAATGCAAATCCCAGGAGCCAAGTGATAACCTCATTTGCTGAGTTTAAGGTGGTTCGTCCACCTCTTAGTCTGTAAGGGGGCATTCCTTGGTAATGTGCAGCATTGTTTGTGTCTTTCCACAAATGCATACGGGGTTTGTACTGAGGCCCTAGTGGTGGAGGTTGATTGATTATTAGAATTCGGACTGTTAATAATTCGGATTTTATCCTTCCTGTATTGAAGTGGTACATTTAGTATACGCTGCAATGCAATATTGTAGGTGACAACAGACAAAGCACTTATCGCAGATAACAATAACCGCCATGAGCGGACCGCAACTTCCTCTTTTAGATCCATTTGAACGTCAAGATTTTACTGACTTAATTTTTATTTTCGATTAATCAAAGAAATCTAAAAATGTATCAACATCAGGTGAAACGAGCAACTGAACGGCGTGGTTAATACATGTTGTAATGCAATACAGTATCGTGGTGAGAGCATCCGAGTGAGCGAAAACTCGGCATAGATTTCGTTAAGCAGAATGAGCATAACTTTCAGTAAAGCTATCGTGTATCGTGTTTGGACAACTGGACTACCGCTATATATGTCATTTCCCCATGTCATTTTGCACTTTGTATTTTGGATCTAAGCCGTTTAACTCGACAACTACCTGTAGAAATGTGTAACTTTCTCCTGAGAAGTCACTTTAAAGATAGTACATGGCAAAGCACGTTAAAGTCCGTTAAAATACTTTGCGCTCATCACGGTAAATTAACGTTAGTGAAGGTGGAGGAGGGGAAATTTCCTTTCGGCACTTAGGAAGAACAGGTTCGTGATTTCGTTACACATATTATACTGGAGAAATCTGCCACTATATTTCTTGTAATACCCTTCAAGTAATTTTCATACAGGTCGCTGGGATTCATTACATTTCATACAAGTTTTTTTTCTTAGTAGATATATTGCGGGATGTCCCCTGGGAAGAATACTGATCTTTCACTACGGGTGTCAACACCAAGGGTTCCCAAATAAGAAATAAATTCGATTCAGAATAAACCTTCTCTGCGGAGTCTAAAAATGTATATTGCCATTGTTAACGTGTGGGTGAAGGTTCCATCTATTCCACAGTCCTATTGGACTTTTCTGTCCGTTTCAATATGTAGAAGCAATTCTGGCCCTTCATTCCTACTCCTCGACAGAACACAACAAAAAGCATGCAGTCTTTTCTTTCACTCAGACCTCGTAAGGAGGTAAATAGGAGGTACAGAACAACCATGTCCTATTTGAAGGGCGGAGTTGGTTCAAGGTGCAGAATGGCGAATGTTCCGACCTTCTTTCTATTTCTCAGTCCTTAGCGAGCTTTCTCGTCTTAATAGGATAGAACAAACGCTCCTCGCAATTTTCCTGTCTTGTTTCTCCTAAGTCGTGAACACACTCCTCTTACGTTCATGAATAATCGCTGTGTTAAAATCAAAACCTATCGTACAGTCCCCTTTTCCAGTTCACTTTTTGTATTGATTTTGGAACTGTGAAACTCAATTGTTGTCTCAATCTTTCTTCTCGCTTATAATCTTCAGGCTATTGAATCCTAGAATGATTGTCACCTAGCAACTAATATAAAAGTAAAATACTGCGCATGCTGAAAGTCTGAAATAAACGCAGAAAAATGCTGGAAACATTCACTTGTCCATTCCAGCTGCTGAAGATGAAGTCATTGCATCTAAACTTGATGTTATCCTCATGGGGCATCTATGTATTTGTGGGCATCTCTAACAGAGCGCAGCTGGAACTCTGACCGATTATTCTGTCGCTACAGCAAAAATATCCGGTGGTTCAAGCGATCATTCTGTGGCCTCGACTGTGAATAAATTAACATGCACAAAACTGGGAATCGAACTTGGCATGTGCTAATTATACTCTCTCTACCTTCCTGTTCTGTTTTCTTATATAAGTTATAGGATCAGACTCTGATTAACTAACTAACAGGAAACAGAAGGTTGGGATAAATGGCTCAATTTCAGGTTGGCAAACTGTAACTAGTGAGGTGTCACAGGGATCCGTGGTGGGGCTTCAATTATTTACAAACTACATTAATGACTTGAATTAAGGGACCGAGTGCACTGTAGCCAGGTTTGCTGATGATACAAAGATAGGTTGGAAAGCAAGTTCGAAGCAGGACACAAAGTGTCTTCAAGAGGATACAGATAGGTTAAGTGAGTCGACAGAATTTAGCAGATGGAGTATAATGTCATAAAATGTGAGTTATTCCACTTTGGTAAGAATAGGACAACAAAATATTACTTAAATGGAGAAAGACTTCAGAATACTGTGGTACAGAGGGATCTGGGTGTCCTCATACATGAAATGCAAAAGGTTAGCATGCAGGTACAGCAAGTAATTAGGAAGGCAAATGATGCTGATCATTACTGTAAGGGAGATGGAGTCTTGCCACAACTGTACGGGGCCTTTGTGAGACCATATCTAGAGTACTGCAGACAGTTATGGTCTCCTTATTTAAGGAGGAATATACTTGCATTGGGGAGCAGTTCAGAGAAGGTTCACAAGGATGATTCCTTGAATGAAGGGATTTCTTAGGAAGAAAATTTGAGCAGGTTGGGCCAATACTCATTGGAATATAGAAGAAATAGAAGTGATGTTATTGAAACATATATGGTTCTGAGGAGTCTTGGCAAGGTAGATGCTGCGAGGGTGTTCTCCCACGTGAGGGAATCTATAACTAGGGGGCATAGTTTCACAATAAGGGCTCGCCCGTTTAAAACGGAGATAAGAAGCAATTTCTTCTTTCAGAGGTTCATGAATCTTTGGAATTCTCTACTCCAGAGAGCTAGGGAAGCTGACTCATAGAGTATAACCAAGGCTGAAAGAGACAGATTTTTGAAACCTAGGAAAGTCAAGTGTTATGGGGAAAAGGCAGGAAAGTGCAGTTGAGGCCAAGAGCAGATCAGCCATGATCTTATTGAGTGATGGAACAGGCTCGAAGAGTCGTATGGCCTACTCTTCCTCCTATTTCTTATGTCTCTTATCTGCCTTGACTATTAATAATTCGGATTGTATCTTTCCTGGCTCCTGTATTGCAAGTTGTACATTTAGTACCAGCTGCAATGCAATGTTGGAGGTGACAACAGACAAAGCACTCCGTGCATGAGCGGACCGCAACTTCCTCTTTTAGATCCATGTTCGCGTCAATATTTTACCGACTTCATTTTTATTTTCGGTTAATCAAAAAAATCTGAAAAATATATCAACATCACGTGAAACGAGTAACTAAACGGTGTGGTTAATACACGCTGTAATGCAATTCAATGTCATGGCGAGAGCATCGAAGTTACGCTGAGGGAAAACTGCGCATAGATTTAGTTAAGAAGAATGAACATAGCTTTCAGTAAAGCTGAGTGTATCATGTTTGAACAACTAGGCTACCCTATATATGTCATTTCCCCATTCTATTTTGCACTTCGAATCAAAGCCGTTCAAGCCGACAGCTACTTGTAAAAATGTGTAACTTTCTCCTGAGAAATCAAAGCATGTTAGAGTCTGTTAAATTACTTTGATCTCATCACATTGAATTAACGTTAGTGAAGGTGGAGGAGGGGAGATTTTCTCTCGGCGCTATGTAGACAGTTACTTAGGAAGCTCACGATTTCATTACAGGAGAAATCTGCCACTATATTCCTTCTAATACCCTTCAAGTAATTTTCCTACATGTCGCTGGGATTCTTTAAACATCATACAAGTTTTTTTTAATTGTTATGAAATACAATTTGGGATGTCCCCTGAGAGGAATACTGATCTTTCACTATACGGTGTCAATATCAAGGGCTCCCAAAAAAGCGACAAATGAGATTCAGAATAAACCTTCGCTGCGGAGCCTCAAAATGTATAGTAGCATTGTTGATGCGAGGGTGAAGGTTCCATATATTCCACAGTCCTAGTGAACGTCTTTGTCCGTTTCAATAAGTAGAAGCAATTCTGACCCCTCATCCCTACTCCTCGACAATACAACAAAAGTCCTGCTGCCTGTTTCTTCATCCAGAGAGTGGTGAGCCTGTGGAATGCGCTACCACAGAAAGCAGTTGAGGCCAAAACACTGTATGTTTTCAAAAATGAGTTAGATATAGCTCTTGGGTCTAAAGGGATCAAAGGGTATGGGGCGAAAGCCGGAATAGGCTACTGAGTTGGACGATCAATCATGAGCATAATGAATGGCGGAGCAGGCTCGAAAAGCTCAATGGTCCACTCCTGCTCCTAGTTTCTATGTTCTTTAACTTCGGTCTCCTACCCATATAAGGAAGGTAAATAGAGTTTAGGTACAGATAAACCGTGTCCTATTTGAAGGCCGGAGTTGGCTCAAGGGGCGGAATGGCCTGCTCCTATTCCTAACTTCTTTCGACTTCTCAGTCCTTAGCGAGCTTTCTCGTCTTAATGGGGATCGGACCATTGTTCCTCTGAACTTTCCTCTCCTGTTTCTCCTAAGTCCTGAATATAACCCTTCTTTTGCGTCCGTGAATCTCGTTGTGTACAGTCTCCTTTTCCAGTTCATTTTTGTACTAATCTTGGAACTGTGGAACTCAATTTTTGCCTCAATCTTTCTTCCCACTTGCAATCTTCAGCCTATTGAACCATAGAACGAGCATCACCTAATACTGAAAATCTGAAATAACCGCAGAAAATGTTGGAAATCCTCAGCGGGTCTGGCAGTATCTGTGGAGAAACAGAGTTAACGTTTCAGGTCGAGGACTTTTCGGCAGGACAGTATTTCCCGCATTTTCTGTTTTATTCACCTGACAACTAATTATTAGTTCAACTCTTTTATTTTGCCCCTGTTCTGCCCTGCCGCTATCCTATTTCAGTTTTCTGATATCTTGCTTTCCCAGATTGAAATATTGACTGGAATGTGCCTTGCTGAAATGTCAGTCATCATATCACCAATGGTCGGTTGACACGTGAATTATATTTGCATAAATAATGATTGTAAAATGACGTTGCAATGCCCGAAACCTCTTAAAGCGAAGTTCAGAAACAGCCGAGGTAGGTTGCAGCCAGGAAACATTTTCTTTCTGATCTTCGCCAAGATTTCCACAATGACTGCGTGGGTTGGAGTTCTTGCCGTGCTGGTTCTCTGTCTCCACAGTAAGTACAGGGCTGTTCAAACCGTCCATATTTCAGCTTCTGATGTTCCACTGATTTATTGTTTACTTAAGTTGGATGGATCCGAATTGCACTCAGTTCTCACTGTTGCATCGAGTGTGATTGAACAAAAAAATTTGTTATTTCGCCAGGTTCGAACGCGGATGCTGTCTTGACACAGCCAACATCCATCTCAACTTCCCCGGGGGAAACCGTAAAGATCACCTGCACCATGTCCGGAGCCAACATCGGAAGCTACTACACCAGCTGGTACTGGCAGAAGCCCGGCAGTGCCCCTGTGCTTATTTGGAGTGAGAGAGATGGCAAACCTTCGAATATCCCTGGTCGATTCATGGGTTCTGTGGACGCATCGAGCAACAAGATGCATTTAACCATCACAAAAGTACAATCGGAGGATGCGGCTGATTATTACTGTTATGCAGCTAGTATCTTTGGTAAAGGAACCAAGCTGAATCTGAGCAGTAAGTAATTTAGTTACGCTGTACACCTTGTGATCTTCAATTATCCGGTTTCGATTCTTCTTTCAAGGTCTGGCGTAAAGGCATTTGTGTCCAAGCATTTTGTTCCATTTGCGAAATGTCCGTCGAATGATTTATACGAAACGTAACTTGAAAACTATACTTTTTGGTAGATTGTATTGATTTTCGTCAAGTTAAGCCTAAATAAGTGTATTTACTTAAAATACAATAACGCAGCATCAGCCACAAAGAGACGGGTAGCCCGTTTGAATTGACTTACTCCAGTGTCTATCGCCCCACTACTGTCAAGCGTTAGAGAAGGTTTAAGATGTAAAGGGCAAAATCCCAACTGAATTACTGGGATGAAAATCGAGTCTGTTCTGCAACTGAGGGGCAATTAACTCCACTAGATTACCGCCCAGTCTGTGAAGGGAAAATTACTGCAACTATCGTCAAAGTCTCTGAATTAAGCGGAGCCACACAGTAATAAGATGTTCTCAGCCCTATATTTCACATGAATCCATTATTTCTGTAGTAACCAGGCACTTGTAGCAGTTTTAACGAGTATTTATAGTACATATGGATTGTATATACAGTGAAATAACTCACACTGTTTGACACGATGCCGATATTGTAAAAACTCACAGAACTTTACAATCAAATCCGAAAAATAAAATAGTGCAGATGCTAGAAATATGAAATAAAAGCAGAAAATGCTGGAAACGCTCAGCGGGTCCGGATTGCTAAGGTTTTATACATAAATATTCGCTAGGTTTCTGATGAAGGATTTTATATATATATGTATGTATATAATTTTTTTTAAACTTAACCTTTTTCCGTGCCATCAAATCGATATATTTTAGTAAATAATGCTTTGAAATACATTTTCAGTTTTTATGTTGTTTATTCTGCATTTCTGCTAACTAAATGTGCTCATTCGGAAAACTACCAATACAGATAACTGCAGATGTTCGGTCGGCATTTTAAATCAGTCATTCTGCTGTATTACGGTCCAGTCGTCTAGAACCCAAGGAATAAAGCAGAGACTCCACCATTTGCAGCGGTCCCACCATTAAATCCACTGGAAATTAGATCCAATCATAGCGTAATAGTGTAAATAGATTGGGGGGCTTCAGATTCGAACTTAATATATATATATATGAGCTGCTAGCAGCATTTGCTCAATAAACCTACGGGATTCCAGAGATTTCTGTCCCAAACTGCTCTGTGTCAAGGTTGATAAATCCGTGTTACTGCCTGGTCTTTACACCACTTGTGACACTTTTATAAAGTTCTTTTAGCATTTAAGTTATAATTCAAGGGGGACGCATCAAGATGACGGTCTCATAGCCAATACACTAGATTTCGAACAAGTTCTTCTTCTTGACAAGCTTATTTTGGTGATGCCACTATTATAACTAACGCAGTACCTGGTGTCAATTTGCAGTCTGCCTGAAAGACTGCCGCTGCGTAAATTATCCTTCCCAAATATTTATTGGTGCTGATCATGAAGTGAAAGTAATAAATACAGTGTGAAAGGAACAACTGCTTCCACAGAGCGCGAGACATTCATTATACCGAAGAGTGAATGCCCCAGCTTTTAAGTCCTTTTCATTATAATAAACCTATTTTGTTATTACTTCCGTGCTTGATCGACAGCTTCTAGGGGATGTAAACATGTTGATACAAGTAGTCCTTCTTTTAGAGCTCATTTTTGTGGCAGTTCATCTTCATTCTTTGACATCGGTTATATTTTAGAATTAGAATCCTAGGAAGGTTTATTTTAAATATGACTGAAATTATTATCGTAATTGCTTTGAATGATGTTATTGGGAAATCATAACTTTAAGAATTATTTTTCCATAGCGATCCTTATTTATTTTTGCTATAAATGACTTTAAATATTGACACTGGAGAACATGTTGATTACCATATTTTGAGCATGAAATCTTATTCCGACAGTGTTTTCAAGTTCTTAACGCCGCTTAGTCACAGTCAGAAGGGACAGAAAATTGTAGAAAGGGCGGTTCAAGCACAGCGGCCAAGAGCAATAATAATTCCGAACATAAAATCTTGGTTAAAGTTTTCCAACTTGATTGAGGAATATTGTGAAAATTGCTCACAGAGGCGGCCAATCCAGACGCGTAATGAATTAAACAGGCTGGTATTTTTTTTGTGGGAATAATATTTTTATTCTCATGATCCGAGTATTTGTCCTTTCGAAGAAGCTTCGCCAAAATGATCATGCGTTAATACTTGTGGAATAAGGAGAAAATCAGGGTTAAATAGATTATAATGAACTGATGTAGCCAAAAAACTAGCATTGATACAAGCACTATTGGCACAATGGCATCCTTGGGTGATGTAATGTCTATAAATCTACGACTGAACCTAAATTAGATGCATTCTGAGTCTGGTGGTACCTCGCATCAAATGATTGTCCTTTGCTAATGTGATTATTAAGTCTGATTAAATTCGAGACCTACATTTTCTTAATCAGCGGTTTTAATCCTCAGTCATAGAGTGATAGATTCCGTGATTCTTAATACTGAAGCATTGAGTGGCCAGTAAGTCAACCCGATCGTAATCCCGTCAGGTTCCATACTTACTGGGCACAGTTTCCGTGAGAGTTTATCCGATCTCATTGGTGGCAGCTCGGCAGTTTCTCCAGGGAAACAGTTTTAAGTTGTCCCCGATATTCAATGAAATTACAAGAGCTCTATAGGAATTCCACCAACCGATCAATTAGAATATACACTTGCTAAATTACGTAGGGCGGCTATTCATTACTTTATTGAGCCTCGAAATTATGCCCGTTCCTGAGAGATACCACTGTGAAACGGATGCGTCTGCTAACAGTTTTTTGGTATAGTTCAAAGTATGGTTATTTGAATTGGACTATGACATCGTGCAATATTCACAAGTCTTTAAGAAACGTCATTAAAACACAAAAATGTTTACTCTCAGCCTGTGCAATATTCCTGCAAATAAATATTTTACCATCAGTTAGGTCCTTACAGATATTTTTCCAAGTTATATTTTTAACTTTCGAAACTGCGAGTCCCATACGTGTTTGCTGAATGTTCTTAAGCCATCATTGTGAAGTATTTCTAATCCGTGTGTACAATTGAATGTTAAAAGGTAACAAAAAGGCAAGACTTTGGTTTTCGACAGCCAACATGCGACTCTGAGCGACTCTTCGCTCACTCTTACATTCTTTTCTATTTTCCAGATCCGAGAGGCCCCTCGGTGTCCGTTCTTCCGCCTGCATCGGATCAAATTGCAGCAAAGAACACGGCGACCCTGGTGTGTTTGGTGAGCGGTTTTAACCCGGGAGCTGTGGAGATTGAGTGGACTGTAGATGGCAGTGTGAGAGGGAATGGTGTTGAGACCAGTCGGATCCAGCAGGAGACGGACAACACGTTCAGCGTGAGCAGTTATCTGACTCTGCCAGCCTCAGAGTGGAACTCACACGAGCTTTACTCCTGTGTGGTTAAACACGAGACTCAGGCAAACCCGCTTAAAACAAGTATTGCTAGGTCCAGTTGTATCTGATTCGAGACTCTTTTATTGACCTGTTATACTCGTAGCAAATGTTTATTTTTAAATAAAGTCCTTCTTCAGATATTACATGTTTGATTTTAAGAGTAACACTTCAAATCATAACAGATGTTCAGTTTGAAAAGATCCCGCTGACTATAACAGCGTGTTCAATCTGAACTGGTCGAAGCTTCAATGTAACGGTACAAATACTGCAGAGTAATAAAATTACTTTTGCATTAACTCATGTGCAGTTAGTCTTTTCTATCCGATACCTCTGCACCAATTCGTAGCCATCTTCTAATTGTAACTAAAGGGTGAGGTTTTATTCTTTGTGATTGTATGGACATTTAGTGGAATCAGTCAGAACAGTGACTTTAGAGACACGACGATGACTATTAGTTTGACATTTCGGGGAAAAATCTTACAATATATATTTAAATGCAAATTTGTTTAAATTCATAGTGTAACACTGAATTTACAGCACAGAAAGAGGCCATTCGGCCGAACTGGTCTATGCCATTTGGTATCAAGTTCAGGATATTAACCACTCACTGGAGAAACACGCTTTTCCTGCATTTTTTATTGGATTTATTAGCGACTTTCATGTTTATGGCCCTGGTATTGTATTCCCCACAAGTGCAGCCGGCTTTTCTAAAAATACCATATCAAACACATTCGTACTAGGTCATGCGTCAAAAGAAAAGAGCCCCAGGCTATTCAGTATTTCCTGATAGTCATACCCTCTCAATTGTGATATTGTTATCGCAAATCCCTTTTGCCCGGTCTTCAGTGCCTCTATATCCTTTTTGTAATTTGAAGACCAGAACTGTACGCAGTTCTCTAAAATGCTGGCTAACCAAGATTCTGCACAAGTTTAACTTAGCTTCCCTGCATTTCAATTATATTCCTCTAAAAATGAACCCCAGTGCATAGTTTGCATTTTATGTTCTTGTTAACTTGCGTTGTTACTTTTTATGATTTGTGAATATGTACCCCTCGATCCCTTTGTTCTTTTGCACCATTTAATCTCTTATTTTCCGAGGAGTATGTGGCTTCTGGATTTCTCCTATCAAAAGGCACCATCTCACTTATTATATGGAAAATCCTTCGTCTTTTACATGTTTATTGATGGTTTCATGTATTTTGTCACAGTCTTCAATATTCTTCTGGAGTGCACATCCTGTGCTATGTGGGAACTCAAGGACACTTCCCATGTATAGGAAGTGTCTTCAGTTGCAGCAGCTTAAGCTCAGGGTTTCGGAACTTGAGCAGCAGCTGGCATCACTGCAGTGTATTCTTTAGGTTGAGAGCATGTTTATAGATGTGGTCACCCCGCAGTTTAACAGTATGCAGGGAGAAAGGGAATGGATGAACACCAGAAAATCAAGTAGAAATAGGCAGGTAGTGCAGGAGTCCCCCGAATGCATCCCACTCTCCAATCGGTATTCAGTCCTGAATACAGATGAAAGTGATGTTTCATCTGGAGAGTGCAGCCAGAGCCAGGTCAATGGCACCACAGATAGCTCAGATGTACAGGTTGGTACAAAGAAGACTGGAAGAGCACTAGTGATAGGTGATTCGATAGTTAGGGGACACGTGTTCAATAGTTAGACACGTGTTTCTGTGGCTGCACAGTGAATCCAGGATGGTACATTGCCTCCCTGGTGCCAGGGTCAAGGATGTCCTTAAGCAGCTGCAGAGCACCCTGAGGGGAGACAGTAAACAGCCAGCAGTCATGGTACACATTGGTATGAATGACATAGACCGAAAGAGGAATGTGGTCCTGTAGTCAGAATTTAGGCACCTAGGTAGGTAATTAGCAAGCAGGACCTCAAAAGTAGCAATCTCTAGATTACTCCCAGCATCCGTGTGCAAGTGGGTATCAAAATAAGAGGATAAAGCAAATGAAAGTGTGGCTGGAAGAATGGTGCAGGAGGGAAGGATTTAGACTCTTGGGACAATGGGACAGGCTCTGGGGGAGATGGGACCCGTACAGGATTGCACCTAAATAGAGCTGGGACTGAGCTCCTTGCAGGGCAGTTTGCTCACGCTACTGGGAAGGATTTAAACTAAATTGGCAGGGGTGTGGGAACCAGGAGGAAATATCAGAGAGGAATACCAAGGTGTTCAGAATACTGGGAGAGATAGATAGCACTAGAGTGGGAATAATAAGTTATTAGGTGGAGTCAGAGTAAGGGAGAAAGTAATAAGGCCTAAATCAGGGTTAATGTGCATGTATGCAAATGTACGGAGTGTGGTTAATACGATTGGTGAATTACAGGTGCAGATTGACATGTGGGAAATGATGTTATGGCTATAGCAGAGACCTGGCTCAAAGAAGAGCAGGACTGGGTGTTAAATGTTCCTGGATGCAAGATGTTCAGGAAAGATAGAAAAGGAAGGAAGTGGAGAGGAGTGGTTGCATTGAGTAAGGAGAATATTGCAGTGCCAGAGAGAGAGGACATCCCAGAGGGTCAAGGATGGGATCTATTTAGCTAGAGCTAAGGAACAAAAAGGTGCAATTACATTGCTTGGTGTAGTCTATAGGCCACTGAATAGTAGAAAGGATGTGGAGGAACAAATTTGTAAGGAAATTACAGAGATATAATGGGGGACTTTAATTATCCAAATATAGACTTGGATAGTAACAGTTTAAATTTCAGAAAGGGGCAAGAGGTCCTAGATTGTGCTCAGGAAAATTTTTGGCCGTATGTTTCCAGTCCAATGAAAGGAGATGCACTGCTGGACTTGGTTCTTGGGAATGAGGTGGGCCAAGTGGATCAAATATCAGTAAAGAACATTTAAGGGACAGTAATCATCGTACCATAAGGTTTAGGTTGGTTATGGAAAAGGACAAAGAACAATCTAGAGTAAGAACAAGTAACTGGGGGAAGCTAAGTTCAATGGGATAAGAATGGATCTGGGATGAATAAATTGGAATCTAAGGTTGTCAGGAAAAACAATAGCTGAGCAATGGGCCACCTTCAAAGGAGAGATGGTTCAGGCACAGTCAAGGTATATTCCCTTGAAAGGGACAGGTAGGGCAAACAATTCCAGAGTTTCCTGGATCACAAAAGTGATAGAGATGAAGATAAGAAGAAAAAGTGTGCTTATGACAGATGTCAAGTAGGTAATACAATAGAGAACCAGGCTGAATATTCAGAGGGGAAGTGAAAAAGCAACGAAGAGAAGCAACGAGAGAATCTGAAAAGAGACTGGCAGTTAACATAAAAGGGAATCCCAAAGTCTTCTATCGGCATATAAACAGTCAAAAGGTGGTAAAAGGAGGTGTGGGGCCGAATAGGGACCAAAAAGGAGTTTTACACATGGAGGCAGGGGAATAGCTGAGGTATTAAATGAATATTTTGCATCCAAGGAAGAAGATGCTACATAGGCCACAGTGAAACAGGATGTAATTAATAAACTAGAAGGATTTAAAATTGATAAGGAGGTGATATTAGATAGGCTGTCCATACTTAAAGTTGATAAGTCACCTGGACCAAGCGAGATATTGAGGGAAGTGAACGTGTGGAGGAATTGGCCATAATTTTCCAGTCTTCCTTAGACTCAGGGGTGGTGCCAGAGGACTGGAGAGTTGCAAATGTTACACCCTTGTTCAAAAAAGGATGTAAAGGTAAGCCCAGCAACTATGGACCAATCAGTTTAGCTTCGGTGGTGGGGAAACATCTAGAAACAGTAATTATGGACCAAATTGTCAGATGGACAAATGCAGGTTAATTAAGGAAAGCCAGCATGGATTTGTTAAGGGAAAATCATGGTTAAATAACTTGCTGGAGGTTTTTGAAGAGGTAACAGAGAGGGATGAAGAGGGCAATGCTGTTGATGTGGTGTACACGGATTTCCAAAAGGCATTTGACAAAGTGCCGCACAACAGACTTGTGAGCAAAGTTATAGCTCAGGGAATAAAAGGGATGGTAGCAACATGGATATGAAATTGGCTGAGTGACAGCAAACTACTGAGTGATAGTTGTGGTTAATGATGTTTTTTGGGCTGGGGGAAGGTTTGTCGTGGAGGTCCCAGGAGTCAGTGTTGGGACCCATGCTCTTCCTGATATACATTAATGACCTAGACCTTGGGGTACAGGGTACATATTCAAAATTTTCGGATGATACGAAACTTCGAAGCATTGTGAACTGTGAGGGGGATAGTGTAGAACTTCAAAAGGACATAGACCATTTGGTGCAATGGCAGATAAGGGACAGATGAGCTTCAATGCGGAGAAATGTGAAGTGATTCATCTTGGTAAGAACAACATAGTGAAGCAATATAACATAAAGGGTACAACTCTAAAGGGGGTGCGAGAGCAGAGGGACCTGAGTGCATAAGTCATTGAAGATGGCAGGATAGGCTCAGTGCAATTAACAAAGCATACAGTATCCTTGGCCGGAATTGTACAGCCCTCCAACGAGTGGGCTGGTGGCGGGCGGGGGGGGAGGGGTCTGAGTAAAATTGAGTGGGAGGCAGGGGGCCAATCCCGAACACCTCCCACCCCTGCTGCAATTTGACACAGGGTGGCGGCGGCAAGAAATGGCCCGCCCATCCCAGGCCAATCAAGGCCCTTAAGTGGCCAATTAACTGCCACTTAAGGGCCTCCTCCCGCTACCACATGTATTTTACCCTTGGTGGCCAGAAGGCAAAGGCCTCAAGATTACCGCCTGGTAAAATCAGGCGGCCGTCCCGCAGGTTGGGAGGTGCCTTTCTGATTGGGCACCCTGTGCCCCAGAGAGGGATGCCCCCGAAGGCCCAATGGCTCCAACGCACAACACTCTTCCCCAAACCGGCCCCCTCCCTTGCCTCACCAGGGCCCAGCCAATTATCTCCAGCGAGGCCCTAAAAGCTTATCTGAGTTCCTCTTGTCTCTGATGGTTGGGTGCAGTCCCAGCAGTGGCCAGCACTCCCAGCGGTACTGCAGGGTTGAAGAGCTGCCAGCTCGCTGATTGGCCAGCAGCTTCATTAGGCTGGGCCTCCTGTCTCAAGGAGGTGGAAGTCCCACTCAAGCCACCTAAGGGCCTGGGGAGTGAGAAATACCAGCCTGGCTCCACAGGCCCAGCAGAGGCAGACTCACCCCCAACTTTTCAGCCAGTGGGTGGAGCCTCCCGCCCAACGTAAAATTCCAGCCCTAGGCTTTATTATTAGGGGCATAGTGTACAAGAGCAAGAAGGTTATGTTGAACTTGTATAAGACACTAGTTCAGCCTCAGTTGGAGTATTGCATCCAGTTTTGGGTACAGCACTTTAGGAAAGATGTGAAGGCATTGGAGAGAATACAGATTCCAGGGATGAGGAACTTCTGTTCTGAAGTTAGATTGGCGAAGTTGGGACTGTTTTCCTTGGAGAAGAGAAGGCTGAGAGGAGATTTCGATAGAGGTATTCAAAATCATGAGGAGTCTGGACAGAGTAGTTAGGGAGAGATAAAAACAAGAAATGCTGGAACCACTCAGCAGGTCTGGCAGCATCTGTGGAAAGAGAAACAGAGTTAACGTTTCGGGTCAGTGACCCTTCATCAGAACTGACAAATATTAGAAAAGTCACAGGTTATAAGCAAGTGAGGTGGGGGTGGGGCAAGAGATAACAAAGGAGGTCCAGATTGGACCAGGCCACATAGCTGACCAAAAGGTCACGGAGAAAAGGCAAACAATATGTTAATGGTGTGTTGAAAGACAAAGCATTAGTACAGATTAGGTGTAAATACACTGAATATTGAACAGCAGCAAGTGCAAACCTGAAAAAAAACAGTGGGTAAGCAAACTGAACAAATTAAGATGAAATGAAATAAATGCAAAAAAGATTGTAAAAAATGTAAAAAAAGAATGTTAAAAAAAGGAAGAAAAAATAACTAAAAATGAAAGTAAAATGGGGGGCTGTCATGATCTGAAATTATTGAACTCAATGTTTAGTCCGGCAGGCTGTAGTGTGTCTAATCGGTAAATGAAATGCTGTTCCTCGAGCTTGCGTTGATGTTCACTGGAACACTGCAGCAATCCCAGGACAGAGATGTGAGCATGAGAGCAGGGGGGAGTGTTGAAATGGCAAGCAACCGGAAGCTCAGGGTCCTGCTTTTGGACTGAGCGGAGATGTTCCGCAAAGCGGTCACCCAGTCTGTGCTTAGTCTCCCCAATGTAGAGGAGACCACACTGTGAGCAGCGAATACAGTATACTACATTGAAAGAAGTACAAGTAAATTGCTGCTTCACCTGAAAGGAGTGTTTGGGGCCTGGGATAGTGAGGAGAGAGGAGGTAAATGGGCAGGTATTACACCTCCTGCGATTGCAGGGGAAGGTGCCCTGGGACGGGGACGAGGTGGTGGGGGTAATGGAGGAGTGGACCAGGGTGTCGCGGAGGGAACAATCCCTTCGGAATGCTGACAGGGGAAGGGAGGGGAGGATGCAACTGGTAGTGGCATCACGCTGGAGGTGGCGGAAATGGCGGAGTATGATCCTTTGGATATGGAGGCTGGTGGGGTGAAAAGTGAGGACAAGGGGAACCCTGTCACAGTTCTGGGAGGGTGGGGAAGGGGTGAGGGTAGAGGTGCGGGGAATGGGTTGGACACGGTTGAGGGCCCTGTCAACCACAGTGGGGGGAAATCCTCGGTTGAGGTAAAAGGAGGTCATATCAGAAGCACCGCCATGGAAGGTAGCATCATCAGAGCAGATGCGTCGGAGACAGAGAAACTGGGAGAATGGAATGGAGTCCTTACTGGAGGTAGAGTATGAAGAAGTGTAGTCGAGATAGCTGTGGGAGTCGGTGGGCTTATAATGGATATTAGTAGACAACCTATCCCCAGAGATGGAGACAGAGAAGTCGAGGAAGGGAAGGGAAGTGTCAGATTTGGACCATGTAAAGGTGAGAGAAGGGTGGAAATTGGAAGCAAAGTTGATAAAGTTTTCCAGTTCGGGGCGGGAGCAGGAAACGGCACCGATACAGTCATCAATGTACCTGAAAAAGAGTTGGGGGAGGGGGCCTGAGTAGGACTGGAACAAAGAATGCTCGACATATCCCACAAAAAGGCAGGCATAACTAGGACCCATGCGGGTACCCATAGCAACACCTTTTACTTGAAGGAAGAGCATGGAGTTGAAGGAGCAGTTGTTCAATGTGAGAACAAGTTCAGCCAGGTGGAGGAGGGTGGTGGTGGATGGGGACTTGTTGGGCCTCTGTTCCAGGAAGAAGCGGGGAGCCCTCAAACCGTCCTGGTGGGGCGTACTCCCATTTGAAAACAAACAAACTTATTAGCGAGAGACAGCATGGTTTTGTAAAGGGGACATCGTGTCTCACTAATTTGATTGAGCTTTTTGAGGAAGTGACGAAGATGATTATGAAGGAAGGGCAGTGGATGTTATCTATATGGACTTTAGTAAAGCCTTTGACAAGGTCCCGCATGGCAGACTGGTACAAAAGGTGAAGTCACATGGGATCAGAGGTGAGCTGGCAAGATGGATGCAGAACTGGCTCGGTCATAGAAGACAGAGGGTATCAGTGGATGGGTGTTTTTCTGAATGGAGGGCTATGACTAGTGGTGTTCCACAGGGATCAGTGCTGGGACCTTTGCTGTTTGTAGCATATATAAATGAGTTGGAGGAAAATGTAGCTGATCTGATTAGTAAGTTTCCGGATGACACAAAGGTTGGTGCTGTTGGTGCAGCGGTCCATGGAGGCCCAAATAATGCTGCTAGGTCGGTTCAGAACCTATTGGATTTCACACAGTGGCAGTGCCACACAACATGATGGAGGGTGTCCTCAATGCGAAGGCGGGACTTCGTCTCCACAAGGACTGTGCAGTAATCATTATAACTGTGGCTTCCTGGACCATTTCAGTGGGCAGTTAAGAATCAACACCACTGCAGTGGGTCTGGACTAACATATAGACTAGCCCCAGTAAGTTCAACAGATTTTCTTCCCTAAAATGCATTAATGAACCAAATGAATTTTTACAACATTCCAATAGTTTCATAGTTACCATTACTGATACTAGTTTTGTATTCTTAATGTATTTATTGAATTGAATTTAAATTCCCCAGCTGCTGTAGGGGGTCGCGGGGTGATGGGCTGTTGAATTTATGTTACAGGATCCTTAGTCCAAACTTCAGGATTACTAGTCTACTAACATAACCACGATGCTACTGTTCCCATAAATGGCATGCAGATTGCAAGAAATGAATCTCAGTTGTCTAAATATTTAACTTTAAAATCGTTTTAGATCTAATTAATTGCCCAGAATATTTATATTCTTACATTTGCCCCTTGGTTTAATCACATTGGACCTCCATCCCCTCTGCAAATAAATTCCCACTCTCGCCAAATTTCCATTGCTTCTCTGTATAACAAGCCATTTCATTTAATGGTTTCTCCCAGCTCTGTGCCCACAACTCTGTGTGCAGCAGATATTCTTCGCATATATATCTTTTAAAAACAGCCTAGTTTTAACTGGTCAGTCAATAGCCACAACAATTAACACCTAGCCAGGTACCCACATACAGCTGATTGACTGTTAACTGTTAACTGCCACTGAATTTCAGTTTTAAAGTCAAACTTTAAAGTAAGTATTTGAAATTTGAGCTCGATAAAACTCACTCTCTGTCTGTTAACCCACTATTTATCACACTTCTGAAATTCACATTACCACTCTGTTTAGCAAGCTACTGAGTTTAGTAGATTATAGGAACATAGGTACATAGGAATGAAGGAACACAATTACGCCATTTAACCCCTCGAGATTGCTTCATTTTTCAATGATATCATGGCTGATCTGCTGCCCCTGCACTGTCGCAGTTGGGGCACCCTGTTGAGGTGCCCCCACTGGCACTGCAGTACTGAGGGCAATCACCACAGGCAGCTCAGCCTCATCCACACACAAGTGAGCTGCCTGCCTCCGCCTCAGACTCTTTTACAGGGGGAGAACCCCATAGGCGTGGCCAGGAATGGAGGCCTCCACATCAGTAATCTTACAGTTTGGCTCACTTGGGTGACACTTATTATACTTTTAAGATGTTAGACTGATCCAATGTACTGCAATGATCAATCAATGATACATAAAATCACATTCATTGCCTGCCGGTCAGTGTGCTGCTCATGCATCCACTCAGTGTGATGCGGCATATGGCTTTCCAAGAGTTTGTCCACTCTCTCAGTGGATGTGCACATACACTAATAAGCCTGAGACATGGACTCCTTCATTCTCTGCCGATGACTCCACAAAGCCTCTTGGAATTCTAACATTTGAGCACACATGTCCCACTCTTGCTCAAGGAAGAGACGCTTTGTGTAAGACAGCCAAGGCTCGTCATCTCTGTCTATCTGAGCATAGTTGTGTCTGTCCTCCATCCTTCAAGGGGGAATTCCCACAGCTGCCTTTGCCTCCTTCACCTCCTCTGTGATTTGACACTCACCCTGTGCCACCCATTCTTTGTGCACTTGAGGTTCTACTGAGGTGATTGTGTCTGTGCTGGTGGAGGGTGTGCTTGATTCGTGTGATGGTGCACCATGCTCGCTTCTGCTTTCTCTCCAGATGACACTAGCCCTGTTGCTCTGGCCTGCATTCCCTCCCCCTCCCCATGTGTCTCTGTTGTCCTGTATGCATTTTTAACTACTTTCATATCCCGCCCTGCCATCTTCAACAATTTGTTACCCCCAGGTCTTTCTGCTCCTGCATCCCCTTTAAAATTGTACCATTTATTTTATATTGCCTTTCCTCATTCCTTCTACCAAAATGTATCACTTCATACTTCTCTGCATTAAATTTCATTTCCACGTGTCTGCTCATTGCACCATTGCAGCATGTATTTTTTGAAGTCTGTCACTATCCTCCTCACTGTTCACAATACTTCCAATTTTTGTGTAATCTACAAATTTTGAAGTTGTGCCTTGTACACCCAAGTCTCAGTCATTGATGTATATCAAGAAAAGCAGTAGTGGTAGCATGGTCCCTGGGAACTCAACTGTATACATTCTTCCAATCTGAAAAACAACTGGTTACCACCACTCTCTGTTTCCTGCCATTCAGCCATCTTTGTATCCATGCTGCTACTGTCCCTTTTATTCCATGGGCAAATTTTCTGGCAAGCCTATTATGTGGCACTTTATCAACCCCTTTGGGGAGTTTATGTACACCATATTAAACACGTTACGCCCATCAACCTTTTCCCTTACTTCATCAAATAACTCAATTACGTTAGTTAAACATGATTTGCCTTTTTAAAAAAACCTGTGCTGGTTTTCCTTAATTACTCCACACTTGTCCAAAAGACTATTAATTTTGTCCCAGATTGAAATCCTCTAAAATCTTTCCCACCAGTGAGATTAAACTGACTGACCTGTAGTTGCTGTCCTTACATCCTTTTTAAAACAAGGGTGTAGTATTTGCAATTCTCCAGTCCTCTGGCATCACCCCTGTATCTAAGGAGGATTGCAAGTTTATGGCTACTGCCTTTGCAATTTCCACCCTTACTTTCCTCAGTATCCTCAGATCGATGCCATCCAGTCCTGGTGACTTATCAACTTTAGCCTTTCTAGCCTTTTGACTACCTCATCTTTAACAATTTTTAGCCCTCCAGAGTCTCCACTACTCTTCTTTCACAATGACTGCAGCAGCATCTTCTTCCTTGGTAAAGCATTAATTTAGTACCTCAGCCTTGCCCTCTTCCTCAATGCGTACATCCCCTTTTTTGTCACTTGTCAGCCCCACCCCTCCTCTTACCTTTTTCTATTTATATGTCTATAGAAGACTTTTGGGTTCCCTTTTCTGTTGGCTGCGAATCTCTTCTCATACTCTCCTTTTGCCTCTCTTATTTCCTTTTGCACTTCCCCTTGATCTTTCTATATTCAGCCCGGTTCTCACTTGCATTATCAACCTGACATCTATCATATGCTACCTTTTTCTGTTTCATCTTACTCTCTATCTCTTTCATCATCCAGGGAGTTCCAGCTTTGGTTGAAATAAAAATAGAAAGTGCTGGAAATACTCAGCAGGTCAGGCAGCATCTGTGGAGAGAGAATCAGAGTTAACATTTCAGGTCCGTGACCTTTAATCTGAACAGTCATAGACCTGTCTACTAATATTCATTATAAGCCCACCGACTCCCGTGGCTGCCTTGACTAGCCTTCCTCACGCCCTGTTTCCTGTATGGTCTTCATCCCATTCTCCCAGTTTCTCCATCTCCAACGCATCTGTTGTGATGATGCAACCTTCCACAACAGCGCTTCTGACATGTCTTCCTTTTTCCTCAACCGAGGATTTCCCCCCCCCCCCCCCTTCACCCCACGCTCCACATCACCACACCCCCCCCCCCACTCCACATACCCCCCAACACCCACCCACCCCCCAACTGTGGTCGACAGGCCCCTCAACCATGTCCGACCTATTTCCTGCACTTCTGCCCTTCACCCCTTCCCCTCCCTCCCAGAACTGCAATAGGGTTCCCTTGTCCTCACTTTCCACCCCACCAGCCTCTACATCCAAATGATCATCCTCTGCCATTTTCGACACTTCCAGCTTGATGCCACCACCAAACACATCTTCCCCTCCCCTCCCCTCCCCTGTCAGCACTTTAAAGGGACTATTTGCTCTACGACACTCTGGTCCACTCCTCCATCACCCCTGACACCTCATCCCTTTTCCACAGCACCTTCCCATGCAATCGCAGGAGGTGTAATACTTGCCCTTTTACCTCCTATCTCCTCACTATTCAAGGCCCCAAACACTCCTTCCAGGTGAAGCAGCGATTTACTTGTACTTCCTTCAATTTGCAGAACACTTCCACTCAGTCTGAAAGCATGACCCCGAGCTTCCAGTTGCTTGCCATTTCAACACCCCTCCCTGCTCTCATGCCCACATTTCTGTCTTTGGCCTGCTCCAGTGTTCAAGTGAACATCAATGCAAGCTCAATGGGCAACACCTGATCATTCAATTAGGCACTCTACAGCCTTGCGGACTCAACCCTGAGTTCAGCAATTCCAGAGCATGACTGGCCTTTTCTTTATACTTTTCTTTTTATTATTATTTTATTTTATTTTTAACCATTTGCCTGTTTTTTCATGTGGACAGAGCTTCTCAGTAGTCTTCCATTAACACTCTCTCGACTAATGCTTTGTCTTTCTCACAAGTATTAATATGCTCTTTGTCTTTCTCCCATGACAGCTTTGTTATTTAATCTCTCCAGCCCTCTGCCCTATCACACACCTTCACTTTTGTTCTCTTCCCGAACTACACTCACCCCTCCCCCACCCCCGCCCCACTCACTTGCTTAAAACCTAATTCTTTTCTAACCATTGCTAGTTCTGATGAAAGGACACAGACCTGAAACGTTAACTCTGCTTCTCTCTCCACAGATGCTGCCTGACCTGCTGAGTATTTCCAGCACTTCCTGTTTTTATTTCAGATTTCCAACATCTGCAGTATTTTGCTTTCAGTTTAGTGTTTAATTCGCTGCCATTTCTCTTCCAGGAATGCCTACCATGAAGAAGTTCTGCTCTTCCCTTCAACAGAATTTCTATTTGTCTCTTTTACCTTGTTCATCTTCATTGCTTTCTATTTTCCTACTGGTGTATGATAAGATGTCTACCAAAACTTGTTTCTGCAACCACATCTCCTTCCTCAGCAACTGTCTCTGGCTCCAACTTATTCCACGTGGATTCCAACTGAAATTCCGTCCTTCATGTTTTGAATCCACCCAGGATTACAGATATCTCCAAGAAATACAACTTTCCTGGGTCTATTACTCTCACCGCATCCTGAGATCAACACTCAGTGCCATGTGCTGCCATATGTACACACTAGACATCTCTCTCCAGAAGCACCACCTCACCTTATCTCAAAGCTGTTCTGCTCCACTGTTTCATTTCATTCTTCGTCTTATCTGACACATTAACACAAAACTCTTTCTCCTTCTTTCAGGTGTGAAGGAATGCAAGCTCCAGCAGCTCATGGGGACTAATGCTCCTCCAGATCATTCTTCCCCTTCACTTCCCTCTAACCCCATCCCTTCTCCTAATCTTCCCCCTTGCCCTGTATTCACAATACCCTCTGACCTTCCTATCTCCAATGCTGAATGATCTGTACTTAACAAAGGATTCAGTTTTATTCCCTTATGCCCCCACCTCAATGAATTTCACTCTTGGCATGACGTTGAGCTGTTCTTCCATCGTCTTCACCTCCAGGCTCACTCCTTTGGCCAGGAGTCCTCACCCCCGCCCTGACCAGCGGACACTTTCACTCGCCTCCAGTATTCTCCCTCCACCCGGACCCCTCCCTCTGGCCTGTCACCCACTCTTCATCTTTTCATTAAGAACTGTCGGCGTGACATCGGCCGTCTCAATTTCTCGGTTCCCCTCGTTCACTCTAACCTGTCTCCCTCAGAACTTGCTGCACTCCGTTCTCTCAAGTCTAATCCCAACATTGTGATCATAAGTTCTGATGAAAGGGCAGACCTGAAATGGTAACTCTGCTTTTCTCTCCACAGATGCTGCCAGACCTGCTGAGTATTTCCAGCACTTTCTGATTTTATTTCAGATCTCCAGCATCTGCAGTACTTTGCTTTTATTCTGGCTTTGGTTGTCTTAGTTTCCCCCTTCGTAGGAATGCACCTCAATTTACCAAACTATCTCATGTTTTAAAAAAACGCGAATGCTCAATATTCACTATTTTAGCTTGGTTATTCGGTCACATCACACCGAACTGGGCCAACATACGACTTAGAACGAAAATAACGTTCTATATTATTATTAGTTGTCCCTTTAAAAACAAATCTGTTACAAATGTAGTACCACTGTAGAACTCTTGTGTTTGGAACATAATATCAACTGATAGTAAAATCTGCTCAATAATCCCACCAGACTCCAGATATTTCAATGTCAGAATGTACAGCTAAACTCGGGATGATGCAGAGAGACTATACAAACTGTGATAATTGAGGTTGGCCACGTCACTTGTCTGACTACTCGCAGTTTCAGCCTCCAAATTATAATGTAAAGAAAGCAAGGCGAAGTTGTAAGTTCCAAGGCAAACCTTTCAGAATTGCAATAGATTGTTCAACCGACCCGGGAATAACCTGTGAGACGCGCCGATGTAGATGAAACCATGCCTCGATGCCAGGAACAATGGTAGTGGCACAGCCTCCACTCCCATGACTGAAAAAATAATGCTTCAGCCCTTTCTTCGGTGCTTTACAATACATAAACCATTATACCAAGGGATTGCATTAACAGCTGATGCTTGTAATTGGTCATTTAAAAGACAGGCGATTGTGAGAGTCCGGTTTCAATCTTCTTAATCTGAAGAAGGGTCACTGACCTGAAATGTTAACTCTGCTTGTCTCTGCACAGAAGCTGCCAGACCTGCTGAGTATTTCCAGCATTTCTTGTTTTTATTTCAATCTTCTTATACCGTGTTGCATATTGTTGTTACTATCATGGGAAATTGTCTATTTTATAAGAAAAAGTACGAATTTACATTGATTTGAGCCACCCACGATCTCAGGCCATCTCAACACTCTTCACAGCCAATTCAGTACTTTTAAAGTATAACAACCCTTGTAATGTAAGAAACGCAGCAGCCTATTGAAGCAGCAGCAAAGGGATAATGATCAGTTTTAGCGACGTTGGTGAGGGATAAATATTGGTCAGGACATTTTTGGCTTTGTTACTTGCATATTGAGGTTATTATTGAGATATTATACGATCTAAATATAATTGTTTACAATAACAGACGTTATTTGTTGGAAGCGGTTTCTCTTCAGCGAGGATGTATCACTTGTGACACGCTGACCACAGAGATTTCTCCAACAGCGTATTTCGAATATGATAGAATAGTCTTCTCAAATTTTAAACAATGTAGTCACCGTCAGTCATGGCGGGAAATCCTGTGCCAAAGAGGACGCGAGAAGAGCGGCTGTGGCTGTGATTGTAAATCCAAATAACAATTCAATATTTACCACTTCCGTGCAAAATTGGAGACAGGAGCAAACAACCGAGATTAACAATGACTTGATTAGAATACTTTAAATATTACATAATCGTTGCTGTCCGCATTTGTTCCAATGTTTATCTAAATTCTGATTTAATGCTTTTTACGTTTATTTTAAATCCTCAGTTCCTGGGACATTGTCCACGACAGACTGCGTCAAGCCGGCATATTTGAACATAATGCTATGTCCATGACATTTTTTTTGTTTTGTTTTTATTATTTTCTGATCCTATTATTTCCTTTAGATTGAACTTCATTTTAAGAATTAAACTTCCCTTTGAAGAATTTTTATCTGTTCCCTTCTATGGGGGAAAAGTAGGAACATCCTAACTTATACATTTCTGGAAACTTGGGCCTCATTCATTGTACAACTGGCACTAATAAAAAAAAATCGACATTTATATAACGCTTTTTGAGGCCACTGGACGTCTCAAAGTGCTTTACAGCCAATGAGGTACTTTTTGAAGAGTACTCACTGTTGTAATGTAGGAAATCTAATCAGGTTCCGTTCTGTTCGGTTTCCTTAAAAACTGATATCCAATGTTTCAACGTTGACCCGTGTTGGTGGCTAACTTTATTCGACACAAGCAAGATTTGACACATTACAATATCTGAACAGTAGTTTTCAAAGTATAATTCAGAGCTACATTACTCGGTTTATGCCTTGGTTAGAGGCCCCGACGAAAAATGCTTGTCCTGATGGTCTCTTGAATTGCCTCAATTTTCTCGGAAGTCCTCTACACCTCTTGTACGTTCAGAGCAAACCGCCCGCCCTCCTCCGACCTCGCCTCCTTCGCCCACCAACATCCCCCCACCCCCCAAAATACCCTTTGCTATAATTGAATGAGTGACATTTAGTCATTTCCAATCATTGGTTCGCACCCATCTTTTCATTGTTGAATTAAAGAAATGTCACCCACACCACGTCCCTATTTGGTCAGGTTTCGAGTTTATGTCTCTCTGACATCACTCATTTTGACTGTTGGGCTGTTATCAGTGCAGTTGCCGTGACACAACTGAACATACCTCCACACTGACGAGATTTGACGTCCTTGATCACAATCAAATTGGTTAGGTTACCTGCCGATTCTTGGTTCCCATAGGAACATTGCTGCCTCTGCGAGCTATCCTATTCTTTCTTCTGCTAGTAGTGTACTTTCAACAATTTTAGTCAGGTTACTCAGAATAGTTTTCTTTATTTGCCTTGCTGCGCTTTCTAACCCTGTCAAGTTTGCTTCCTGACCAGCAGTAAAAGTTAGCAATGGTGTAAGGCACTATAGCATATACATGTTTCGATTAAACATTTAATCTTATTAAGCAATTAACAAACAAGAAGATCCTCAGGTAATCCCATCAATTATGCTAAATTCCTCATAGCTTTCTAAAGTGACACCAAATTCTAAAAAATTTGAAAAAAGTAAGATAGCTATACACACTTTTATTATAGTTGAGATTAAATCTTTCATTTGTTTCTGCTTTGTCAGACCTACTAGTTCCCTTGGTGCCTATCCTTTTGCCTTCATCGGATCAAACCACAGAAAAGAACACGGCGACCTTGCTATGTTTGGTGAGCAGTTCTAACCCGGGAGCTGTGGAGATTGAGTAGACTGTAGATGGGAGCGTGAGTGGGAATGGTGTTGAGACCAGTCGGATCCAGCAGGAGACGGACAACATGTTCAAAATGAGCAGTTATCTGACTCTGCCAGCCTCAGAGTGGAACTCACACGAGCTTTACACCTGTGTGCTTCAAACAAGCATTGCGAGATCCACCTGTATCGGATACAAGACCATTATGTAATGATCTGTTATACCACCGGTAAATAAAAACAGAAAGTGCTGGAAATACTCAGCTTGTCAGGCAGCATATGGGGAGAGAGAAGCAGAGTTTCAGGTCTGTGACCTTTCACCAGAAACAAGAAATAGGAGCAGAAGTAGACCATATAGCTCATCGAGCTTGCTCTGCCATTCAATACGATCATGGCTGATCTTGGGCTTCAATTCCACTTTCCTGACCATATCCCTTGATTCCCTGTGACACCAAAAATCTGTCTATCCGAGCCTTAAATGTATTCAATGACGGAGCATCCACCACCCTCTAGGGTAGAGAATTCCTAAGATTCACAATCCTTTGAGTATAGTAATTTCTCTTCATCTCAGTCCTGAATGATTGACCCCTTATCCTGAGACTGTGTCCCCATGTTCTAGATTCCCAGACCAGTGGAAACAATCTTCTATCCTATCAAGCCCTTTCAGAATCTTGTATATCTCAATTAGATCACCTCTCATTCTTCTATACTCCAGAGAATATAGGCCCAATTTACTCAGCCTTTCATCATAGGACAACCCTTCATCCCAGAGACCAATTTAGTAAATCTTCGTTGCATTGGCTCCAGTGCAAGCATATCCTTTCTGAAACGTGGTGACCAAAACTGCACATAGTATTCCAGGTGGGGTCTCACCAAAGCCCTGTACAATTTTAGTAAGACTTTTTTATTCCTGTACACCAATCTCCTTGCAATAAAGGCCAACATGCCATTTGCCTTCCCAATAGCCTGCTGCGCTGCATGTTAACTTTGTGCATTCCTTGTCCAAGTACTCCCAAGTCTCTCTGAATATCAACACTTACCAGTTTCACACCTTTTAAAAATATTCTGTTTTTCTATTTTTACGACCTAAGTGAACAACCTCACACTTCCCTACATTTTGCTCCATTTGCCAACTTGTTGCCCACTCACTTAACCTGTCTATATATCTTTGCAGCCTCTCGATGTCCTCCCCACAGCTTACCTGTCCACCGAGCTTTGTATCATCAGCAAACTTAGATATGTTACTCTCTGTCTCTTCATCTAAGTCATTAATATAGAGTGTAAATAGCTGAAGCCCCAGCACTGATCCTTGCGGCACCCCACTATTCCCTGCCTGCCAACTTGAAAATGCCCCATGTATGCCCAATCTCTGCTTTCTGTCTGTTAACCAATCCTCTATCCACTCTAATATATTACCCCCAACACCATGAGCCCTTATCTTGCCTATTAATCTTTTATGTAGCACCTTATCGAATGCCTTTTGAAAATCCAGGTGTACTGCATCTACTGGTTCCACTTTATCTACCCTACTAGCTAATAAATGTGTCAAACAGGATATCCCTTTAATAAAACCATGCTGACGTGTTCTAGTCATACAATGTTTTTCCAAGTGCAATCTTAAGACTTCTTTAATAATAGTTTCCAGCATCTTCCCAAGGACTGATGTTAGGCTAACTGGCCTGTAGTTCCTTGTTTTCTCGCTATCTCCTTTCTTGAAAAGCGATGTAACATTTGCCAATTTCCAATCTGACAGGACCATTCCTGAATCTAAGGAATTCTGGAAAATCGTGGCTAGTGCATCCACTATCTCTGCAGCTATCTCTTTTAGAACCCTAGGATGTAGGCCATCTGGTCCCAGGAACTTGTCAGATTTTAGTCCATCAAGTTTCTCCAATACGTAGTCTCGGCTGATATCAATATCCTTAATTTCCTCACTCTTTTTAACCTCTAGGTTACTGCCTATTTCTGATATGGCACTTGTGTCTTCTATTGTGAAGACAGATGCAAAATACTTGTTCAATGCCTCTGCCATTTCCTCATCCCCCGTGATGATTTCTCCTGTCTCTGCCTCTACGGGACCAACATCTACTTTAGCTACTCACTTACATTTTATGTACTTATAAAAGCTCTTACAATCTGTTTTTATATTGCTGGCTAGTTTACTCATTTTATTTTTCCTTTTTTATCAACTTTTATGTTGGCCTTTTGCTGATTTCTAAAACATACCCAATCCTCAAACTTGCTACTATTTTTTGCAACATTGTCAGCTTCTTCATTTAATCTAATACTCTCCTTAACTTCCTGAGTGAGTCACGGAAGGTTCTTTTTTAAGGAGTTTTTGTTTTTGAAGGGAATGTACTTTTGTTGAACCCTTTGAATTATTTCTTTAAATGTTTCCCACTGTCCATTTACTGCCATACCTTCCAGTCTATTTACCCAATTAGCCATAGCCAGTTCTCCCCTCATACCTTTGTAATTGGCTTTGTTTAAGTTTACGATTCTTGTTTGTGATTAAAATGTGTCACTTTCAAACTTAACATGAAATTCAATGGTATTATGATTACTATTTCCCAGTGGATCTTTTACTATGACATTGCTTATCATTATAGAATATGAGATCTAAGATAGCTTTATCCCTAGTCAGTTCTACAACATATTGCTCCAAGAAACTGTCATGAAAGGATTATACAAATTCATCTTCTAGACCACTGTTGCCAATTTGATTTTCCCAGTCTATATGCAAATTAAAGCCCCCCACAAATAATACATTACCTTTTTTACATGCTCCAATAATTTCCCATTTAATGTTCTGTCCAATAACAAAACTACTGTTAGGGGGCCTGTAAACTACCCACACCTGTGTTTTCTGACTCCTGCTGTTCCTAATTTCCACCCAAACTGATTCTAGTTCATGATCTTCTGAGGCCAGATCCTTCTTATTATTGTCCTTATGGCATCCTTTACTATCAGGGCTGCCCCTCCTCCTTTGCCATTTTGTCTGTCTCTCTAAATATTGTGTACCCTGGAATATTCATTTCCCAACCTTGATCTCCTTGTAATCACATCTCGTTAATGGCAATTAGATCTAGATCATTTACCTCTATTCACAGCATTAGTTCATTTATCTTATTACAGATGCTTCATGCATTCAGATAAAGGAACTTTAATTTTCATTTTTCCCCTCTATTCGCTGCAATGACCTTATTTGCCAATGTACAATTTTTAGTAAACTCTCTGTCCCTTCCTGTCCCATTCTGTTGGGAGTTACCCACATCACTATCGTGCTCTGATGCCCTGCCCTCTCTCTATGGATTTCTAAATTTCCCTTTACCCAAACCCTCTACCACCACCCGCCACTCCCCCCCCCACCGCCCCCGCTCCCTCACCACCGCCCCCGCCCCCCCCCCCACTACCGCCCCCCATTAGTTTAAAGCCCTGTCCACAGCCCTAGTTATGCAATTGGCCAGGATACTGGTTCCAGCCAGGTTCAAGTGAAGCCCATCCCAACAGAATAGCTCCCTTTTCCCTGAGTATTGATGCCAGTGCCCCAAGAATCGAAACCCCTTCTTGCCACACCACTCTTTGAGTCACGCATTTAGGTCTCTAATCTGCTTGACCCTGTGTCAATTTGTTAGTTAACAATCCAGAGACGATTACCTTAGATGTTCTGCATTTTAGTTTGGAGCTTAACTCCTCAAATTCTCTAAGCAGAACATCATTCCTGGTTCTACCTGTGTCATTGGTTCCTATATGGACCATGACAACTGGATCCTCCCCCTCCCACTTCAGGTTCCTCTCCAGCTGCGAGGAGATCTCTTTAACCCTAGTATTGGGCAGTCAACACGGCCGTCGGAGCTCCCAGTCACGGTTACAATGAACAGTATCTATCCCCTTGACTATACTGTATCCTATCACTACTACATTTCTCTTCACTCCCCCACTGGAATGGCATCTTTCACCATGGTGCCATGGTCAGTCCGCTCATCCACCTTGCAGTCCTTCTCTTCATCCACACAGGTAGCAAGGACCTGGTATCTGTTGGACAAGGTCAGAGGCTGAGGCTCCTCCATCCTACATGCTGATTCCCTCTATCTGTCTCACTCATAGTCACAGCCTCCTGTCCCTGACCATTAGCCATCTCTAATGGCCTCTCTGCTCTAAGGGGTGTGACTGCCTCCAGGAACACAGTGTCCAGATAACTCTCCCTCTACCTGATGCTACGCAACGTCTGCAACTCAGTCTCCAGCTCAGCAATTCTGAGATGAAGTTGCTCAAGTTGCAGACACTTACTGCAGACATGGTTGTCTGGGATTGCAGTGCATTCCACAGATTGCCACATGATGCAGTTGCAGCACACCACCAACCCTGCCATTTCTGTACAACCATTTTTTAAAATTAGTCAATTAGTTAATAATTCAAGCTGAAGTAATGGGAAGTTGCACACACCTACCTTGGAGTCAAAGGAAGAAGACTCACCAACTACTGGAGGATGAAAACAATAGGAAAATGAACCCCTCTTTCCCCCTCTGCACCGAATTCCCACGTGCACCAAATTTCCAACTTCATTCTGGCAAATGTCTCTTTTCAACTGCATCCCCTCACTGCAGGTTAGGCGAGATCCCATGACAGCTGTGTTATTTAATCTCTCCTACCCTTTGCCCTATCACACACCTTCCCTTTTGTTCTCTTCACCACCAACACCACCAACACCACCACCTCCCCCTGCCCCCACCCGCTCTTCACTTGCTAATTATTTTCTAACCTTTGCCAGTTCTAATGAAAGGTCATAGAGCTGAAATGTTAACCGTGCTTCTCTCCCCACAGATGCTGCCCGACCTGCTGAGTAGTTCCAGCACTTTCTATTTTTATGTCAGATTACCAGCAGCTGCAGTATTTTGCTTTTATACCATTAGTAAAGTTACTTTAAAAATGAATTGCGTGATCAGCTATTACGTTTGATTTTAAGTGGAACATTTCTAAGCAGAACAACAGTCGTGCAGTTTGTCGGCTGGATTCCGCTATCTATATTTTACAGTGTGTTCACCTTAAGTGATTAAAGTTTCAGTGTAATGTTAGAAATAATGCAGTGTAATAAAATTACTATTCCGTCATCTCAGGTGTTGGCATCTCTTCTGCCCATTACCCCGGAAACAATTGATAGTAACTGCTTAAATGTGACTAGGTAGTGACAAATTATTCTTTGTGGCATTCTACACATTTTATGTAGTCTGTGACATCAATCGGAATAGATTAGGTACACGATGGATAAGGTTAATTCAACATTCCGTGAAAGTAATTTTACAACATAATTTTAAAAATAAACCTGGCTGAACTTTTGTCTGTGTAGAGGAGGAGCTGAACTATATGCCCATGTTTATCACAAGAATTCAAAGCACGAGGTGTAAGTACTTACTAATCATCAGGTTACACAAATTCAGGTGAAACCCTTGTAACCGCCTCCCTTTCGATACCTGGACCTAATGTGGTGCAATCTCTAATATTGCATGATTTTTTCAAAGCTATCGATTACGTTAATCATTGGTCAATAATGGTTAATTTAAAACAAGTACTATTAGTATCAACTCAAAAGGCCATACCTCTAGATTTTGTGAGGCCTTTGACTGAAAACAACTCAGAGAAGAGTCGAGCTTTTCAAATGCAGCTTCACATTAATCACAGACCCGGTAAGGTAACACTTTAGCACATAGTCTTCTTCTTCAGACTGATTTAGGACTACAATTCATAAATTTCTACAAGTATTAACACAAGTTGTTAAGGGCCATAAAGAGTGCAAGGAAAGTGTTCTTTTATTTCTGGAGAAATAGTATACATTTCCTGCATCCGCACCTACCATAGAGCAGTTTGCGTCACTGACCAGTCTCTTATCACCAGTATTGTGAAGGCGCACCCCGCAAAAGTTCCATAACTCCAAATAAGAGAGCCCGCCACGCACCAACAGCCCTTGCACAAGCAATGATGCCAAATAACCAGCACTTCTCACTGTAGCTAGAATGCTTGCTACCCCCCAAAGCTTTAACAGGAAGCACCAATGCTGGCATCGATGAAGCTTGGAAGTCACTAAGCTCAATCATCTATGAAGCAACAGAAGCATCATTTGGTAATGGAGGAACCCTCAACAAGCGCTGGTTTGAGGCCTACTCAGCTGAGATGATACTATCATTGATGTATATAACAAAGCCAACATGATGCACAAAATAAAGCCAACAACTAAGACACTGCATGACCTGAAAGTAGCTAAGACAGCTGCGCAAAGGAGAGGGGAGATACTGCACAAACAAGCACTGCATCTGCTTATGTCAAGAAATCCAAACTGTATGTGACAAAGAAAAACTATAGCTATATGCGAAAGGATCAAGAGGGTGCTTGGTCCTGCCATCACTGAAGTTGCTCTCCTCAAGTCGGCAGATGGTGAAGTACTCACCAGCCAAAATAAACAGATGTTCCACCAGGCTGAACACTACTGTGAGCTGTACTCATGAAAGTCAGACATCTCCCAGTCCGTGCTCAACGCTGTCCCGTAACTTTCTGTCATGGATAAGTTAGATGAAGAACACTGATCACTGGAGCTTGAGAAGGCCATAGACTACCTAGTGAAGAGAAGGGCATCCATCAAGGATGGAATCTCCGCTGAACTGCTCAAGTATGGAAAGTCCCTGTTATTGCCACAACTTTATGACCTCCTCTGCTGAAAAGTAGACTCTGTTCCACAGGAGATGTGTGATGCCAAAATCATTACATTATACAAGAACAAAGGTGACAGAGGAGACTGCAACAATTACACAGGCATCTCACTCCTTAGCATCACAGGGAAGGCCCGTGCTAGGGTCATTTTTAAAAGACTCCATTTTTATAATTCAGTTGTAGGATGTGACTACTGACTAGGCCAGCATTTATTGCCCATCCCTATTTGCCCTTGAACTGAATGACTTGCTAGGCCATTTCAGAGTCAACCACATTGCTGTGGGCCTGGAGTCACATGTAGGCTAGACCAGGTAAGGACAACAGATTTCTTCCCTAAAGGACATAAGTGAACCAGTTTGGTTTTTACAACAATTGACAATGGTTTCATGGTCACCATTAGATTAACTTTTAATTTCAGATTTACTAGTTGAATTCAAATTTCACCATCTGCCAAGGTTGGATTTGAATCCATGCCCCCAGAGCATTAACCTGGGCTCTGGATTACTAGTCCAGTGATATTACCACTACGCCACCACCTCTCCTTGCAGACTGAGTGTGCCCAGAAATGCAGTGTGGTTTCCGTGGCAGGCGATCTGCCGTGGATGTGACCTTCTCCATAAGGCAGCTGCAAGAGAATTGTAGGGAACAGGGTATATCCCGTTACCTTACTTTCGTAGATCTCACTAAGGCATTTAGCACCATCAGCAGAGCAGGGCTTTACAAGATTATGGGAAAAATTGGCTGTCTACCGAAGCTCCTCAGTTTCATCTGCTCCTTCCATGACAACATGCACTGCACTTCACAGTTTGATGGCTCAACTTGCGACGGCTTTGTAGTGAAGAATGGAGTGAAGCAGGATTCTGTCTGAACCCCCAATCTGACATCTTCTTCTCCATGCTCTTGACCTTTGCCTTCTCTACAGATATGGAAGGAGTTGACTTGCACACTAGGTCAGATGGCAAGCTCTACAATCTATCACAGTTGAAAGCGAAGGCAAAAACATATGACATCCTGATCAGAGAACTCCTCTAGGCTGATGCTGCTGTGCTAGTTGCTCATGCCTGTAATTTGTTCACCCTGACTATAAGCATCAAGAAAATCATGGTCATGGGACAAGGTGTTGCATCTCCTCCCCTGATCACACTAAATAATACCCCACTGGAAGTGGTTAGCAAATTCTGCTACTTTGAGTCCATGGTGACAGACAATCTGCGGAGCTTGATTCACACATAGGGAAAGTAGCTACCACCTTTGGCTGACTTGCAAAACGCTGCTGTAATGACACCAAGCTGACCCTTCGGACCTAGTTGATGATTTATAAGGCCTGTGTTCTCAGCACCTTGCTACATGGCTCTGAAATATGGGCAACTTACAGCTACCAGGAAAAGAGGCGAAATAGTTTCTATCTTTGCTGTCTGCAGCACATATTGGGTATATCCTAGCAGGACAAAATCACAAATGTGGTAGTCCTCTTAAAGGCAGAGCTCCTATGTGTGTTGGCACTAATCAAACAGAGGTGGCTTCGGCGAATCGGACACATCTGCATGATGGAAGGACCCAAGGACCTTCTGTATGGTGAGGTAGCTGGGGCCAGGTGACCAGTGGAACATCCAAAGATCCGCTTCAAGGATGGTTGCATGTGTGACATGAAGGCCCTAAATGTCAACTGTCACAACTGATAGTCACTAGCTGGTGAAAGAGGGAAATGGCGACACATCCTGTGGACTGGTGTGCACTACCACGATGACCCATTGCTACAGCAGCTTGGCAATGGCACCAACGTCAAAAACAACAACTCACAGCGTCACTTGGCAACTTCACGTGCAGTACTTGTGGCAAAACCTGCCTCTCAAGGATTGACCTTCACAGACATCAGCACAGGTGCACCAAGAGAAGACGCCCCACTTAAATGGATTCAAAGATGGAAGGATGCCAATTATAGTATTCAAAAACAGAGGATTAGTGCTAGATTTGTACAGAACTGTGCTCAGTTTTGGTCACCATACCACAGGTGTTATATTGAAGAACTGAAGTGCAGACAATATTTACACAGTTGTTCCTAGAAATGGGATGATACAATTATCAGGTTGGACTCTTTTCTCTGGAAAAGAAAAGACTAATGAGTTTTGACAAAGAGTGAGGCCAGAACAGGGAAGTTTATGAGATAGTCGTCTATAGATCAAATGAATAGTGTTTTTGAAGATATTGATTGGTAATTGGTTGGGAGGTAGGAAATGGAGCATAGGGATAAATGGCTTGATGTGAAAATCGACCTTCCTTAGTGGTCCCGGGACCTCAGCTTTTCGTTTTAATGACTTGGACGAAGGCATAGCGAATTGTATGTACAAGTTTGCAGATCACACTAATTTGGGAGACACAGTACGTTGTTTAAATCTGTGATGGAAGTTATATAGACTAAGTGAATGGACAAAATTATGTCAATGTCGGAAAGCATGAGGTGATCCATTTTAGACCTGTGAATGACAAATCAGAATATTTATTTAATGCCGAGGGACCAGAAGCTATGAGTGAGAAAATGAATTCCGGTGCTCGCGTGTACAAATTACTAAAAAACAGTGAACAAGTGCAAAAGGTGATCAAAAAGATGAATGGAATTTTGGGCTTTATCACAAAGGGATTGAAATTAAAACAGGAAGAAATGTGCTTCCGTTGTACACAGCCTTGGTCAGACCCCATTTGAAGTATTGCTTTCAGCTTTGGACACTGAACCCCAAGAAAGATATATTGGCCGTTGAAGGGGTAGAGTGCAGATTCATCATAATGGTACCAGGGTTCCATTAATGGTTCAATTATGACGACAGATTGCAGAAACGTGATTTGTATTACCATTGCTGTCAGTGGCGGGTGCTCACGACTGATATTGAATAAATCACCGCAGGAACCAATTGTGATCACCGTGGTGAGAATTTCCACTGCCTTCAAGGGAGGATTCCGTCCCTGCGTGGGTTGCGGTGAGCCCAGCAGCGCCGGCCAATTCAGGTAATAAAGGCAGGAAGTTGTGGGCATAGCTTATAGCCACTACACCACAAAGAGTGTTGCTGCAGCAAAAAGGCGTTGGAAATAAAGAGGCATTGGAAAATAACATTTTAGTAGACAAAACTTTACAAAATTAAAACGTAAACATTGATTTATTTTAAAAAGGCTGATAAATCATGCTTAAAGAGACATAGATTTCATTTTTAACATGATTTAACAGATTTTAAAAAGTTTCATGTTAATAATTGTTTTTAAAGAAATCAAGCCATTTTCACTTTTAAAATGGTGTGGGCCTCCTTATTAAGTATTCATGAATTGAGAGGAGTCCCCTTATGCCTGAAAATGCAAATGTAAAATTTAAAAGTGTAATTAATTCAAAATTAGAAGGCAATTAGCCCAAAATCATGCTGGTTCCTTCGTTGATACTTGAAGTGGCGAACCCTTGAGAGTAGCATTGGTTAGCCCACAGTATTTTCAGATTAGCATATGTACACTCCAGAAATTGTGAGGCCTCTCTGATGTCCATTAGCCAATCATAGAATCATAAAATAGTTACAGCACAGAAGGAGGGCATTCGGCCAGTCGTGACTGTGCTAACTCTTTCCAAGAGCAACTCATCAAGTCCCACTCCCCTGCCTTTTCCCCTAGCCCTGCATTTTTTTTCCTCTTCAGATCCAGTTCTCTTTTGAAGTCAGAGAGAGAGAGAAAACAGCAGGAGCAGAACTGGGGAAAAATCCAAAAGTGCCATTAGAGTGATGTCATAGTCGATGAGCGAGCAGGGAAACAGAAAGCAGCCGGGTTTTGTATACAGGTAAGCTTTTAATTTAACTTAATCTCAATCAATCAATTATAAAATAAGAGCAAAATACTGCAGATGCTGGAAATCTGAAATAAAAACAAGAAATGCTGGAAATACTCAGCAGGTCTGGCAGCATCTGTGGAAAGAGAAGCAGAGTTAACGTTTCGGGTCAGTGACCCTTCTTTGAAGAATGCATTCATGAGGATGAGAGCAATGTGGATGGCATGTTTATAGATGTGGTCATCACACAGCTTAAGAGTATGCAGGGAGGGAGGGAATGGGTGACCACCATACAGTCAAAAAGAATCAGGCAGGTAGTGCAGGAGACCCCTGAGTGCATCTCACTCTCCAACAGGTATTCAGTTCTGAATACTGAGGAAAGTGATGCTTCACCTGGGGAGTGCAGCCAGAGCCAAGTTCATGGCACCATGGGTAGCTCAGCTGCACAGCTGGGTACAGAGAAGACTGGAAGAGCCATAGTGATAGGTGATTCAATAGTCAGGGGAACAGACAGGCGTTTCTGTGGCCGCAGATGTGAATCAAGGATCGTGTGTTGCCTCCCTGGTGCTAGGGTCAAAGATGTCACTGAGCAGCTGCAGAGCATCCTGAAGGGGAAGGATGAACAGCCGGCAGTCGTGGTCTACATCAGAACCAACAACATAGCTAGAAAGAGGGATGTGGTCCTGCAGTCAGAATTTAGGGAGCTAGGTAAGAAATTAGGAAGCAGGACCTCAAAAGTAGTCATCTCCAGATTACTCCCAGTGCCACATGCAAGTGAGCATAGAAATCGAAGGATAAGACAGATGAATGCATGGCTGGAAAGATGGTTCAGGAGGGAGGGCTTTAGATTCCTGGAACATTGGGACCAGCTCTCGGGGAGATGAGACCTGTGCAGGACAGATGGATTACACCTGAACAGAGCCGGGACTGAATTCCTCGTGGGATGTTTTGCTAGTGCTGTTGGGGAGGGTTTAAACTAATTTGGCAGGGGGATGGGGACCTGAAGATAGGCTCAGGTGGGACAAAGTCAGAAGTGAAAATGAAAGGCAGTAACTTAATGGATGAGTCTGGAAGGCAGAGGAAACAAAGGTTAGAAAATAAAAAAGAGAGTTTGGCAGTGCTCAAGAGTATCTATTTCAATGCAAGGATTATAGCAAATAAAACAGATGAGCTGAGGGCACAGATAGATACGTGGCAATATGATATAATAGCTATTACAGAAACATGGCTTAAGGAGGGAAAGGAATGGCAGCTCAATGTTCCTGGCTACAGGGTTTACAGACGTGATAGGGAGGGGGATAAGAAAGGAGGAGTGACAATTTTGGTCAAGGGAACTATTACAGCTGTGAGGAGGAACGATATGTTGGAAGTTTCATCAAATGAGACTATATGGATTGGCTAAGGAACAAAAAAAAGGGTAATCACACTGCTGGGAGTGTACTATAGACCCCCAAACAGTTAAAGGGAAATAGAAGAGCAGATATGCAGGCAAATCTCTGAGAAGTGTAAGAACAATAAGGAAGTAATAGCAGGTGATTTTAACTACCCCAATATTACCTGGGATAGTTTTAGTGTGAAAGGAATTGAAGGAGCAGAATTCTTGAGGTGCATTCAGGAGAACTTTTTTCCCAGGATATGGCAAGTCCAACAAGAGGAGGCGCAGTTTTAGACTTAGTTTTAGGAAATGAAGATGGGCAGGTGGAAGGAGTGGCAATGGTGGCAGTGATCATAATTCAGTCAGTTTTAACATACTTATGGAGAAGGACAGAGATAGAACAGGAGTTAGAGTTCTCAAATGGGGCAAGGCCAATTTTACTAAACTGAGGAGTGATTTCGCAAAAGTGGACTGGAAACAGCTATTTGAAGGTAAATCAGTGTCAAAACAGTGGGATGCATTCAAAGGGGAGATTCAAGGTATTCAGAGTAAGCATGTTCCCACAAAGAAAAAGGGTGAGACGGCCAAATCTAGAGCCCCATGGATGTCAAGGAACCTATTGGGTAAGATAAGGCAGAAAAGGAAAGCTGATGTCCGACACTGAGAACTCAATACTACAGAAAGCTGAGAGGGCTATAGAAAGTGGAGGGATGAAATCATAAAGGAAAGTAGGAAAGCAAAGAGAGGGCATGAAAGAATATTGGCAAGCAAAATCAAGGTGAACCCAAAGGTGTTTTATCAATAGATTAAGAGTAAGAGGATAACTGAGGAGAAAGTAGGGCCCATAAAAGATGAAAAAGGTAACCTATGTGTAGGGATAGAAGATGTTGGTGTGGTTCTTAATGAATACTTTGTGTCTGTCTTCACAAAAGAGGGGAACAATACAGATGTTGTAGTTAAGGAAGAGGAGTGTGACGTATTGGATGTGATAAGCATAGGGAGAGAGGAAGTATTAATGGGATTAGCATCCTTGAAAGTTGATAAATCACCAGGGCCAGATGAAATGTACTGTAGGCTGCTAAAAGAAGCAAGAGAGCAAATATCAGAAGGTCTGACCATCATTTTCCAGTCATCACTGGACACAGGTGTGGTGCCGGAGGACTGGAGAACTGCTAATGTTGTACCTCTGTTTAAAAAGGGAGCAAACGATAGTCCGAATAATTACAGACCTCAGTCTAACCTCAGTAGTGGGAAAATTATTGGAATTTATTCTGAGAGACAGGATAAATGTCACTTAGATAGGCACAAGTTAATCAAGGATAGTCAGCATGGATTTGTTAAGGGAAGATCTTGTTTGACCAACTTGATCGAATTTTGTGAAGTAACAGGGAAGATAGATGAGGGTAGTGCAGTTGATGTGGTCTACATGGATTTTAGCAAGGCTTTTGACAAGGTCAAACTGGCAAACTGGTTAAAAAAATAAAATCCTATGGGATCCAAGGAAATGCAGCAATGTGGATACAAAATTGGCTCTGTGGCAGGAAACAAAGGGTAATTTTTGACGGCTGTTTTAGCGACTGGAGGGCTGTTTCCAGTGGTGTTCTGCAGGGCTCAGTACTGGATCCCCTTCTTTTATAGTATATATTAACGATTTGGACATAAATGTAGGGGGCGTGATCAAGAAGTTTGCAGACAATACAAAGATTGGCCTTGTGGTAGATAGCGAGGAGGATAGCTGTAGGCTGCAGGAAGATATTGATGGTCTGGTCAGATGGGCAGAAAAGTGGCAAATGGAATTCAGTTTGGAGAAGTGTAAGGTGATGCATTTGGGGAGGTCAAACAAGGCAAAGAAATACATGATTAATGGGAAAATACTGAGAAGTGTAGAGGAAGTAAGGGACCTTGGAGTGAATGTCCACAGATCCCTGAAGGTAGCAGGACAGGTCGTTAAAGTGGTTAAGAAGGCATATGGAATCCTTTCCTTTATTAGCCATGGTATAGAATATAAGAGCAGGGAGGTTATGCTGGAACTGTATAACTCATTGGTTCAGCAACAACTTGAGTACTGTGTGCAGTTCTGGTCACCTCATTACAGAAAGGTAGTAATTGCACTGGATAGGGTACAGAGGAGATTTCCGAGGATGTTGCCAGGGCTGGAAAATTGCATCTATGAGGAAAGATTGGATCGGCTGGGGTTGTTCTCCTTGGAACAGAGAAAGCTGAGGGGAAATCTGATTGAAATGTACAAAGTTTTGAGGGGCCTGGATAGAATAAAGGTGAAGGGTCTATTCACCTTAGCAGAGAAGTCAGTGGCATGGGGGCATAGATTTAAAGTGATTGGTAGAAAAATTAGAGGGGAGATAAGGAAAACGTTTTCCCCCAGAGGGTGTTGGGGGTTTGGAACTCACTGCTTGAAAGGGTAGCTGAGGCAGAGACCCTCAACTCATTTAAAAGGAGTCTAGATATGCACCTCAAATGCCATAATCTGCAGGGCTATGGACTAAATACTGCAAGGTGGGATTTGAATAGGTGGATCGTTTTTCAGCTGGCACAGACATGATGGGCCAAGTGGCCTCTTTCTGTGTCTTAAACTTTCTTTGATTTCTAAGTCTTCAATTGAATCTGTGTTCATCACACTCTCAGCCAGTGCATTCCAGATCCTAACCACTCATTACCTGGCAAATGAAATTTAATACAGAACAATGTGAAGTGATTCATTGTGATAGGAATAATGAGGAGAGGCAATATAAATTAAAGAGTACAATTCTAAAGGAGATACAGGAGTAGGGGCACCTGAGGCTATTTGTGCACAAATCATTGAATGTTGCAGGGCAGGTTGAGAAAGTAGCTAATGAAATGTACAGGATCCCAGCCTTTATAAATAGGGACATAGAGTACAAGAACAAGGAAGTTGTGATAAACCTGTATAAAACACTTGTTCGGCCTCAACAGGAGTACTGTGTCCAATTCTGGACACCACACTTTAGAAAGAGTGTTAAGGCATTCGAGAGGGTGCAGAAAAGATTCACAAGGATGGTTCCAGGGATGTGGAACTTCAGTTGCATGGATATGTTGGAGAAGCTGGGGCTGTTGTTCTTGAGGAAGAGACGATTAAGAGGAGATTTGATTGAGGTGTACAAAATCATGAAGGGTCTGGAAAGAGTAGATAGTCCACCCATTCCACCAGCCTGTCTATGTCCTCTTGAAGTTTATCACTCTCCTCCTCACAGTTCACAATACTTCCAACTTTTGTGTCATCAGCAGATTTTGAAATAGTGCCTGTACACCCAAGTCTAGGTCATTAATATATGTCAAGAAAAGCAGGAATCCTAACGCTAACCCCTGAGGAACCCCAGTATATACCTTCCTCAAGCCCAAAAAACAACCATTCACCACTACTGCTTCCTGTCACTCAGCCAATTTTGAATTCATGCTGCTACTGTCCCTTTTATTCCATAGGCACTAATTTGCTGACAAGCCTGTTATGTGCCTTTATGAAATGCCTTTTGGAAGCCCATATGCACCACACCAACTGCATTACCCTCATCAACCCTCTCTGTTACATCATCAAAAAACTCAAGTAAATTCATTAAACATGATTTGCCATTAAGAAATCCATGCTGGCTTTCCTTACTTAATCCACATTTGGCCAAGTGACTGTTAATTTTTGTTCTGATTTATCATTCAAGAAGCTTTCCCACCACCAACATTAAACTGACTGGCTTATAGTTACTGGGCTCATGCATACACCTTTTTTGAACAAGGGTGTAACATTTGCAATTCTCCAGTTCTCTGGCACAATCCCTGTATCTAAGGAGGATTGGAAGATTATGGCCAGTGCCTCCAGCATCTCCACACTTACTTCCCTCAGTATCCTTGGATACATCTCATCCGGTCCTGAAGACTTATCATCTTTAAGTACAACCAGCCTTTCTGATATCTCCTGTTTATCGATTTTTAGCCCATTCTGTGTCTCAACTACCTCCTCTTTCACCATGATTGGGTAGCATCTTCTTCCTTGGTAAAGACAGATGGAAAGTATCATTTAGTACCTCAGCCATGCCCCTGTCTCCATGCATAAATCCCCTTACTGGTCCCTAATCGGCCCTACTCTTTTTGCTACCCTATTACTGTTTACATGCTTGTAGAAGACTTTTAGATTCCCTTTTATGTTACTGCTAGTCTCTTCTCATAATCTGTCTTTACTTCTCTTATTTGTTTTTCAGTTCCCCGCTGAACCTTTGATATTCAGCCTGGTTCTTAATTGTATTATCCATCTGATATTTGTCATATGCACCATTTTCTTTTTCATCCTACTCTCTATCTCTTTTGTCATCCGGGGAGCTCAGTATCTGTTTGTCCTATCTTTCCCCCTCATGGGAATGTACCTTGACTATACCTGAACTATCTCCTCTTTAAAGTCACTATTACAGACACCACAAAATTTAACCCCTTGAGTTTTAACAATCGAGAACACAAGAACATAAGAAATAGGAGATGGAGTAGACCATATGGCCCATCGAGCCTGCTCCACTATTCAAAACAATCATGGCTGAGTTTAGGCTTCAACTCCACTTTCCCGCCCACTCACCATATCCCTTGATTCCCTGAGAGACCAAAAAACTGTCTACCCCAGCCTTAAATGTATTCAACAATGGAGCATCCACAACGCTTTAAGTGAAGTAATTTCTCCTGGTCTCCGTCCTAACTGATCGGCCCCTTATTCTGAGACTGTGCCCATGTGTATCAGGTTCCTCTACCAGCGGAAACAATCTCTCACTGTCTAGTTAGATTGTTGTTCGATCAAAGCATCAAGTGATATGGAACAAAGGTGGAGAAATGGAATTGAGGCACAGATCAATCACATCAGTGGCCAGTCTCAGAATAAGGGGTCAGCTATTTAGATGGGGAGAAATTTCTTCACTCAAAGGGTTGTGAATCTTCGGAATTCTCTATCATAGAAGGCTGTGAATGCTCAGACGTTGATTCTATTCAAGACAGAGATCATAGATTTTTGGATACTGAAGGAATCAAGAGTTATGGAAATTGGGCGGGAAATTGAAGTTCAGGTAGAAGATCAGACATTATCTTATTGGATGGCGGCGCAGGCGCGAAGGACTGAAACGGCCCACTGGTGATCCTATATCTTATATTCTTAACCATGATCTAGTTAAATGCCTGAACAAGGTCAAGGGGCTGAAATGGCCTGTTGCTCTGCTGTAGATTCTCTGCAATTACATGCAATGATAAACTATTTAAATAACCGAATAGCATCACATTGTATTCAGCGCCAATAACTGATATTGATCTGACTTCAAATGCGCCGAGATCTCGAAATGTGAGAGTTGTTTTCAATCATAATACGTGGTTATTTTGTCTCCACCTACGATAAACCCATAATGTCTGCGTTAGATTTTTTTTCCATTCAGTTAGCTGCACTCCCCAAGTGCAGGAAAACAGCGAACGATTTTGTTTCGCATCACCACTGTTGGGAGGTCGAATTGAAAAAATAATTCCCTCACTGACCAGCAGCATCGCTGTGGAGCAGATTTCGCGAAACTGCAATCTGTCTCCCAAATAACATCGAAATGAACCAAGGTAACGCTGGTTAAACTAAACTCAACGTATAAACGGGAAAACAAACCCATCGTAATGCCATTGCAAGGAGAGATGCTCAGATTCTCTCTTGTTGGAGATGGTCATTGCCTGGCACTTGTGTGGTGCGAATGTTACTTGCCACTTATCAGCCCAAGCCTGGATATTGTCCAGGACTTGTTGCATTTCTACATGGACTGCTTCAGTATCTGAGGAGTCGCAAATGGTGCTGAACATTGTGCAATCATTAGCGAACATCCCCACTCCTGACCTTATGATTGAAGAAGGTCATTGATGAAGCAGCTGAAGATGGTTGGGCCTAGGACACTACCCTGAAGTATACCTGCAGTGATGTCCTGGAGCTGAGATGATTGACCTCCAACAACCACAATCATCTTCCTTTCTGCTAGGTACAATTCCAACCAGCAGAGAGTTTCCCCCCTGATTTCCATTGACTCCAGTTTTGCTAGGGCTCCTTGATGCCATACTCGGTCAAATGCTGCCTTGATGTCAAGGGCAGTCACTCTCACCTCACCTCTTGAGTTCAGCTCTTTTGTCCCTGTTTGAACCAAGGCTGTAATGAGGTCAGGAGCTGAGTGGCCCTGTTGGAACCCAAACTGGGTATCACTGAGCAGGTTATTGCTAAGCAAGTATTGCTTGATAGCACTGTCAATGACACCTTCCATCATTTTACTGATGATTGAGAGTAGACTGATGAAGCAGTAATTGGTCAGGTTGGACTTGACCTGCTTTTTGTGTACAGGACATACCCGGGCAATTTTCCACGTTACCGGGTAGATGCCAGTGTTGTAGCTATACTGGAACAGCTTGGCTATGGGAATATAACGTGCAGCGAAAGAGCATAAAAATCATTAAAGTGTTGTCTCTACTCTGCTAAGTCCTGATCGATTTATAGTGGGGTGATTACATTTCATAGTGAAGTTTTCAAGAGACATAGGAAAACTGCCATGTAGGAAAGATGGAAGTCACAATTTTAATATGTATCCATTTCAGCTGGAGAGACACGGACAGGCTTCCTCCTCCACCAAAATCTAAGGAATGAAACAGGGTTGATAATCGCTTCTAGGTGCAATGGATTATTTTGTCTAATTTGGATTGCCTTACATTCTTTACCATTGACATTACAACATCAAAAGGCTGGACACGGTCAACAGATATTTCATTAACTTTTATTATTTTCGCACACTGCAATTGTTACCATCAGCTGCTACGAAATGACCGATATTTAGCATTGCTCAACAGAATCTACATTAGTAAAAGCAGAACATCATGATTTCAGTACAACATTGGCAGAGCTTTTGCTGGGTTAACGAGCATAACAGAAAACAATCGTTATCCTACATTACCATGTACAGTCCAGAAGGTTAACTTTATTATCCATGTTTAAAATAACACTAAAAAGATTTCAGTGTTTTGGGTGACGTTATTGACAACCTCGTTCGTTAGGAATATTTTGCCTGCTTTATCAAAGGTCTTCATTCCTGCAGTGCGAGTTCCATTTCTGGATTCATTTTCTGCCAGGCATCATCAGTTGTCTGCCTTTCTGGTGTATTGTCCGTGATCCTATGCATTTGCAGTATCTCGATGTATTTGTATCATTTATACTAAACGTAGTCCCAGCTTCCATTTAATCTTCCCAAACCGTCGAATTACTGAAATGAGGTTCGGCCTTAAATACTTTTTTTCTTAACTATTAAATCATAACTTCAGGCAGTCTCGCCATTAATCAAGATAGAATTCCAATTAAAACTGGCAATGGAAACGTCAGGGAGTGTACACAGACTCTCTAGACAATTCCAGGTAACCTTACATTTGCATAGATGTTGGGCAAATAAAGACAGGCGGTTGAACTTTCCGCGGGCTTCCCCCCGTAAGAGATCAGTGGAGCTTCTGGAGAAATGGTAGTAGCAGCGCGGAATTTCAGCGCGGTGTGTTTAAAACAGAAGCCTTGCCATTATTTATGTCACTAATAAACGTTCAAGTTTGTTGAAGTTTCAACTGGACTCTACTTGGACGGTGTTGGGCCAGTAAGCAGTCCTCTTCACATTGCATTCCGAAAATGTTCTTCTTTCGGTGCTCGGATCGCCTCCTTCGAAAAAGCCTCAAATCTTCTCAGAAATATTATTACAAATATCAGAAGAATTGCCTGAATGACAATGAAGATGAAAAGCCCGATCTGCCACATCACAGCAAGGCTACAGTACCAGTCCTGACAGGTGGAAACAACTTCATCCTCCGTTAGATATAAGATCAGTCTGCCCTGGAACTCCGCCGGCGAGGAACATTTTATGTTCTTATATTGAGTTCGGTCTTCCTGTTTGAGAAGCCAGGATCTCAGGTATAAAATGTTACAATCACAGATCCATGGGTTATTGTCCAATGAAACTAATCTCAGGTACTGCAGAGGGTCAAAGAGGCCATTGGGGATGGAAGATAGTTTGTTGTTGTTCAATTTGATCTCAGTGACGGTGGCCGCAAAGTGCATGGGAATTGTGCTCACATTCAGCTCCCGACTGCTGCAGTCCATTGACGTCCCGGAACAGAGACACGTTACAGGACACTGGAAGACCGCCACGGGAACCAAAGAGAGAAACACAAGGAAAACATCTTGCTGTCTCGCTATTTGCATTGTTTGGATCAAAATTCACGGGTTAGCTGAAAAAATAAGGCATTAAAAAGCCACTGATTGTGAGAAGTACAAAAACATGCACAAAAGACAATAAATGGAAAATACAATGCCTAGTAAAAATATAGCCCATGACACTTGTAAAAATGAAATTTAGAATCTTATCTGAACTTTTTAAAATTATTTTATGGGATGTGGGCATTGCTGGCAAGGCCAGCATTTGTTGCACATCCCTAATTGTCCTTGACACCTGAGTTAGGCCGCTTCAGAGGGCATTGCTGTGGGTCTGCAGTCAGATGTCGGCCAGACCAGGTAAGGACAACAGATTTCCATCTCTAAAGGGCATTACTGAACCAAATGGCTTTTTACAACAATTGATAGTTTCATGGAACCATTACTGAGACTAGCTGCGGTGATGGGATTTGAAACCATGTCCCCACGCCATTAGCCTGGGCCTTTGGATTATTATTCAAATGACATTTCCACTACACCAGCATTTCCCCATTATAGTCAAAGTAATGAGACGTAATACCCAGACATAATGCAAGTCAAACTGTAACGCAGATATCCCAATGCGAGCTCAGGGGGGGGGGGGGGGCAGAAACCTCGCATGGAGCACAAGTGCTCAATGCCACAAAGGGATAGGACCCAGCCACAAAGGTTATACTAAGTTTCATTCCTTCAAGTACAATTGCACGAATGTTTCATTACTTTATTTCAAAATATCGTAAAGGACACGAAGATTAAATTTTCATCAAAATGGCTTCAAGAAAAACATTTAAATACAAAACTGAGATATATTCCAACTATCGCAAACCTTGTTTCTTCTCGGAGAGCTCCAACCCCAACAGCCTTTATCGAACAGTTACAACATAGTTACGTTTTTAGTTGCGATTTCTGATGTATTGCCTATCGGACTGTCTACAAATTTATCTCACTGCTCTTCTCTGGTTTTGCTAAAACAATAAATGGGAGGATAATATAAATGAAACGTGAGTTTTGGCAGCTCAACCCTCCTTGGAAAATGATGTCATTTGAGTCTCATTGGTTAAATGCGCCACACATGTTATCAAGCCAGGCAGAGCTGATACTTCCTGGATTGGGACTTACATCTGTGCTGGGGAGCTGTTCACAGCGTTTAGGCGGAGGACAGATACGAGTGAGCCAGTGTATGGTCTCGTCTCTCCAGTATATTGAGAAGTGCATCTATTGAGCGACTTCATGTGGAAATGGGTTTGGGCTGCATTTGCTCCTCCCTGGGCTCCAATACGTTTCCCAGTTATGAATTTTGAGAGTTATACATGAGGAATAATCGCGTAGTCAAGATGGCAAACCATTTTGAAAGGCCACCCAGTCATAGGCATGCAATACAAAAGGTAGCCATTCAGCCACCGTGCTGGTGTCCGCTCTTTGCAAGAGCTGCCCAACAACTCCCACTCCTCGGATCTTTCCCCAGATACATGCGGTTCCTTTCCTATTCAAGTATATATCGAATTCCACTTTGAAAGTTACTATTGAGTCTGTTTCCAGGCCGTGCATTCCAAATAATCAGTCGCTGCGTAATTATTCGTCTACTCATTTATTATTTACAGCCGAGAAAAGTGGCGAAAATTAAAGGAACATGCAAATGAACAGAAGGTGAAATCATTACTGGGAGACTGGGACTCACTTTTCAACCACCCAATAATTGGCGACCTGCCAAATATGGGAGAAATGCATCAATAAAATGAAAATACCACAATTTCAGAGAAATAGAATAAGCCAATCACATTAGGGGGCAGAGTTTTACATTTGTAGCCACCAGTCAGAGCCAGAATTAGGGTGGCATTAGGCATAGTACTGATGCGATACTTCGTTGTAATGCTTCCCCAGCTTTTTTTTTTTCATAACCCATCGCTCTGGACATATATCTTGGATTGCTCACTCTTCCCTAAAATTCCCTGCTGCGGTGTCTTCTATCTCCTTCTATTACAACCCTGTAAGTCGTTTTGGGACATTTTTCTGCATGAAAAGAATTGCATAAAAAATGCACAGAAATTTTGCGGCGCTGCCACCCGCCCTCATGTGTTTGATTTGTCTGGAAAGTGGTACAAACCGGGAGAAAAGAAAAAAAGGTAGTTTTCCATGCCATTTATGGGGTGGGGGTGTCCATCGCACTCCCGTATAAATTACCAACAGACCGAGAAATTTCTGGGACCACTTGCAGGAAAATTGCTTTATTATCCGTTATGGCTGCATTGATTCGAAAATAATAATCCGTTTTACTAACCTTAAATCTCAGAGACACCACGTTCGGAATATAACCAGGAGAAATCCTCTTCATTCAACACTTCATTCCATATTTATATGTCCTTGGCAGTTATGCATGCCCACTGGTTACCAAAAACCAAGAATATATATTTTTTGAAAAAAAACCTGCCATAAAATATGACATATTAGATCGACTGAATGTCGCACGCGATCGCACTGATTACATTAAATGCCTCAATTACCTTTTAGTGTCTTCCAATATGTATCGCCTTCCACAATAATACCTCATTCTTATCAGCTAAATTACGGGAAATCAAATTCATATTCTCCACATGTGCACAAATATTTACACTGATGTAATTCGAATTTAGAATATTGCGTGCAATTCTGGTCGCCACACTACCAGAAGGACGTGGAGGCTTTGGAGAGGGTACAGAAGAGGTTTACCAGGATGTTGCCTGGTCTGGAGGGCATTTGCTATGAGGAGAGGTTGGTTAAACTCGGATTGTTTTCACTGGAACGACGGAGGTGGAGGGGCAACATGATAGAGGTTTACAAAGTTATGAGCGGCATGGACAGAGTGGATAGTCAGAAGCTTTTTCCCAGGGTGGAAGAGTGCAGAAGGTTTTAGTTACTAGGGGACATAGGTTTAAAGTGCGAGGGGCAAAGTTTAGAGGGGATGTGCGAGGCAAGTTCTTTACACAGAGGGTGGTGAGTGCCTGGAACTTGCTGCCGGGGGAGGTGGTGGAAGCAGGTACGATAGCGACGTTGAAGAGGCATCTTGACAAATACATGTATAGGATGGGAATAGAAGGATGCGGTCCCCGGAAGTGCAGAAGGTTTTAGTTTAAGAACAAGAACAAAGAACAAAGAAAATTACAGCACAGGAACAGGCCCTTCGGCCCTCCAAGCCTGCGCCGATCCAGATCCTCGATCTAAACCTGTCACCTATTTTCTAAGGGTCTGTATCTCTTTGCTTCCAGCCCATTCATGTATCTGTCTAGATACATCTTAAAAGACGCTATCATGCCCGCGTCTACCACCTCCACTGGCAACGTGTTCTAGGCACCCACCACCCTCTGCGTAAAGAACTTTCCACGCATATCCCCCCTAAACTTTTCCCCTCTCACTTTGAACTCGTGACCTCTAGTAATTGAATCCCCCACTCTGGGAAAAAGCTTCTTGCTATCCACCCTGTCTATACCTCTCATGATTTTGTACACCTCAATCAGGTCCCCCCTCAACCTCCGTCTTTCTAATGAAAATAATCCTAATCTACTCAACCTCTCTTCATAGCTAGCGCCCTCCATACCAGGCAACATCCTGGTGAACCTCCTCTGCACCCTCTCCAAAGCATCTACATCCTTTTGGTAATGTGGCGACCAGAACTGCACGCAGTATTCCAAATGTGGCCGAACCAAAGTCTTATACAACTGTAACATGACCTGCCAACTCTTGTACTCAATACCCCGTCCGATGAAGGAAAGCATGCCGTATGCCTTCTTGACCACTCTATTGACCTGCGTTGCCACCTTCAGGGAACAATGGACCTGAACACCCAAATCTCTCTGTACATCAATTTTCCCCAGGACTTTTCCATTTATTGTATAGTTCACTCTTGAATTGGATCTTCCAAAATGCATCACCTCACATTTGCCCGGATTGAACTCCATCTGCCATTTCTCTGCCCAACTCTCCAATCTATCTCTATTCTGCTGTATTCTCTGACAGTCCCCTTCACTATCTGCTACTCCACCAATCTTAGTGTCGTCTGCAAACTTGCTAATCAGACCACCTATACTTTCCTCCAAATCATTTATGTATATCACAAACAACAGTGGTCCCAGCACGGATCCCTGTGGAACACCACTGGTCACACGTCTCCATTTTGAGAAACTCCCTTCCACTGCTACTCTCTGTCTCCTGTTGCCCAGCCAGTTCTTTATCCATCTAGCTAGTACACCCTGGATCCCATGCGACTTCATTTTCTCCATCTACCTACCATGGGGAACCTTATCAAACGCCTTACTGAAGTCCATGTATATGACATCTACAGCCCTTCCCTCATCAATCAACTTTGTCACTTCCTCAAAGAATTCTATTAAGTTGCTAAGACATGACCTTCCCTGCACAAACCATGTTGCCTATCACTGATAAGCCCATTTTCTTCCAAATGGGAATAGATCCTATCCCTCAGTATCTTCTCCAGCAGCTTCCCTACCACTGACGTCAGGCTCACCGGTCTATAATTACCTGGATTATCCCTGCTACCCTTCTTAAACAAGGGCACAACATTAGCAATTCTCCAGTCCTCCGGGACCTCACCCGTGTTTAAGGATGCTGCAAAGATATCTGTTAAGGCCCCAGCTATTTCCTCTCTCGCTTCCCTCAGTAACCTGGGATAGATCCCATCCGGACCTGGGGACTTGTCCACCTTAATGCCTTTTAGAATACCCAACACTTCCTCCCTCCTTATGCCGACTTGACCTGGAGTAATCAAACATCTATCCCTAACCTCAACATCCGTCATGTCCCTCTCCTCGGTGAATACCGATGCAAAGTACTCGTTTAGAATCTCACCCATTTTCTCTGACTCCACGCATAATTTTCCTCCTTTGTCCTTGAGTGGGCCAATCCTTTCTCTAGTTACCCTCTTGCTCCTTATATATGAATAAAAGGCTTTGGGATTTTCCTTAACCCTGTTTGCTAAAGATATTTCATGACCCCTTTTAGCCCTCTTAATTCCTCGTTTCAGATTGGTCTTACACTCCCGATATTCTTCCAAAGCTTCGTCTTTCTTCAGCCGCCTAGACCTTATGTATGCTTCCTTTTTCCTCTCAGCTAGTTTCACAATTTCACCTGTCATCCATGGTTCCCTAATCTTGCCATTTCTATCCTTCATTTTCACAGGAACATGTCTCTCCTGCACGCTAACCAACCTCTCTTTAAAAGCCTCCCACATATCAAATGTGGATTTATCTTCAAACAGCTGCTCCCAATCTACATTCCCCAGCTCCTGCCGAATTTTGGTATAGTTGGCCTTCCCCCAATTTAGCACTCTTCCTTTAGGACCACTCTCGTCTTTGTCCATGAGTATTCTAAAACTTACGGAATTGTGATCACTATTCCCAAAGTAGTCCCCTACTGAAACATCAACCACTTGGCCGGGCTCATTCCCCAACACCAGGTCCAGTATGGCCCCTTCCCGAGTTGAACTATTTACATACTGCTCTAGAAAACCCTCCTGGATGCTCGTTACAAATTCTGCTCCATCTTGTCCTCTAACACTACGTGAATCCCAGTCAATGTTGGGAAAATTAAAATCTCCTATCACCACCACCCTGTTGCTCCTATATCTTTCCATAATCTGTTTACATATTTGTACCTCTATCTTACGCTCACTGTTGAGACGCCTGTAGTACAGCCCCAACATTGCTACCGCACCCTTCCTATTTCTGAGTTCTGCCCATATTGCCTCACTGCTCGAGTCCTCCATAGTGCCCTCCTTCAGCACAGCTGTGATATCCTCTTTGACCAGTAATGCAACTCCTTCACCCCTTTTACCTCCCTCTCTATCCCACCTGAAGCATCGATATCCTGGGATATTTAGTTGCCAACCGTGCCCTTCCTTCAACCAAGTCTCAGTAATAGCAATAACATCATACTCCCAGGTACTAATCCAAGCCCTAAGTTCATCTGCCTTACCTACTACACTTCTTGCATTAAAACAAATGCACCTCAGACCACCAGTCCCTTTGCGTTCATCATCTGCTCCCTGCCTACTCTTCCCCTTAGTCATGCTGACTTCATTATCTAGCTCCTTACAGGCTTTAGTTACTGCATCCTTACTGTCCACTGTCCTCTTCATTTGGTTCCCATCCCCCTGCCACATTAGTTTAAACCCTCCCCAACAGCGTTAGCAAAAGCACCCCCAAGGACATTGGTTCCAGTCCAGCCCAGGTGTAGACCGTCCAATTTGTAATAGTCCCACCTCCCCCAGAACCGGTCCCAATGTCCCAAAAATCTGAACCCCTCCCTCCTGCACCATCTCTCAAGCCACGCATTCATCCTGACTATTTTTTCATTTCTACTCTGACTAGCACGTGGCACTGGTCGCAATCCTGAGATTACTACCTCTGAGGTCCTACTTTTTAACTTGGCTCCTAACTCCCTAAATTCTGCTTGTAGGACCTCATCCCGTTTTTTACCTATATCATTGGTGCCTATGTGCACAACGACAACTGGCTGTTCACCCTCCCCCTTCAGAATGTTCTGCAGCCGATCTGAGACATCCCTGACCCGTGCACCTGGGAGGCAACATACCATTCGGGAGTCTCGTTTTCGACAGGCATCAAGATCGGCGCAGGCTTGGAGGACCAAATGGCCTGTTCCTATGCTGTGCTGTTCTTTGTTCTTTGAATAAAAACCCTTCATCTCTTTTTAATCTTGAGTGACCATGTCGGGCGCCCTGCCCGTTCCAGAGAGGGTTCTCTGCTCTCGCTGATAAAGGAGGCGAAGTAACCACAAACAACTCGTTGGCTGAAATAAACAGCCTTATCGTGTTAAGACGTACACCGAGTGTACGCTGCATCAGAACAACATGTCACAATACGAACTCACCAACAGGTCTTCGAGTTCTGTAGTCATTAGCAATTTAAGTTTTATTGGTTTGGTTGATTAAAATGAATGGGTTCATTTTTCCCGATTATAATTCACAGTAACTCGAGACTAAAGGGTATTGTTGCGTATTAATGCATAATAGGCATACCAGATACTGACCTGTACTGCCTTAAAAATGTGTAAAGCATTTTGATATGCATAAGAACTCGAGGAAAAAGGTCAAGAGTTAGAAGATAATCATTAGCTTCATTTAGCAGATCCTGTCAGTGCTTCACTTCAGCCAGCTTATCGTCGAACTGCACCTTGAACTCGTGCCTTTGACTCGACTACCTGGCAGGGTAGCTTATTCTAGTTGTTTATCGCTCCTTCTAGTAAAGATGTTTCCTTTAAGATTTGCTTTAAAATGTTCAGCAACGCGCTGAATACTATTGTTTACATAGAGCGGATTCACCTGCCACATGTTAAATGGGCATTCCCTATGTGCAATCCCGAAAAATGTTTCAGTGTGATCCGCCTCATTGACTACCATTTGCAAACAAATTAAGTCCTGTCGAAACTTTTTTTTGTAGACCCTGTCTCTTCAAATTCATCCAACTCGTCCTGTATTTATATTGAGCCCCTTTCCGACCTCAGCATGTCCCAAATGCCTTTACAGACATGTCGTCACTGTTGTAAGGCAGGAAACACAGCTCCCAGTTTGTACAGGTCAAGGTCCCTCACAGCAATGAGATAATGACCGACACTATTTTTGGGATGCTGGTTCAGGGATAAATGTTGACCAGGATGCTAGGGAAAACTCCACTGCTCTTTTTCGAAATATTGCCCATGGGATCTTTTACATCCACCCGGAAGGGCAGATATTTTTCGAATTGTTTGGTCTAACATCTTATCCGAAAGCCAGAACTTCCCACAGTGCAGCTTTCCCTCAGCACTGCACACAAGTCTCTGGAGTGGGACTTGATCTCACGATCCCCTGTCCCAGAGGAAAGAGTGTTACCAACTGATGCAACTAACTGCACCGCCTCAGCGGTATAAACCTTAATCTCTGGGATTCTCACCCTAAACTTCTCCACTTCTCCTCCTTTAACATTTTGTTAAGACTTACCTATTTGACCAAGCTTTTAATCACCGATCCAAATCTCTCCTTTGGCTCAGTGTCAATTTTAGCTCATTACCTTCCTGTTAAATTTCTTCTTTATTTATGATTAAGGCGCTATTTAAATGTAATTGTTCGTTTTGAAACAAAACAAACATAACTTTTACAAACTCTGAACGACCCTAGAATAAGTCTTAGATAGTTCTGAGGCTCTTTCCCCCTTTGTTTTGAAGGCCATGTGTAGCAAAGTGAGTTCTGTAAAGTGAAAATGCCTCACTTCCCTGAAGCCAAACCTCAAGGTAAGGGAGTGAGGTTTTGCCCTTCATGCACCTTGCAGTGAAAGCACGGTTTGTTTTTATTTTGGAAATCTATGTACTTATCTCATACAATTTTCAACGTACTACATTTAAAATTAAAGTTGTCGTCCTTTTCTGAAATATAGCATGGAGGACCATAGATTGTGTGTCTATGCCAAAGCTCCTCTTGCCTTCGAGAACAAATTGATGAAGTTGTTACTTCCTTAGAGGACAGTGGTATTTTGCACGCTCACTGTCTTATAACAGTAGGGGGAAATTAGGATATGAGTTTATATTCGATACGAAATAGACTTTTTAAAATGTTAACATATGTAGATTTACAGACATTAAACCAGACAAACTTAGTTTCTCTGATTCCTGAATTATTAAAGATAAAGGTCTGCAGGGTGGCAATAATGCATGGGCATCAAACCCCAGCCTACTAGTTCTGAGAGTTGACTTTAACAGAATGACTACAACATTATTATTTTTTTAATCTTCGTTCCTGGGATGTGGGTGTCGTTGGCTATGCCAGCATTTATTGCCCATTCCTAATTGCCCTTGAGAAGGTGGTGGTGAGCTGCCTTCTTGAACCGCTGCAGTCCATGTGGGCTAAGTACACCTACAGTGCTGTTTGGAAGGGAGTTCCAGGATTTTGATCCAGCCACAGTGAAAAAACGGCGATATAGTTGCAAGTCAGGATGGTGTGTGGCTTGAAGGAGAATTAAATAATTCTTCTGGTATAAGTTACAGTGTATCTTACTCATTTATTTAGCTTTCATTGGACGTCTGGAGGTAATATTTCTGCGGGGTTTATCCGAATTTCTGGTCACAACTTCAGTGGAAAATCGGCAGAAACCTCAATGAATAGCTCGAATAGCAGCGTATGCAATTTCTGCACAGTTTCCACTGTGGAAAATCGGCAGAAACCTCAATGAATAGCTCGAATAGCAGCGTATGCAATTTCTGCACAGTTTCCACTGAAGTTACAGTGGGAGAACCCACCTGGAAAATTTCCCCAGGAGCTCCATATCATTCAAATACATTACACAGCGAAGGGTAAAACAAAAGGTTTTGTCCAAACTTCTTGTTATGTAGCAAGTTGTTTAAGAAATATATTCTATTTGAACTTCTTATGGACTGATACTACTTTTATTGGGGGTTTTTTAAGTATCACACTCTCCATATCTTGCTGTGTCTCTCCGTGTTCATGTAATATTCAGCTATAAACAATCATTATTAGTTTTAGGATGCATTCATTGGTCTGAAGACCTCAATTTTTCTAAGGAAACAGGCGAACGCAGTGGGCAACTCATAAGATCTGCGTTGAACTACTTGCAGTAAATAGTGGGCAATTGTTATATCTGGGTGCCCAACTTTGCACATAAGACTGCAGAGTTTGAATCATAGGAATGCCAGCCTGTCATAGAAACCTTTCCAATGTGATTCCAAAACGGAAGAATTGGGCAACATCCCAAATTATAGCACAGATCTGCAATTCAGGAGTAAAGTGAAAGAAGAAAATGTCACCTCTAACCTCCAGCAACTTTCTATGTGACTTTCTTGTTTTATTATCTTAATACTATACAAGCCTTTCTTTCTTTGAACTTGTCCCCAATATTGCTTCTTAGTTCGGAAGATATATTCCTTTATCCCCTTACACACTGTCTCGCACGCAAATTCGTTCTCTCTTCCGACTCCAAAACGGAATCTCTTTAATAAAAGTAAAGAACTGCGCATGCTGGAAATCTCAAACTAAAAACAGAAAATGCTGGAAGTACGCAGTAGGCCACGTAGCATCTGTGGAGACAGAAGTAGAGTTACCGTTTCGGGTAGATAATGAAAGATCATGAATTGAAACGTCAACTGTTTCCCTCTCCACAAATACTGCCTGACCTGCTGAGTATTACCGACATTTTCTCTATTTATTTATGAAACTCTTTACCGCCTTTAGTAATACTTTCTTCCTACCTATACTGGACGTCAACTTCTTGATTTTTCTTTCTTTCTAGTCGTTTCAAGCTTGGTGCTTCTATACACAATGGGCTTCAGCAATCGTTGTATTGCTCTTGCAGGCAGTTGCTGTTCTTTCTTCAAAACAAGTTTATCAGCTTTGTTGGATGTTTAAATATGTCCGGCCACTGTAGTGGCGTTGATGAGTTGGCATCTTTTTTGCCACTTTATATCTGACAGCCTCTTGGAGCTGCATATTATCTCAGCATGACAAGGAAGCGTGTCAAATAGATTTCACATCTTTGCAAAAGCTGGCAGCTGTTGTCACTGTCATTGCTTACTTCTGCCTTTAAAGTGCACCCAGTAGCATAGCGGTAATGTTACTCGATTAATAATCCAGAGGCCCAGATGATCCCACCACTGCTGATGGGGAATTTAAATTCAATTAATTAATACATCTGAAATAAAAAGCTAATATCAGTAATGATGATCATCAAAACTACCACCAATGGTTCACTAATGTTCTTCAGGGAAGGAAATCTGCCGTCCTTATTCTGGCCTAACGCAACTTAACAGGCCTCGGAAATGGCCTAGCAAGCCATTCAGTTGTATCAAACAGCTACAGAAAACTCGAATAAGAATTTCCTCCCAAACAGCACTGTTAGTGTACCTACACCGCATGGACTGCAACAGTTCAAGGAGGCAGCTCACCATCACCTTCTCAAGGGCAATTCGGGATGCTCGCCTTGCCAGCAATGCCCACATCCCATGAAGGAACACATATATATATAAATTGGAATGTGAACAGTATTTTAGCAGTAAAGTAAGTAAGAAACAAGAGTTACAGGAAGATGAAATCAGAAAACAGTGAACTATAGAAGTTGGCTAATACAATACAATGGGGTGTATCAATGATCAAATGGGGTGAGAAGTCTCATCCAAACATGACTCCTTGTGATAACTCATGCAATGACTGTAACACTATATAAATTGAATTCCTCGTAAGAGTAGATTGTAGAAGGCTGGAATTATTGGGAACACCATAACTTTTTTTATTCTTTCATGGGATGTGGGCATCGCTCGCAAGGCCACCATTTGTTGTCCATCCCTAATTGCCTTATGAAGGTTATGGTGAGCCGCCTTCCAGAACCACTGCAGTCCATTGACTTTTCTGTAGTGGTTTGGTGCAACTGAGTGGCTTGCTAGGCCATTTCACAGGGCAGTTAAGAGTCAACCACATTGCTGTGGGTCTTGAGTCACATGTAGGACAGACCAGGTGAGGACAGCAGATTTCCTTCCCTAAAGGACATTAGTGAACCAGATGGGCTTTTGATATTAGGAGAACAAAGAACAAAGAACAGTACAGCACAGGAACAGGCCATTCAGCCCTCCAAGCCTGCACTGATCTTGATGCCTGCCTAAACTAAAACCTTCTGCACTTCCGGGGACCGCATCCTTCTATTCCCATCCTATTCATGTATTTGTCATGATGCCTCTTAAACGTCGCTATCATACCTGCTTCCACCACCTCCCCCGGCAGCAAGTTCCAGGCACTTACCACCCTCTGTGTAAAGAACTTGCCTTGCACATCCCCTCTAAACTTTGCCCCTCGCACCTTAAACCTATGTCCCCTAGTAACTAAAACCTTCTGCACTCTTCCACCCGGGGAAAAAGCTTCTGACTATCCACTCTGTCCATGCCGCTCATAACTTTGTAAACCTCTATCATGTCGCCCCTCCACCTCCGTCGTTCCAGTGAAAACAATCCGAGATTATCCAACCTCTCCTCATAGCTAATGCCCTCCAGACCAGGCAACATCCTGGTAAACATCTTCTGTACCCTCTCCAAAGCCTCCACGTCCTTCTGGTAGTGTGGCAACCAGAATTGCACGCAATATTCTAAGTGTGGCCTAACTAAAGTTCTGTATAGCTGCAGCATGACTTGCCAATTTTTATACTCTATGCCCCGACCGATGAAGGCAAGCATGCCGTATGCCTTCTTGACTACCTTACCCACCTGCGTTGCCACTTTCAGTGACCTGTGGACCTGTACTCCCAGATTTCTCTGCCTGTCAATACTCCTAAGGGTTCTGCCATTTACTGTATACCTGCATTAGACCTTCCAAAATGCATTACCTCACATTTGTCTGGATTAAACTCCATCTGCCATTTCTCCGCCCAAGTCTCCAACCGATCTATATCCTGCTGTATCCTCTGACAATCCTCATCACTATCCACAACTCCACCAACCTTTGTGTCATCCGCAAACTTGCTAATCAGATCAGCTACATTTTCCTCCAAATCATTTATGTATACTACAAACAGCAAAGGTCCCAGCACAGATCCCTGCGGAACACCACTAGTCACAGCCCTCCATTCAGAAAAGCACCCTTCCACTGCTACCCTCTGTCTTCTATGACTGAGCCAGTTCTGTATCCATCTTGCCAGCTCACCTCTGATCCTGTGTGACTTCACCTTTTGTACCAGTCTGCCACGAGGAACCTGCTCAAAGGCTTTACTGAAGTCCATATAGACAACATCCACTGCCCTTCCTTCATCAATCATCTTCGTCAGATGCGAATAACGTTAGGAAAATCAAACAATAGATTCCATAGATCCTATTCACGTAGTTTATGATACCAATAACCTAGGTGTAGCTATACAAATAGAACAACAAAGGGTTTTTTAATCATATTAATTGTGAGGTCGAAATATTAAGTGTCCCCTTTATAATGATACAAATCTCAATCTAGCTGGGCATGTATAAACTGCATCGGAATTTATGTAAAAATTGAGATTATAATGAATGTTTTTTTCAAATTGACAGAATTCACATCACTGCCGATGACAAGAAAGGTATGTGACATGGTACTATCTGGTGAGAAAATTGGCAGCATTCAAGTCCATCTAGAAAATAGGCGACGATGCATTTCAATATAAGGAAATACAAAATAATACACGAAGCACTAAAATTTACATATAATCATTATCTGTCCATGGACGGAGGTGATAAATCAAGCTAATGCGTTTGAGTGAAATTTCTTTTCTTTTGGGCCTCCTTATCTCGAGAGACAATGGATACGCGCCTGGAGGTGGTCAGTGGTTTGTGAAGCAGCGCCTGGAGTGGCTATAAAGGCCAATTCTGGAGTGACAGGCTCTTCCACAGGTGCTGCAGAGAAATTTGTTTGTTGGGGCTGTTGCACAGTTGGCTCTCCCCTTGCGCCTCTGTCTTTTTTCCTGCCAACTACTAAGTCTCTTCGACTCGCCACAATTTAGCCCTGTCTTTATGGCTGCCCGCCAGCTCTGGCGAATGCTGGCAACTGACTCCCACGACTTGTGATCAATGTCACACGATTTCATGTCGCGTTTGTTGACGTCTTTATAACGGAGACATGGACGGCCGGTGGGTCTGATACCAGTGGCGAGCTCGCTGTACAATGTGTCTTTGGGGATCCTGCCATCTTCCATGCGGCTCACATGGCTAACCATTTATTTACAGTATTCAGACATTTATATGATTGTGGTCAACTCATTAGTACTAAGGTGTAGATAAGGGACATTTGACGAAACCTAGTGTAGCCTCTTGCCAATCTAGGTAAGCCGCTATCTGGATACTACGTGTGAGCATCTTATCTTTATATATTTATAGCCCCGAAATGACACTGTGTAATGGTATCAAATTAACGCTTGCCCATTGCCTGAAATACTTTGATTACCCCCTCACTAAAATAACGGTCGGAATTTCAGACGAATGCGTTTTTTTTTTGCTACATTGAAATATGACATAATTTCAGACCCTCTATCATTTGCTAAAAAAAAAATCAAAGTGAAAAATGTCAGTGCTGGAGAACCGAGCATTTTCCGCTTGGGGAGCCAAATGTCAACACAAAGCATTGCCAGGTCAGATGCAGGTAATACTCTTTCTACACTGCACCGTCAAACACTGTCAGCTTAGATATAGAATCGACAGATGCAGAGCAAATGTATTTCTACTCCGCCCAACAACGTGCACGGACTTATGAAAATTATATTAACGCGTACAAAAGAGCAAAATATAATAATGATTTGGCAGAACTGCATTTGTCCCCGTTGGAGGAGGAACATTGAGTGGTCAATATCGAGGATATTAAAATCGAAAAGCACTCAAGTGAGTTATTTAATTTTAATCGCCGATCACAGAGTAAGACACACACAATCGACAATCAGTATTATGACATTTTGGCCATCAGAAAAGTAAAGGCGCCATCAAAACTACTTCATCTTATGTTGATTATTTCTTTTAACGAGCCAGAAGAATATGTTTGACTGAAAGCTACAGTGATAGATGCGGAACTGAACGCTCATATACTGTAACGATCACAATGGCTCTTAGGTTCTGATCTACAAAACAAAAAGGAATATTTATATTTATATAGCGCCTTTCACGCCCGCTAGATGTCTCAAAGTGCTTCACAGCCAACAAAGTACTTCTGAAGTGTAGTCGCTGTTGGAAGGTAGGAAATGCAGCAGCCAATTTACCCACAGCAAACTCCAACAAACACCAATGTGATAATGACCAGATCGTCTGTTTTTGTGATGTTGATTGAGGGACAAATATTGACCAGGACACCAGGTATAACTCGCCTGCTCTTCTTCGAAATATTGCCATGGGATCTTTTACATCCATCCCAGCTGGCAAACAGAGCTTCGGTTTAACATCTTGACCAAAGGACAGCACCTCATACCGGACAGCACGAGTATTAGCCTTGATTTTTGTGCTCAAACCCTGAAGCTGGTTCTGATGAAGGGTCACTGACCTGAAATGGTGACTCTATTTCTCTCTCCACAGATGCTGCCAGACCTGCTGAGTATTTCCAGCATTTCTTGTTTTTAACGCTGAACCTCGAACCTTGTAAACCAGGGGAGAGTGCATATCACTGAGCCAGGGCTGACACAGCAAACTCACGTGTTTACAGCTAACATCAGTGGGTTTGTTCCTCTATCTCGAATCCATCATTCTTCTTGCCACATCCGCCCCTTTGTTGCCTATTGCACTGCTTCTTAGTTGTATTATTAACGTTTCATATTGTACCATTGTTTATACCCTCTGGCCAAATTTCAGTAACAGTTTTGATGAGTGAAGGCTTTCAGAAAATTGTGAAAAGTTTCCCAAATACATAGTTAACAAAAATTCCATACCAAAACTTTGTTCCAGCTTGTATTCAGCATTTTTTGTGAACAATGTTTGGAAATTAATCACTTTAAATAATGTTTTGTGTTATGATTGAGGGGATATGTGCAGATTCCAAAGATAATATTATTCTGTACAGAATTACTGCATTTCTTTAGAAGTTTAATTCTATACCATACTTTTTTCCTGACAAGAAATGATTCAGGTGAAGGCTTCAATACTGTTTTCTTCTAATGCTTGATGTCTGAATTAAAAGCAAAGTGCTGGAAATACTCAACAGGTCTGACAGCATCTGTGGAGCTAGAAATAGAGTTAACATTTCAGGTCGATGAACTTTACGGTCAGGTCATCAACCTGAAACATTAACTCTGTTCCACTCACCACAGATGCTGCCAGACCTGCTGAGTATTTCCAGCACTTTCTGTTTTTATATAAGATCATTTATCTCATTGGTATTTGAGTCCGAATGTATCAGGCCTGTGTCCTCAGTACCTTGCTCTATGGCAGCGAGGCCTGGACAATGTATGTCAGCCAAGAGTGACGTCTCAATTCATTCCATCTTCGCTGCCTCCGGAGAATACTTGGCATCAGGTGGCAGGACCGTATCTCCAACACAGAAGTCCTCGAGGCGGCCAACATCCCAGCTTATACACACTACTGAGTCAGCGGCGCTTGAGATGGTTTGGCCATGTGAGCCGCATGGAAGATGGCAGGATCCCCAAAGGCACATTGTACAGCGAGCTCGCCACTGGTATCAGACCCACCGGCCGTCCATGTCTCTGCTTTAAAGACATCTGCAAAGGCGACATGAAATCCTGTGACATTGATCACAAATCGTGGGAGTCAGTTGCCAGCGTTCGCCAGAGCTGGCAGGCAGCCATAAAGACGGGGCTAAAGTGTGGCGAGTCAAAGAGACTTAGTAGTTGGCAGGAAAAAAGACAGAGGTGCAAGGGGAGAGCCAACTGTGTAACAGCCCCGACAAACAAATTTCTCTGCAGCACCTGTGGAAGAGCCTGTCACTCTAGAATTGGCCTTTATAGCCACTCCAGGCGCTGCTTCACAAACCACTGACCACCTCCAGGCACTTATCCATTGTCTCTCGAGATAAGGAGGCCAAAGAAGAAGAAGATTTGAGGGACCATGTTGTGTGCGCATTGGCTGCCACGTTTCCTTACATTGTAACAGTGACTACACGTCAAAAGTAGTTCATCAAATGTGAAGTGCTCTGGGATGTCTTGATGTCATGAAAAGCAGTACATGAATGAAAATTAATTCTTTTTAGGTTTACCTTTGTGTGGCATGAACATGATAACACGAATAGGTCATCCGGCCCCTGGAGCCTGTTCTTCCATTTGGCGCGATTATGGATCATCTGTATCCTAACTCCATCCACCCAATTTGGTTCCAAAACACTTAAAATCCTTCAATAGCAAAAATCTATCAATCTCAGGTTTAAAATTATTAACCAAGCTAGCAGCTACTGCTTTTTATGCAAGAGGGTTTCACACTTCTACCACCAGCAGAAAAAGCATCTCTCTACCCTATCAATTCCTTTCAAAATCTTAAAATCTTCAATTAAATTACCTCTTTAACCTTCTATATTCCAGGGAATGCAAACCTAGTTTACGTAATCTGACCTCATAAACTAATCCTTGGAGCATGCAAAACTCTGGTGAATCTGTGCTGCTCTCCTTCCAAGGCTAATAAATCCTTTCTAAGGTATGATGGCCAGAGTTGTACGCAGTACTCCTGATGTGGTCTAACTGGAGTGCTGTACAGTTGAAACAAAATTTCCTCCATTTTATATTCTAGCCCACTAATTATAAAGGCTAACATTTCATTTGCCTTTTTTGATTATTTTTTGTACCTGACTACCCTTTATAAATTCATTTTTGGTTTCTCTAATCAGCTCAAACTGCTCTGAGTACTCAGTCACTCTGTTGTTAATTATAGATTCCAATAACTTCACCACAACAGATGTTAGACTTACAGATCTATAATTTCCTGGTTTCTCACTTTCATCATTCTTAAAGAATTGTACTAGATTTGCAATTTTTCAAACTAAAAGGACAATTCCTGAATTAAGAGAGCTTTGGAAAGTTATGGCTACTCCCTTTAAAATCCTGGGATGGAAACTATCAAGTTCTGGGGATTTGAAGTCTTTCGTACCATAATTTTGTCTTGCTTTCATTAACTTTAGTGAGTTCTAATCCTTGTTCATTATTAGTTTTCTTGGAATGTCAGATATTATCCTTTTCCTCTACTATGAAGAATGACACAAAGTAATTAGTCAACAAGTCTGTTATTTCCTGATATTCATTTGTAATATTAACTGCATCTGTTTTAAATGGCCCTTGAATACCCTTTTTTCTCATATAATCATGCAAAGTTTCTTTGTTAATTTTGATATCCCTTGCAAGTTTCTTTTTGTATTCCTTTTTGCAGCATTTTTTTTTGTCTTATTTTGCTGTTCTTTATATCTCTCCCAGTTCCCTGGATCTATACTATTCTTTGCACTTTTGTATGCTCTTTCCTTTAGTTTTGTTATCTCTCAACTCATTGTCAACCATTGTTATTTTATTTGATGAGTAGAGGTCTTTATTCTTTGGGCTATATATTGGACATTAATTAAACTAATTTGTTTTGAGCATCTTCCATTGTTCATCTGTAGTCGTACCCAATAACAGTTTTGACAAGTTTGCCGTCATCAGTCTCTGCATTAAAGTTAGCTTTACCAAAATCTAGAATCTTGGTAACTGTTAAGATTCTCTTTTTCAAACCCAACAATTTGATTGTATTATGATCATCGTTACTTAATAATCTAACAGTAAAGGAATAGCTATCTAAGTCTGGCTCATTATTCATTACTAAATCTATTATCGCCTGCCGTCTTGTTAGTTCTACAACATACTGCTCCAGAAAACTATGTTGCATGCACTCAAGAAATGCACTATCTTTGTGACTTGAGATTCTCGACTTGTTCTTCCCAAAATATATGAAAAGTAAAGTCTCCCATTACAAGAAAATTCCTACATTACACAGTAAGTACACTTCAAAAGTAGTTAATTGGCTGTAAAGCACTTTTGGATATTCTGGGGTCATGAAAGGCACTATATAAATTCAAGATCTTTCATTGCAACAAGTTTGCTTTTGCTACAAACCTCTATAATCTCTGAATTAATGCATTCTTCCCCTTCATCAGTGCTATCAAGAGGCATGTGAACAGCTCCCATTACAGTTTTAAGCTCTCTTTTATTCCAAAATTATAACCATAGTCTGCACTGATTGCTTTCCCCTACCTATATCCATTGTTACTAATGTTGTAATGGTATCTTTAATCCCTAAGGCTACTACCCTTCCTCCTCTTCTGGTTTTCCTATCCTTTCTAAACACCGTATAGCCTAGAATATTTAATTTCCAATCATGACCATGCTTGCAGGCATGCCTCAGCAAAGGCCTCAATGTCATGCTCTCTATTTGAGCCTGTAATTCACTCATTTTATTTCTTGAACTCTGTGAATTAGTATTTTAAACTCTTATTTGGACAAAAGACTCTAATCTACCATTCTGCTTTGTGCTATCTGTGTCACACCACTTAGCTGAACATGTTGCTTATTGTCATTGCTGCTGTAACTGCTTTAGTTATTTTATTATTTCCTTCAACTGATGTATCGATATCATTGTTTGTGAACTGACATTGTTGAAACTTTCCTTCATGCTTAAGCTATCATTTTTGCTATTGTTTCTGACTCACAGGTATCAAGTACATTGTGCTTGTTGATTAGGACCAGAGCCTGTGGGTCCTCCTCTTCCTCCTCAGTTCCCCCTATCCTGCTGACTAAGAGTCACACTCTTCCCTTTCTGAATCTGTGCTTTTCCCTGAAGCATGACTGTCTGCTGGAGAAATCTATTCCTCTCCTTCCCTTATGTTTCGGACTGTCTCTAGCTCACTGCCAACTCAAGGGGCAGGATTTTTAGGCCCCAATGGGAGTGAGTGCAGAGGTGTTTGGGCACAAAAATTCATGCCACCAGCCATGGTGCCAGTTTGCCAGCACTATCCCGTCCCCAGGTTATTTTCCTGGAAGTGAGATGGGGGGACGACAGGGCTACCCGCCTGCAAGCAGCAGGTAGACAATTGAGCTAGTTAAAGGCCTATTAAAGCCCAATGTCAGAGGCTGACTGGAATTATCCAGGCAGACTCCGGGTCCCCTGACGTCTTGGGGACTAGATCATCTGCCTGGAGGTGGCCTCCCGACAATACACTCGGGTGGGGGTCAGTGCTCTACGTGTGTTTTAAGGCGCTTCCCACCTGCCTGGCCCCAGCTGTGGCCACAGGGCCTCTGAGGAGGCGTTTCACCTCCACAATGGTGACCCAGCTGTTGAAGACATTTTTTAATTTAAAAGTGTAAAAAGTTGGAATGAGTGTGCCTCAAAATGGAGGTGCCCTCTATTCCTTACCTGAACTGCAAGCTGCTTCTCCTTCTGTACTACAGGGCCTCCTATTTGCCCTCCAGCTTCGACAACACAGCCACTATCTTTAATTGGATGGAAAGCCTGCCCTCTGGCCACTAATAGGCCAATTCAGGGAAAATCACTGCTAGGTGACTGTTCCCCACACACTGTGGAGTTCGGACCCCTATTTGATCCCGACATTAGGGTCCCAACCTAAAGGGCAAAATCCTGCAAAGGGCTCTGAGCTGGAGTATCTCAAGGCAACGACATTTCCTGCAGCTGATTGACAGTAATTCCACTGACCTGTGATGTTTTTAAAGTTAGGAAACTAAATTAGATTTCCGTTTGAAAACACACTTTCTGTACAACTGGTCACCCACTACATACCACTGTCATTCTGTTTGGCAAGCCATTCCAGTTCGCAAATTCACCCAACACTCACCAAGCTCTGTGTTTAAAGCTCTATCATGTATTTCAGTTTCATTTATTACCACCACATCACACATCAAAATTCAAGTCATACCCTACCCCCTATCTTATCCTACATTCTAGTTTTTCCCTTGGGAGAACATGTCAAAGTGAAATCGAACCTCACATTACAGCTTGCTTAGTGGGTATATCGGGGGCAGTGATCAAGGTGACGCTGAAGTGAAATTGTGTGGAAACAGGTTAATGGCTCCTATTCTATACAGCACAAATCACCAGCTCTAAAACTTCATAAGAGTGACCTCAGGGTCTGTAAATTCAAGGGGTTATGGGCAACACATATGGGCCTTAAAATCTGTAGTGCTTCTCAAAATGCCTCTTCTATAACTTCAGTGGGAGGCCAGCAGAATCGCAAGGTAAATGGTATAAATTCAACTGTTCATACTATTTCAATAGAGGCTCTGCCCATCTCCCATCTTGCTGAATTCCAAGGCCATTAATTTGATCTAAAACTGGAGTGAAATCTACCAGGACCATCCCAGCATTATGTCATCATATGTTGCTGGATATGATGGAATCTGCAATGAATACTTTCATCGTAATTAAGGGTATATTGAGGGTCTGGAACCTGTGTAAAACCCTTCGGGCTGTATGCACCAATATATGGAAGGGTTGTGAGGCAGCTCACGTTCTGTATGGAAGGAAACTGATTTCTTTTGCACTTTCTGGAATGTCAACTTGGAACTGTTTTGCAATGTATTTTTTTTACAGATTTTTATGAATAAAGTATATTTTGGGGGAAAAAATAAATTGAGACCACATATAGAACAGGAGGATGGTATCTCTGAGCACTGCGGGAAGGGGTAATGGCTGATACATTCTAAAACAGGAGAATCGTTTTGCTGTATCTTTACGGTGCGTTCACGCTGCGACTGAGAGTGTTTCGCTTTGCAGTAGATAGCGTATATGCTGCCTGAATCCAGTGTCAGGACCCGAACTGCAGGCGATTGTCTCACTTTAAAGTTAGTCTGGGCCTAAACGCCCAATACACTTTTCAAATGTTGAACTTGTGTAAAATGAAGAACTTGCATTTATATAACGCCTATCATAACCTCAAGATGTCCTAAAGCCCTTTCCATCCAATGAAGTATTTTTGAAGGGAAGCCTCTGTGCAGCATTTCCAATCCGAAATGTGACTTGAATGGTACTGAAATTCTGTAGTTTCCTCTGGTCTGTTGCCGTAGCTTCGGCAAGGCTATCGTTGGAACCCTAGGGGAAATTGAGCAAATGGACCGTTTAGACCATTTCCCCGGAGTTCTGCTGAAGTGTAAAGGGGAAATCTGGAGAAGCCCTGCAGAATTTCAGGCCCATGTGTCTCGTGAAACACAAATTGGGTTCATCTTGAGAAACATCTCAATGGACTAGAGATCACAGTGCAGAGCAGAGAAACATTCACTTGGCGTCAACCTGAGAACCGAGAGTGAACGCAAATAAAGCGTTCATTATCATGCTCAACTCTGGCGCAGTCACGGTCAGAGTTCACTGGCATAAGTCCAGGGGTATGTTCTGAGCCGTACCCGAGCTTTGTCCAATTCTGTCCCTGTCCAGCATTATCGCCCTTAATGTCCCCGGGATTCTCCCGATCTCCTACTATAACTTTGGTAGGAGATCGGGCAGAATTCAGACAAAAAACATAAACTTCTGCCTTTTCTCCGGGAATTCGCCAGAGGAACCCCACTCCCCCCGTCATGGAAAATCCAGGCATATGTCACTGGGACCAAAATGGAAAAATGACCAGCACTCCTCGCCTTTAAATAAAGCCCACTGTCTGAAGTCAGACCAATTTGAAAACATTTATTAGTAAAGAGTATTTTCACATAAGCATTCCGATGTCGATACTTCTCTGAATGGTTTTCAATTGTACTGACAAGATATTAAATACAAACCCAAACAAACAAGCAGGATATGTAAATGATATGGTGGCACTAGACAGAGTAGGCCAGACACATGATCGCCTCTGAGCTGTCTCTGGAGTATAACAGGAAACACGGGACATGATTCTGTACAGTGCATTTCCCCCAGAGGCATGGCCTGTTTCTTGTCCAGCCTTCTTCATTCCTATTGGATTTGGCTGAAGAGGTGAGTCTTTGTTCTTCACTCAGTGTCGATCCGTCACTCACTGGTCTTGCATTTGCTGTTGCATTCGTTGCAACATTTCTTGCATTCGCCGCAGCTGCAGAACGAAAGTCCAAATTACTGGGCACTGTCAGCTACTGCTACATATCAGCGAGAAACAGCAGCTACGCTCTCGACACTACTGGTCAAGGTACACCTACTCAATATTCATCCCGCCCCTACAGTAGGCCAATATTTCTCTAAAGAGTTTGGGAACACCCACATTTAGATAATGAATAATGCAGATAGTTGACTGCATATTAATTGAATGTTACATGACATTAAATGATATTCATTTACTAGGAAATCTGGCACTTGCTACAATGAAACCTCTCTATATCAATGACAGAGAGGTGCGAGCAATTTGACTACTTGGTCAATTCAGAGATTTCGGCGTGGATTTTCGACTTACCGCCCAGATGTAAAATTGACGTTGCAGATCGGCTATCCAATTTAACTTTCTAATGATTTGAATGGAAAACAAACTCGGGTGGCATCTACAATGCACAGCAAATTTGCAATGCCAATTTCACATCCAGGCAGCAGGTTGAAAGTGTAGTCCTTTGGTATTTCAACAAACCATCACTGGGGAACTTGGGATGGACAATAAATGTGGCATTGTCAGCATTGGTCATGTCCTAAGAATGGATAAAACTGTGCTAATGATCACAATTGACTGGCACTACCTACCATCTAGGAATTCATAATTGTATTGCCCATCATTAAAGTGATGAAATGTTCCACCTGGCATAATTTGAAACATGGCACTTCATGACATCTTTCAGAAACAATTCATTGCAAAAATATCGACAAAAAGGACAGCAAAAAGATTAGATGTTGAAAGTCACAACAATGAAGTAAACATTTACTTCATTCCCACAGATGGTCAGCTTAGCTCATTCACAATAATGGTCAGCATTACTAGACTTCATATAGTTACAGAATATTCAACCAGACAGCATGACCTGCACACCCCAGACACTCCAGAAGGGTCACTGACCCGAAACGTTAACTCTGCTTCTCTTTTCACAGATGCTGCCAGACCTGCTGAGTGGTTCCAGCATTTCTTGTTTTTATATCACCCCAGATACTCACCTCCTCATCCTTCATTTTGATCAGTTTCTCTGTCTCTGCATCTGGAGTTGGCACAGGTAGTAAGGGGAGCGGACTTTCTGCTCGGTTGTCCTTGGTCAATTTACTGTGAAAGTTAAAGAAAGAAAAATTCAGTGGCTTTATTCTCCTGTTGATACTTTTGATATTGACTAGGGCCCAATTTCAAAACATCAAATCAAGATGAATAAAGAAACTCAGGCCTTGAAATACTGCAGGGTGGTTTTCCCAAGCTCCAGTCATAAACTCAGCATGAGACAAATGAAACCCTAGAGAAACATTGCAAACAGCTTAAAATGTCTGCTGAGGTTGTTTTGCTCGGGCTCCACCAGTCTCCCACCAGAGTTACAACAAGGGTGCAGGAGAAACCCCCGCATTTATTCCTGGTGTGGTGCAATTTTGGCAAAAGATCAATGGAAACCCAGGAGAAATGGCATAAATGGCTATTATGTTGCATGGTGGTATGAACCTTCATGGAGAATCTATTCATCCAGTGCCTAACACTGCTAATGCTGTTAGTAGGGTGCATGCTTTAAACAGCTTTTGCTTATGTTCAATGCAGTGAATGAAGTGATCTGAATAGTTCTGCAACTGACTTCATATTGATGGAATCGCAACAATGTGACATAGAATTTGATCTGATTTAATAGATGAAATCAGTTGCAAATGAATGTAAAATGATTTTCCGTTGGATGAAGCAAAGTAAAACATGAATGGAATAGAATTACGGCATTCTGCACTGGGTCACTGCCTCTGCCTAGACTGTGCAATGAGACCATTGAAAAAGCTGACAAAAGGTTAGGATACATAGACAGAATGGTGGAAGGTAAATTTATTGAGGTGAGGCTCAGGTTGTACAATGTACTGGCCAGATCACACAGTTCTGGTTGCCACACCGCAAAAGCGATATGCAACTATTGGCATTTAGAGTGTTCAGCCACAAGAACAGTTGACAGTGTAACCTTCTTCTGTCTGCAAAGAAGATGGTTAAAGTGAGCCCTGTAGGGTGTATAAACTATTAAATACCTTAGGTATGATAAATACTGAATATGACTGTATAATTAGGCAGATTAATGGGCCCAGAGATTTATATCTGTTCTTGAGATGTGAGCATGACTGGCAATTTATTGCCCATCCCTACCTGCCCTTGAGAAGGTACAAGTATTATTTAGTGAAGAGTGAATCAAATGACATAAACTAGGAAGTTCTGCGAACAAAGCAAGCAAGATCATCAGAATAATGTGCCAGAATGGGTAGTAAAGACACAGGCCTGGAAATTACATGGGGGTTCTCCTGATCTGCCACAACTTTTATGGGAAATGGGTGGAACCCCTGGAGAAACAGTGTCGATGACCATGTTCGCTCATTTCTTCAGGCTCCTGCCTATGTTAAGATAGGAGCTCAGGAGAACCCCCTTGGAATTTCAGGGCCACAGTTCGTACACACATTGGGTGCTAGGCTGGGAGAGTTGGAATACTGGAATGATGGGTTTTAATGGAGCTGAATGATCATTACTCATTTTGATTTTTCTAATATATGGTGTAATTACAAATGATATCAATTGCACCATTAGAATTTGTTCCCTTCACAGATTAAATTACTGTGAAATTTCATGGCCACTATAAGTAATAAATTTGTAATGATGGACATGATTTGCATAAATGCATCACTGATCCATTTCAGTACACAGACCACAGCACCATTGCCACCCTGTTACTATATCAACAGAGATGAGAGCTGAAAGGCTTTGGCCAATTGCTGCTCAAGAGCCAGCTGTTAGCAGGGACACACAGCTGTCCAGCAACAAACCTCACTCAGTTTTTCCTTCCCTCATAATGGTCTTCATTTGACATCTCCACACAGAAATGCTTCTGAGATCTACAACACAGCAGAGTGGTGTCAGCAGTTGAGGTGGGTTGCCTGCATCCTTCCATCAGACCTGAGTGCTAATGGTTGAATATACTTTGCCACCACAGTGCTACATAGCATCCATTCAAATGAATAAAACTTAGTTGTCTGACAGATCTAGTTCCCCGCAGGAGGATAAGCACAAGAGAGATTAAAAAACAGACCTGGTCATCTCCTGGATGCACCTAGCTCTGAAATTCTCGTAGTGAATGTCCCAGGTCACATCCTTCAGGTCCTGCATGTGCGTCCGGATCAGCATATTTCTCAGTTTTACGAAGTCACAGTGTGCCTGATTCTCCACTATGAAAATAAAACGAAAATTAAACCTTCACTGATTGGCTGCATTCCCAAAGTAGTTGTTGTATCTATATGTTTGTACTCTTCCCTTGGAGAACATTTGTAAAGTTGTGGGAGGATTAGCACACCACAATATCAATGCATCATTCATGGACACAGCCATTTTTATACGAGCTGATGGAGTGCTTAGTCCTATGCCTGGGTGGGGTGGGGTGGGGGGGTAGTTTTTATGGCCCTCACAACCCATTGGGTTCAAGTATACCAATGGACATCAATGCAGAATTCAGAGCTGAAGCTCCAGTCTCTCGTGCCAGGACTGTCTGGAGTGGGGTCCAAACCTTATACTTCCTGACTCAGAGGCAGGCATGTTACTCTGAACCAAAGGCTTGGTCCAATCAATTCAGTGTAAAGAAGTGACTGCCACACAGTCCCATCACTGGCTCTGGAAGAACCCTGTTCATCCAAAAATGTAACATTATCTAGTCATTTTTCCTCAGTTTAAATTAAAAAACCAACAGGTAAATGCCATTGATTTCACCAGAATCTCTCTTACTTTAGATTGTAAAAGTCACATGGATGTCACATATACTTTTTAACACTGTCAAAACCAATGACGGCCAAGTTTCATGTGGTGCTATTGCATTGATTTCAGACATTAAGGGGTTAAACTTACTGGGAGTTCTCCCATTTGTCTGGCATAATTTCAGTGGAATCTTTGCGGAAATCCCAGAGAAACAGAATCAATGTCACTTATACTATTTCTTCAGGTTTCCATGGATCTCCCGCCAAAGTTAAGCTGGACGATCAGTTGATTCTCCTGCAGAGATTTAAGACCTAACACACTTTAATTGAGGAGAATTCCAGTTACAGGTGAAGGGCCCTTTCTAACAGGATGACAATAGTTAACTTTATTTATCCTCTTATTTCTGTACAAGGTGCATAATATAAGGCTATATTGCATGGGTCCATGCCACTCTATGCCCCAAATAGTGTCTGGATCATGCACGTCCCTCCTTGTGGTAGGTGATGAAATCATGAAGTGAGTATTTAGGTTGAGTTTCTACTTTATTCCGCTTGTTATATCTGCACAGTCCAGCAGAACTGACTGAACTAATGCAAAAAATCAGAGAATTTTAAACACAAGTGAGTTATTACTTAAACGGAGAATGACTGCAGAATTCCGAGGTGCAGAGGGATCTAGGTGTTCTCGTGCATGAGTCACAAAAAGTTAGTATGCAGGTACAGCAAGTCATAAAAAAGGCTAATGGAATGCTATCCTTTATTATGAGAGGAATTGAAAATAAAAGTTAAGATGTGATGCTTCAGTTATACAGGGCATTGGTGAGACCACATCTCGAATGCTGTGTGCAGTTTTGGTCTCCTTATTTAAGGAAGGAGGTAAATGTGTTGGAGGCGGTTCAGAGGAGGTTTACTAGGTTGATACCTGGAATAAGCGGGTTGTCTTATAAGGAAAGGTTGGACAGACTGGGCTTGTTTTCACTGGAGTTTAGAAGAGTGAGGGGAGACTTGATTGAAGTATATAAGATCCTGAACGGTCTTGACAAGGTGGATGTGGAGAGGATGTTTCCTCTTGTGGGTGAGTCCAGAACTAGAGGGCACTGTTTAAAATTAGGGGTCACCCTTTTGGGAGAGAGATGAGGAAAATTATTTTCTCTGAGGATTGTGCGACTTTGGAACTCTCTGCCTCAGAAGGTGGTGGAGGCAGAGTCATTGAATATTTTTAAGGCAGGGGTTGATAGATTCTTTTTAGGCAAGGGAACCAAAGGCTGTCGGGGGTAGATGGGAGTGTAGAATTCGAGACACAAACAGATCAGCCATGATCTTATTGAATGGCGCAGCAGGCTCAAGGGGCCGAATGGCCTACTTCTGCTCCTAATTCGTATGTTCATATGTTCATGTTTTCCGCAATCTTTCATGCTGGTTCAAGATTCAATTCTCTCAAATCAAGCCTCACCCATAAAACGGACCATGTCTCCAGGTTTAACCGGCAAGATTCCACTGGGAAATTTCTTCAAATCCTGTCCATTTCTTTAGGCGCAGGAGTAGGCACGGTTTTTTTAAATTCACATTAAAAACCTCTTAACTTCCAAAGAAACTGACCAGTGTAAACCAATGAAACTATTAAATGGAACAATATTTTTTTAAGTCATTTTAAATTACTCAGAATTGGAGGACTAGACACCTTGGATTGAATTTTATGGGCCACCTAGGGACAGGAACAGAGGCAGGGGTGCCTATTAAGATGCATGGGTAGGCAGGGGTTTGGAGTGCCCGTCGCCTTCCCAAGGATGGCCTTCTCACTCCAGGCAAATTGAGGCCCTTAAGTGGTCAATTAATGGCATGGAGACGCCACCAGGTAAAACCTGGCAGTCTCCAAGTGGGGTCGGGAATTGTCCCTCCTTTGGGGGAAACCCAGGGCTCTGGGAGGCAATCGCTTCCCCCTCCTGCACCACCCCAGGGCTTCCTGCAGTACTGGCAGTAGCCACTGCTCCCAGTGACGCTGCCAGTACTGCAGAGCTGCCGGCCTTCCGATTGGCTAGCAGCTTTGGAGGCGGGAGCTTGTCGCTTATTGGAACAGTGGGCAATTACCTGCCCCTGTGGAATTGCAACAGGGGTCCAATGGAGGGCCGAGGTGGGGTCTCCCCCCCCGACCCCCTCCAACCTTCTGGCCCACTGCAGGGACTTCCATCAGCAGAATAAGATTCAGCCCAAGAAAAGCTTCTATTTGCTGATAAACCCAGGTTCAGTTGTATTAATAAAACTTTTACCACTCTTAAATACATCAAGGAATACATTTTAATGGAAAGAAGGGAAAAAAGAAATTCCATTCTATTATCTGCCCAATTGCACTGTTCATTGCACATTTTACATTTGCAATTATGCAATGAAATTAGTGGAAACTTGGAAGCAGTTTCTTCTCAGTTTTACTAGTTTCTTAGGCACAACTCACCTGAAATCAGCATAACCTGTGCAAAAGACTACAGAATTTAAAATTACATTTAGTACAAAGAATTTCCACAAACATTGTGCTAGTTTTTAAAAAACATCACGCTAGAAACCTGCCTTGTCAACTGAAGTGGCCACGACCCCTCCCCCCCACACTCCCTTGGGAGTTTCCACTAATTGCATTTGTTTGCAGGTTTTTGAGGAGACTCTAAAAATTAAGCTGCTTCTTTTGGGCACAAGGATACTAATAGGCATGATTTAAAAGCTGTTGAATGTATTTTCTTTCTAATTTAATCAGAAACTGACTAGTGTACCACAACATAACTAGCAAATGGTTCTGTACATTTTTAGGTCATTTTCAGCAATTTAAAATCAGGTTGCTCACAGCAGGTTGACACTGTGATTGAAATTGCTTCTTTTTTGTGACAAACCCACTTTCAGCTGTATTAATCAAAAGGCACCAAGTTACCACTCTTAATCGTATCAAGGAATAATTTTTAAATTTCATAAAATTTGCCCAATTGCACTAGTTCGTGGAAGATTTTGTGTTCAGCAATATGCAAATGAGTTGAGCAAAAACTCAAGAGGAAAAGAAACCTTTATGAAACAGCTGCATTGTGCCCAAAGTGGAAACTCTATCCCTTGAACTTTAACTTAACAGCATGATTTCAAGTGCAATTTGAGTGCAACTTTTTGCTTGCACCCAAAGTGGAAATTCTACTCAATAATGTTTACCATTGTCACTGAGTAGTACAGTTAGTGATCAATGGGACTCATAATACAGCCTTGGGAGCACATATGGCCAATCACCCTCCACCTGCAGCAATCAGCAAAATTGCAGCTCATCTATGTATGTCTGTCTCTTCACGGACCACCAGTGTGATGTTACTGGTGTTGGATTTGATGCTTTTACCCATTTTTCTCTTATTTATATTAGGAAGCAGCAATACAATGTTATTAGGAGATGACTATTGCATAACTTAAAGGGGCATAGAGTTAGTTGGCCATTTTCAACTTTCTCCATCCTCTCCTGATGGTTCTTGTTAAGGTATGGTTCCACAATCACCAGCAGCCCTTCAGTAACCCACTCAAGTAATTAAACGTAATGTGCAAGCCTATATATAGAGTGTCAACAAGCTATTTGGTCATGGGATCATCACCACAGACCTTGAGCTTATCTTCAGCCAACATCCACACATTGGGTATCTATCAGCAGGAGTCACTGGATATCAATAAGGAATAGGAATATTGGCTTCCTTGTATCCCTTCCCAAGCATGGTTTGCATTAAGACCAATTATGCCACAGTACAGTTGTCCCAGATGAAATCAGCTAACTGAGCTCAGATCCTAGACTCAACTTGGGATCTTTTCATTTGTATATCTTATTTCATCATCATGAAGTGGCCTGATCTGGTAAGGTATAGATTAACTGGAAAGTTTCCTTTCATCTATCATTACATTCAGAGCCAAGCACACTGATGTCTATATTTTTGTTCATTTCTAGAATACTCAATTTTGTGTTTTTACAGAATTCTGTTCAAGGAGAGAATGGAGTTCTTGCTAAAACACTCCTCTCCTCGCAGGTTTAAATCCGAATAAAAGTTGCCTCACACATCACAGCCCTTTGTGAATATAGTCACTTGGAGGCAGGTTCACTTCCCCTCCGGCAGCAGGCTCACCTTCTACAATCCCCCAGGGATACAGTCGTCCACGCACCCTCTGACCTCGTGCTTCCACCACAGTGTTGCTGCCAATGACTGCAAAGGGAATGCTCTCCTAAAAAGAAAAGAAAGATTTGCATTTATATAGCACCTTTCACAACCACAGGATAAAGTACTTTTGAACTACAGTCACTCTTGTAATATAAGAAATGTGGCAGCCAATTTCCACACAGCAAGCTCCCGCAAACAGCAATGTGAAAATGAGCAAATAATCTGTTTTTGTGATGTTGATTGAGGGATATATATTGGCCAGGACACTGGGGAGAGCTCCCCTACTCTTCTTCAAATAGGTACCATGGGATTTTTTCATTCACCTGAGAGGACAGGCGGGGCCTCAGTTTAAATGTCTCATCCAAAAGACAATACTTTTGTGCAGAACTCCCTCAGGACTAGACTGGAGAGTTAGCTTTGAATATTTCTGCTCAAGCCCTGGAGTGGGACTTAAACCCACACTTTGCTGACTCGGAGGCAAGAGTGCTACCAGCTGAGCCACAGCTGACAGTTGGCTCCTGTCATCAGTTAAAGGCAGAATTGGCATTAAGCAGGATCTATAGAACTGAAAGGCTAAAGGCAGGCAGTGGAACTCTTTACTAAAGGATTTGTCTCATAATATCTAAATAACACCCACTCAAAAAGTGTCTTACTCTGCTGGTTTACTTGCTCCAAAATCAGCAGATGAAATTTAAAAATAAAGCCCCTCCAATGAGGATTAATTAATAAAGATAACAGGAACAGAAAAAAAAATAAAGGATGATGATCTTGGGTTTAATGCCCCACTCTACCACTCTGTGCCACAGTTAGAGGCTTCAGTCTTAGACCATTACCTTTCCCAATAATATTAAAATGTGAGCCAACACAAAATGCAGAGTTTTAGACCAAATGGCCTTCCTCATCTGTATCTGTTATATATTGTTATATTAGTCATAAAGAGCTAGGAACTAATTAACCAGGAACTAATTGTCATGTAAGAGTGTTCCAAGGGGCCACATTTCACTGCTGCACTACAGTCATGTGATATGTAACACTATACCACTCTAGGGTAGTTTCATAAAAACAGCATGGACAACTGAATGGAATACCATGAGCTCCAGCATTTCTGTCCAAAGTGTGATTATTTCTAACATAAAGGAACCAGAAGACATAATATGGTGGCAGCAGGTCAGCCTAAAACGTTGCAAATGAAGGCTTAATTAGATTGGGGAAACAGAAAATTGACCCAAATTAGTGCCAAAGAGAGAGAAAAAACTGCAAAAAGGCCACTGTCACAGCAATAAATGCACAACTACAGCCCATAATGAATTGGGAAGATGATGATGTCATTGAGCCATTTGAGAAGTTTAAACAAAAGTACAAATTGACATTCAATAGTTTTCTAAAATGCACTAGCGAAAAGGAGAGGGTCAGCTATATCCTTCTGTGGGCACAAGATAAAGGATTAAATTTGTTTAATAGCTGGGTGCTGAGTGAAGAGGACAGCAGAAACCCAGACAAAATTTGAGAAATTCAGGACCCATCTCCAGCCAAAATCAAATCATTGGATATGTTGATATGAATTTCAAGGCCTCAGACAGGAATTAGGTGAGCCTATTGACAATTTCGTAACAAGATTGAAAAATGCAGCTAGAAAATGTAAATTTAAGGACACACATGAAAAGATGATAGAATAGCAAATTTGGGGTTTTGCACACCCTGACATGCAAATAGCTCTAATTGGGAAGGACAAGTTAATAATATTGCAGGCTACAGACACTGCCAAAGCACATGAAGCCACAAGCAGACAGATGATGACACTGCTAGCCTTCAGTTAAGCCAAGAGAAAGACAGCAGGGTTGATGCAGTGAAACAGCAACAAAAGAATGCACGCTAGACAGAGCGAAAGACATGAGGGAGTTGCGGACAACCACATGAATTCACAGACAGAAGGAAATGTCCCACATATCGATCAATCTGCAGAGCTGGCAGAAAGGCCAATCACTGGGAAAAGATGTGCAGAACAAAGGAAGAAGGTGGTAAATGAGTCACTAGAGACAGCGCAAAAGGGAGAGCAAGTATGAAAAGAAACCAATACGTCCATACCCTGGAAGATGACGATGGGTTTGACAACACGGTAGACGTAGGAACCATACAACTGCATGAAATGTCTGGATGCAAAAGTTCCCAGAGAAAAGAAATTCATACAGCCATTCAGATCAGGAGGAGGGTTAGAAGTAAGCCCACAATGATAAACCGGAAGGTGAAGCTTGATACCGGAGCACAGAGTAACATCATCCCACTCAGACTATACCAGAAGATCTTTCCTGAAAATTTGGATGAAAATGGTTTTCCAAGGAAAGGTGCTCTGAAACTAAACAACATCATGCTAACGGCATACGTGGGAACTGAGATTCAACAGCTAGAAACAACCCAAATCAGAGGGACACACAAAGGAAAAGATGTTAACTGTACATTCGACATTACTGAAACAGATGGTCCTGCTATCCTGGGGTTGAGCAGTTGGGAAGAGCTGCAGATTATCTCAATGAACCAGGAGATGAAAGAAGTGACACTGAGGGTTGAAGATAGTACACCCATTGAAAAGCGCCCCCCAATCAGAAGCAAAGAAGATCTGGTACAAATGTACCCAGAGTGTTTTGATTTGACAGTTGGATGCTTTGAAGATTTTGAGTATCACATCACTATTGACTGAGCGATTAAATCCGTGATTCATCCCCCAAGTAAAGTATCAAAAGAACTAAAAGGAAAGCTTGAAAGAGAGCTCCAAGAGAGGGAAGAAAAGGTGATCGCCAGTGTCACAGAGCTTACATATTGGGTAAATTCCATTGTGGTGAGAGAGAAGCCAAATGGACAGCTAAGAATTTGCCTAGATGTCAAAGATCTTAATCAAGTAATAAAGAGAAATCACTACCCTATGTAAGAGATCATACCAGCAGTGTCAGGGCCAAAACTTTTCAACAAGCTTGATGCCAGAAATGGCTACTGGCACAAGAAGCTAGACAAGGAATCTTCGCTGTTGACAACATTCAACATCCTTTGGACAGTCCATATTCCTGCATCTACTCTTTGGCCTTAAAGTGAGCCAGGATGCGTTCCAGCAGAAAGTGGACAAGACATAACAAGGATGTAAAGGAGCAGTCCGCATAGCTGATGATATCCAGATATATGGTGTAGATGGAAAAGATCATCACTACCATCTACATAAAGCCATTGAGAGAACCAGGAAAGCTGGGATCAAGCTAAACACAGACAAATGCATTATGAAAATGACAGAATGCTAGTTCTTCAGAATGGTGTACACACTTGACAGAGTCAAGCCGAGTCCTGAAAGAATCTCGGCTATCCCTGGGATGGAAATCCCAAGAGACAAGAGAGAGTTGTGAAGTTTCATTGCCTTGTTCTAATACATGAACTCCTTCATACCGCACATGTAGGAACACACAACAAACCTGCGGGAGCTGATGAAAGAAGATGGAGTTTAAACAAACTCAAAAAGGTAGTATGCAAGGACATATGTCTGTCATACTACAACAGAAAGAAACCTGTTACTCTGTAAGTAGATGCCTATGCAAAAGGACTGGGAGCAGCCCTGGTACAAGAGGGAAATTTCAACAGCATTTGCATCCAAAGCTCCAACACCAGCTGAGACCAGATATACCAACATAGAAAGAGAGCTGTTGGCAGTCGTGTATGGATGGGAGAAAAGTCACATTGGAGAGTGATTATCGCCCACTGGAGCAAATCTACAAAAAAAATCTATGTAAAGCACCAGCAAGACTGCAGAGGTTAGTCTTGAGGCTACCAAGTTACAATTTCACTCTGAAAAACAAGCCAGGAAGAGAAATGGTGCTGGCAGATACCCTATCTCAGTTGTCGCCACAAGAGAAACATAAGATGGAAGATCTAGGTATAAATATTCATCACCAAGCGAATATAACAACACCAAAACTGAGTCAAATTAGAGATGAGAACAGCAAAGACGAGGAGTTACAAATGTTCTCTCAGCAAGTGATCCTGGGATGGCCTGGTAAGATACAGCAAACACAGCCAGCAATACAGCAGTACTGGCCTATCAGAGATGACATCTCACTGGAAGATGGTGTTCTGCTAGCCGGATCCTGAATAATCATACCCAAACCAATGCAGGAAGAACTTCTCCAGAAGATAAATGAAGACCACGTGGGAATGGAGAAGTGCAAGCTCAGAGCTAGATCAGTTGTGTATTGGATAGGCATGTACAAAGACATCAAAAAATATTGTGTCTACATACAATGTATATGCCAGAAGTACAGAAACACACATAGAAAGAGGAAATGATAGCAACTGAACTACCACTCAGATTATGACACACTGTAGGAGCTGATTCATTCAAATACAATTAAGAGTGTTATCTCATAGTTGCAGCCTACTACTTAAAATTCACTTTTATCTGGAAGGTGAAAGCTTTGAGAGTCACAACAATCATTTGAGCAGTACGAGTTGATCTTGCTGAGCAAGGGCTTCCTGAAAGATTAACATGTGACAATAGCACAATATTCACCTCCAGAGAATTTACGGAATTTTTTAAACAGTATGGGTTCAATACCATCACCTCATCACCACATTACCCATGGGGACACGGGTTTATAGAAAGATATGTCCAAATGGTCAAAAGAACCTGAAAGCACCTGCAGAGCTGTTGAATGGAAGAAAGTAGAAGACAATACTGCCAAGCAAAATACATCCTCCAAGTGACCAGCAGGAAGTGAGACAACACCTCATTGAAGCACAAGTAGAAGGAGGTCAACACTTCAAGCATGCTAAATCTGTACCTGAGCTAATAGAACATAAGAACTAAGAGCAGGAGTAGGCAATTCAGCCCCTCGAGCTTGCTCCGCCATTCAATACGATCATGGCTGATCTCATCCTGGCCTCAACTCCACTTTACTGTCCGTTCTCCATAACCCTTCAACCCATTTCTAATTAAAAATCTGTCTATCTCCTCCTTTAATTTACCCAATGTCCCGGCATCCACCGCACTCTGGGGCAGTGAATTCCACAGACTCACGAACCTTTGAGAGAAGTAATTTCTCCTCATCTCTGTTTTAAATCTGCTACCCCTTATCCTAAAACTGTGACCTCTCATTCTAGATTGCCCCACAAGAGGAAACACTCTCTATGTCTACTTTGTCAATCCTCTAATCATCTTATATACCTCAATTAAATCTCCTCTCATTCTTCTAAACTCCAGAGAGTAAAGGCCTAAACTGCTCAATCTCTATTCATAAGACAAACCCACATCTCTGGAATCAATCTAGTGAACCTCCTCTGAACTGCCTCCAATGCAATTACATTCTTTCTCAAGTCAGGGGATCAAAACTGTACGCAATACTCCAGGTGCAGTCTCACCAATGCCTTGTACAGTTGCAGCAACACTTCCCTACCTTTATACTTTATTCCTTTAGCAATAAATGCCAAAATTCCATTTGCCTTCCTTATCACCTGCTGTACCTGCAAACTAGTTTTCTGCAATTCATGTACGAGGACACCCAGATCCCTCTGCAACAAAGCACTCTGAAGTTTCTCTCCATTTAGATAACAATTTGCCTTTCTATTCTTCTGACCAAAATGGATAACCTCACACTTATCCACGTTAAAATCCAGCTGCCAAATTTTGGCCCATTTATCTAATCTATCCATATCCATTTGTAGATTTCTTATTTTTTTATTGCAACTTACTATCCCACCTATTTTAGTGTCATCTGCAAATTTGGCTATAGTACCTTCTATCCCTGCATTCAAGTCATTAATATAGATTGTAAATAATTGGGGCCCGTAGACCGAACCCTGCGGCATCCCACTAGTTACCTCTTGCCAACCAGAAAAAGACCCATTTATCCCGACTCTCTGTTTTCTGTTGGTTAGCCAATCCTCTATCCAAGCTAATAAATTGCCCCTAACTCCATGTGAACTTACCTTGTGTATTAACCTTTTGTGTGGCACCTTATCAAATGCCTTCTGGAAGTCCAGATTAACTACATCTACAGGATCCCCATTATCTACTTTGCTTATTACAGCTTCGAAGAACTCTGGAAATTTAGTCAAACACGATTTACCCTTCATAAAACCATGCTGACTCTGATGGATTGTGTTTTGACTTTCTAGTGTCCTGTTATTACTTCCTTAATAATGGATTCTAACAATTTCCCAACGACAGATGTTAAACTAACTGGTCTATAGTTTCCTACTTTCTGCCTCCCTCCCTTTTTGAATAAGGGCGTTACATCAGCTTTTTTCCAATCCACTGGAACCTTTCCCGTATCAAGAGAATTTTGGAATATTATAACCAATGGATCCACTATCTCCACTGCCACTTCCTTTAAGACCCTAGGATGTAGGCCATCAGGCCCTGGGAACTTGTCTGCCTTCACCCCCAATAGTTTGCTCAGTACTTTTTCCCTCGTGATGATGATTGTTCTAAGTTACTCCCTTTCTATAACCTCTGCATTACCTGGTACTATTGGGATGGTACTGGTGTCCTCCATCGTGAAAACTGAAGCAAAATACTGATTTAGTGTCTCTGCCATTTCTGTGTTCCCTTTTTATTAACTCCTCAGTCTCATCCTCCAATGAACCAACATTCACTTTAGCTACTCTCTTACCTTTTAAATACTTATAGAAGCTTTTGCTATCCGTTTTTATATTTTGCGCTAGTTTTCTTTCATAATTTACCTTTGCTCGTTTTATTACTTTTTAGTAACCCTTTGTTGATCTTTAAAAGTTTCCCAATCTTCCAGCCTGCCACTGGCCTTTGCAATATGGTATGCCTTAGTTTTTGTCTTTATGTTATCCTCAACTTCCTTGCTTAGCCATGGATGTTTTTCCCCCTCCTAGAATCTTTCTTCCTCTCTGAAATATATTTTAGTTGGGATAAATTGAATATCTCCTTAAACATCTGCCACTGCTCGTCAACTGTCCTACCTTGTAGTCTTCCTGCCCAGTCCACTAGGGCCAAATCTGTCCTCATGCCTATATAATTACCTTTAACTCCAGAACGCTCATGTGGGACTCCAGCTTCTCACCCTAAAACTGAATTTGAAATTCTAGCATGCTATGATCACTTTTCCCTAGAGGATCCTTAACAATGAGATCATTTATTAATCCCACCTGATTACACAAGACCAAATCTAGAATAGCCTGCTCCCTGATTGGTTCCACGACATATTGCTCCAAAAAACAATCTCTAATACATTCAATGAACTCTCCCTCGAGGCTACCCTTGCCAATTTGACTAATCCAGTCTATATGCATATTAAAATCACCCATGATTATTGCCATACCTCTCTTACAAGCTCCCAGTATTTCTTGGTTTATACTGTGCCCCACTGCGGAACTACTGTTTGGGGACCTATAGATTACTCCCACCAGTGACTTCTTTCCCTTGCTTTTTCTTATTTCCACCCAGACTGATTCTACACCTTGATCTCCAGTGCCTATATTGTTTCTCACTACAGCACTGATCTCTTCCTTCACTAACAAAGCTACACCACCTCCTTTTCCTTCCTGTCTATCCTTCCAAAATACTGAGTACCCTTGGATATTCAATTCCCAAAACTATTGAAAGGACAAATTGCACATGTACAGGATCCAATCATGAAAACCTGGAGCCCAGCAAAAGTTGCTGGTGAAGCTGAAACTCCAAGGTCTTACATCATTGAGACCAAAACCGGTAAGCAAATGAGAAGGAACAAGGTCCATATTCGATCTACACCTGAGCTGGAAAAGCAGAAAAGATCATCAACAACACCGGAAACATCACTACCCAGACAGACAACATTAACAACATCACCAGTAAGTGACACAACATTAGCAACAACAAGCACAACTCCTACAACACCAGGAGCAACAAGCACAACATCGCCTGTGCAGCGTACCAACTCACCACTGAAAGGAATGAATGCCAAGCCTACAACATGGAGGCACAACATCTTACCACCTAAGTAATACCATGAATAATATTTTTGGAAAAGAAAACAAGTTATTAAAGACTCTAAAAGGGGTTCAGTTTATTCCTAAAAGTCAATTGTTAATGTTTAGTTTAGAAAGAAAAGTTAATGATTGGAACAGCTATGTCGATATAGAGGCATTATGTTTTTTTAAGAGGGATGTTATATATTGTTATATTAATCATAAAGAGCTCGGAACTAATTGTCATGTGTTCCAGGGCCACATTTCACTGCTGCACTGCAGTCATGTGATATGTAACACTACACTGCTCTAGAGCAGTTTCACCAAGCAGCATGAATAGCTGAATGCATTACAATGAGTTCCAGCATTTCTAGGTCTGAAGTGTGATTATTTCTAACATATGGGAACCAGAAGACATAACAGTATCTATCTTGTAATGTTGTGATCTTTCCTTATATTGCGATACTTCAATATAGCTGGGATCAGGTTACATTCCATTAATTTTTATTCTGGGTCCTGGTCCATCTACTAAAGATCTGAATTGAGGTCCTATTCAACTCATTTTGATGCTAGAATTGGGAGGATCCCATTGTTTCTGGCAGGATTAGAATCAGATCACAGTCCATCAAGGCAGTTGTCAGAAATAGTGCTGATGTTGGAGTTAGCTCAGTTATATTTAGTTCAACTTTATCCATCCAAAGGAGCTGCTTCCCCTGCAACCCAATCCTGATTATTTCCAACAGTCTAATCTCTCTCTACTCCTTCCTTCCACTGCTATGCTCCTCTTGCATCCTAGATCCCTGGAATTCCATCTTACCTTCAGCTCTTTGTCTTGTTGTTTAAACTCGTCATCCTCATCTGAGTCACACTCTGGAAATTGATATATTTTAATTCCGTACTGTTCAATTTCATCTCTAATCTACATTGGCACAAGAATGAACATGGCATAGTTAGTGTCAATAAAAAAGTAGAACGTACTGAAAAATTGTTTATGATGACAATAACAACAAACATGTTTGGCAAAGTTAGGCATGCCAATGAGCTTCAGGGGAGGGGAGGAAACAGACACCAAGTAAGGGTTTCAACAAAGGTAGAAAGTCAAACAAAGGTGTGATCAGGGTGATTGTCTTTGATGAGGTTATTTGAAGGTGGGAAGAGATGGAAGAAGACAAAGGAGTGGAGGAAGAGAATTCCAGAGTCTGGAAGCTTGATGACTGAATGCCCTGTCGCCGATTGTGAGATGGGGGAGGGACCAACCTAATGCACACAGATTCAGAGAATCTCAACTATGAAACAGGGATTGAAAATGTTGTAAAGGTGGTGGAGGGGATAGGTGGGTTGTGGTGGGGGGATAGTACATGAAGGGATTCCTACAGAAGAATGAGGGTTTCAGAATAATTGTTGGGGGACAGAGAGTGCATAGCTGTTGGTAAGTCTTGGAGTGCCAGGCTGGTACAATGTACTATGCCAGCAGGAGTTCTGGAAGAGTTGGAATTTGTGCAGGGTGGAGCTAGGGAGGCTGAGCAGGAGAACATTGGAGAATTTGGAGTTTGGAGATGATATTGAGTGTGAGGTAGGGACAGGTGCAGGCCGAGACAAATGGTAGAAACAGTCGACCTTGGTGATGGATAGGATGTGGAGGTTGATGATCTGTTCAGGGTCAAACAGGACACCAAGTCTGTGCACCACTAGGTTCAACCCCAAGTGAACAGCCAAAGGAATTGAAGGCTAGGGAGTAAAGTTTTTCAACTAAGAAAAAAGGATATGGTAGCATAGTGGTTATGTTATTGGACTATTAGTTATGTAAAAATTAAAAGATTAGCAAAGACAAACGTGGGTCCATTACAAGTGGAGTCATGAGAATTTATAGTGGAGAATAAGGAAATGGTAGAGAAACTAAACAAATACTCGGTGTCTATCTTCACAGAGGAAAATACTAAAAACCTCCCAGAAATAATGGAGAACCAAGGGACTAGTTTAAACGAGGAATTGCAATACTGGTAAAAAGAAAAGTACTAGAGAAATTAATAGGACTGAAAGTAGATAAATCCTTTGACCTGATGATCTACATCCCAGAGTGTTGAAAAAGGTGGCTGCATAGTTGATGCATTGGTGGTCATCTTTTAAAAGTCTATAAACTGTGGAATGGTTCCTGCAGATTAGAAGGTGACAAATGTAACCCCACTATTTAAGAAAGGAGGGAGAGAGAAAACAGGGAACTACAGATCTGTTAGCCTAACATCAGTCACAGGGAAAATGCTAGAATCTGTAATAAAGGATGTGATAACAGGACACTTAGAAAATAATGGTAGGATTAGGCAGACTCATGGATTTATGAAAGGTAAAATAATGTTTAACCAACATGTTGGAGTTTTTGAGGATATATCTAGCAGAATAGATAAGGGGGAACCAGTAGATGTGGTACATCCGTAGCACTTAAAGCAGCCAGAAGCACTGCACAAAGAACAGCCAGGCGCTGCGCAAATGACTACTGGCAACACCTATGCAGTCACATTCAGCTGGCCTCAGACACCAGAAACATCAGAGGGGGCGGCGCAGTAGTTAGCACCGCAGCCTCACAGCTCCAGCGACCCGGGTTCAATTCTGGGTACTGTCTGTGTGGAGTTTGCAAATTCTCCCAGTGTCTGCCTGGGTTTTCGCCGGGTGCTCCGGTTTCCTCCCACAGCGAAAGACCTGCAGGTTGATAGGTAAATTGGCCATTATAAATTGCCCCTAGTATAGGTAGGTGGTGGGGGAATATAGGGACAGGTGGGGATGTGGTAGGAATATGGGATTAGTGTAGGATTAATATAAATGGGTGGTTGATGGTCAGCACAGACTCGGTGGGCTGAAGGGCCTGTTTCAGGGCTGTATCTCTAAATAAAAATAAAAATAAAAAAATAAAGAATGTATGATGGCATTAAGAGAGCTTTTGGGCCAACCATCAAGAAGATCGCCCCCCTCAAATCTAAATCAGGGGACAGAATCACTGACCAACGCAAGCAAATGGACCGCTGGGTTGAGCACTACCTAGAACTGTACCCAGGGAGAATGTTGTCACTGAGACTGCCCTCAATGCAGCCCAGCCTCTACCAGTTATGGATGAGCTGGACGTACAGCCAACAGAATCGGAAGTCAGTGATGCCATTGATTCTCTAGCCAGCGGAAAAGCCCCTGGGAAGGACAGCATTACCCCTGAAATAATCAAGAGTGCCAAGCCTGCTATACTCTCAGCACTACATGAACTGCTTTGCCTGTGCTGGGATGAGGGAGCAGTACCTCAGGACATGCGCGATGCCAATATCATCACCCTCTATAAAAACAAAGGTGACCACGGTGACTGCAACAACTACCGTGGAATCTCCCTGCTCAGCATAGTGGGGAAAGTCTTTGCTCGAGTCGCTTTAAACAGGCTCCAGAAGCTGGCCGAGCGCGTCTACCCTGAGGCACAGTGTGGCTTTCGAGCAGAGAGATCGACCATTGACATGCTGTTCTCCCTTCGTCAGATACAGGAGAAATGCCGCGAACAGCAGATGCCCCTCTACATTGCTTTCATTGATCTCACCAAAGCATTTGACCTTGTCAGCAGACGTGGTCTCTTCAGACTACTAGAAAAGGTTGGATGTCCACCAAAGCTACTAAGTATCATCACCTCATTCCATGACAATATGAAAGGCACAATTCAACATAGCGGCACCTCATCAGAGCCCTTTCCTATCCTGAGTGACGTGAAACAGGGCTGTGTTCTCGCACCCACACGTTTTGGGATTTTTTTCTCCCTGCTGCTCTCACATGCGTTCAAGTCCTCAGAAGAAGGAATTTTCCTCCACACAAGATCAGGGGGCAGGTTGTTCAACCTTGCCCGTCTAAGAGCGAAGACCAAAGTACGGAAAGTCCTCATCAGGGAACTCCTCTTTGCTGACGATGCTGCTTTAACATCTCACACTGAAGAGTGTCTGCAGAGTTTCATCGACAGGTTTGCGGCTGCCTGCAACGAATTTGGCCTAACCATCAGCTTCAAGAAAACGAAGATCATGGGGCAGGAGGTCAGAAATGCTCCATCCATCAATATTGGCGACCACGCTCTGGAAGTGGTTCAAGAGTTCACCTACCTAGGCTCAACTATCACCAGTAACCTGTCCCTAGATGCAGAAATCAACAAGCGCATGGGAAAGGCTTCCACTGCTATGTCCAGACTGGCCAAGAGAGTGTGGGAAAATGGCGCACTGACACGGAACACAAAAGTCCGAGTGTATCAAGCCTGTGTCCTCAGTACCTTGCTCTACAGCAGCGAGGCCTGGACAATGTATGTCAGCCAAGAGCAACGTCTCAATTCATTCCTTCTTCGCTGCCTCCGGAGAATACTTGGCATCAGGTGGCAGGACCGTATCTCCAACACAGAAGTCCTCGAGACGGCCAACATCCCCAGCTTATACACACTACTGAGTCAGCAGCGCTTGAGATGGCTTGGCCATGTAAGCCGCATGGAAGATGGCAGGATCCCCAAAGACACATTGTACAGCGAGCTCGCCACTGGTATCAGACCCACCGGCCGTCCATGTCTCCACTTTAAAGACGTCAACAAACGCGACATGAAATCCTGTGACATTGATCACAAGTCGTGGGAGTCAGTTGCCAGCATTCGCCAGAGCTGGCGGGCAGCCATAAAGGTGGGGCTAAAGTGTGGCGAGTCGAAGAGACTTAGCAGTTGGCAGGAAAAAAGACAGAGGTGCAAGGGGAGAGCCAACTGTGTAACAGCCCCGACAAACAAATTTTTCTGCAGCACCTGTGAAAGAGCCTGTCACTCTACAATTGGCCTTTATAGCCACTCCAGGCGCTGCTCCACAAACCACTGACCACCTCCAGGCGCTTACCCATTGTCTCTCGAGATAAGGAGGCCAAAGAAGTAGATGTGGTATATTTAGATTTTCAGAAAGCTTTTGATAAGGTCCCACACAAGAGGTTAGTAAACAAAATTAGAGCACGTGGGATTTGGGGGGAATATACTGGCATGGATTGAGAACTGGTTAACTGATAGAAAACAAACAGCAGGAATAAATGGCTCTGACTGGTGGGGTACCGCAAGGATCAGTGATTGGGCCCCAGCTATTAACAATCTATATCAATGATTTGGATGTGGGGATTAAATGTAATATTTCAAAATTTGAAGATGACACAAAACTAGGTGGAAGTGTGAGTTGTGAAGAGGATGTAAAGACGCTTCAAGGGGATTTGGAGAGGCTAAGCGAGTGGGCAAAAATTTGACTGATGGAATATAATGTGGAAAAATGTGAGGTTATCACTTTGGTAGGAAAAACAGAAATACAGTGTATTTCTTAAACGATGAGAGGCTGGGAAGTGTTCAATTTCAAAGGGACTTGGGCGTCCTTGTTCATGAGTCTCTGAAAGCTAACATGCAAGCACAGCAGGCAATTAAGAAGGCAAATGGTATGCTGGCCTTCATTACAAGAGGATTTGAGTATAGGAGGAAAGATGTCCTACTGCAATTATATCGAGCCTTGGTGAGCCCGCACCTGGAGTATTGTGTGCAGTTTTGGTCTCCTTATCTAAGGAAAGATATACTTGCCATAGAGGAAGTGCAATGAAGGTTCACCAAACTAATTTCTGGGTAGGAGGGATTGTCCTATGAGGAAACATTGAATAGATTGGGCCTTTATACTCTGGAGTTTAGAAGAATGAGAAGTGATCTCATTCAAACATATAAAATTCTTACAGAGCTCAACAGGGCTGATGCAGGAAGGGGCAGGCCATTTATGACTGAGAGGAGGAGGAATTTATTCACTCAGAGGGTGGCGAATCTTTGGAATTCTCTGCCCCAGAGGGCTGTGGAGGCTCAGTTTTTGAATATGTTCAAGACTGAAATCGATGGATTTCTACATATTAAAAACATCAAAGGGATACGGGGATAGTGCAGGAAAATAGTGTTGAAGTAGAAGATCAGCCATGATCTCATTGACTGGCAGAGTGGGCTCGAAGGGCTGAATGGCCTACTCCTGCTCCTATTTTTTCTGTTCTTATGTTTTTAATGTTAGAGGTCTGGACTAATAATCCAGAGAATGTGAGTCGAAGTCCCACCGTGAATGCACTTCAGAAATAACTCTAGAAACAAAAGGTTGGTATCAGTAAAAGGAAATTGCCAGATTGTGTAGAAACCCAACTGGTTCACTGTCCTTTAGGGAGGTCTGGTTCGTATGAGATTCCAGAACTGCACCAATATGGTTAACTATTAACTGTTCTCGAAAGAAACTCAGTTGTATCAAACCTCAGGGAAACTAGAGCTGGACGATAGATGACAGCCTTGTCTGTGATGCCCACATCTTGAGAATGAATTAAAATAAAAGATGGTTCTGATCTCATCGATGTTAAGATGAAAACATTTCTGCACTCTCCACAGCCGGGATGCTGGACAGGCAGTCAAGTTGTACAGCAACAGTCATGGAGTTCAGGACAGTGGCAACAGAGGCAATGCTGGTTGTCATTGGCCTGCATTTAGATATTGACCTCATGCTGAAGGATAAGATCAAGATGCTGTGTGTAATCAAGAAAAAAAGAGGGGTGAAGAATGGAACACTGGAACTTCATGGGTGACCATGCTGGCACAAAAAGGAAACCATTGCAGATGATGCACTGTTGAGTTTATACAGAGTGAATTCAGGAAAGATTAGGACAGATCACAGTCCAATATTCCATTCTCCATCAGCACTAATACAGGCTGCACTGCAGATTTGCACCTACTCAAGAACGGGTGCAAATTTTAGACCAGGTCTGGGCCGTTAATAATACTATTTAGGTTTAAAGTTAAATGTGTCTCATGGTTCCTGGCATACTTCCCGGGTTATTAAATGGAGCAATAATATTGAGGCTGTGGTTTCCATCTGGAGGAGCTGAATTTAACACTGTTATTTTATGAATGATGTTTCTCACCCTCTCCTTGAGTTTCTTCACCTCAATGGGTGTGAGTGAGTCGGCTTTCGCAATCACTGGCACAATGTTCACTTTCTGGTGTAATGCCTTCATGAACTCTGTGTCCAGCGGCCGTAACCTTAACCCAAACAGATGGAATAAATTACAACCATGACAGACAAATCACCAGCAAACCCCCACCACCCCACCACCACCACACAGAGAAAAAGATCTCCCCCTGAGACAAATCACCCCTCCCCACATACAAAGACAAAATGCACCCAGACATAGTTACATCACACCCTGGTGCAGGTGAGCAGTGGTCAGCTTGCAGATTTAATGTGGAGCTGGGGGAGCACTGCTGTTCCTCGTGGCTCCACAATAAAATATTTAAACAGCTTTCCAGTGGCAGCGGCCCCTTTAAGGAACAATGGTTTGTCTGCCAAATTCCCACACAATTAAGGGGGCTTCAAATAGGCGTCAGACACCCCTCCCCATTGCCATATGCATTGAACTAAATGCCTGTTTCACGTGTGTGCACTGGATGGCTTTACAAATATGATGGTCGGGCACTTCCAGCGCAGAATAAGTGCGTGCGTGCCACTTGCCATAATGGACCTCTAGGCCCCCACTTTACACCTGTAAAACGAGCACAGCGCCATCCAATTTCTCTCCCCCGGCAGAACAAATTAAGCACAGAACCCCCAACCCTGCCCACAGAGCCTAAATGTGCCCTAACAGATGGAGCAGAACAAACACAAAACTCAACACCGATAAACAGAGACCTTGAAATTTTAAGAGGATCCCTTCCCCAAGATTCACAAACAAATCAAACACAAAGCTCAATGACATCCTATTAACATAATTCCCCAAAAGATACACAGCCTTCTCCCACACCCCTTCACTCTTAAAGAGAGAGGGACTGAGAGACACCAGTCAGCGTACAGATATCTCCCTGAGAGAGAGGGACTGAGAGACACCAGTCAGCGTACAGATATCTCCCTGAGAGAGAGGGGCTGTGAGACACCACTCAGTGTACAGATATCTCCCTGAGAGACAGGGACTGAGAGACACCAGTCAGTGTACAGATATCTCCCTGAGAGAGAGGGACTGAGAGACTCCAGTCAGTGTACAGATATCTCCCTGAGAGAGAGGGACTGAGAGACTCCAGTCAGTGTACAGATATCTCCCTGAGAGACAGGGACTGAGAGACACCAGTCAGTGTACAGATATCTCCCTGAGAGAGAGGGACTGTGAGACACCACTCAGTGTACAGATATCTCCCTGAGAGACAGGGACTGAGAGACACCAGTCACTGTACAGATATCTCCCTGAGAGAGAGGGACTGAGAGACACCACTCAGTGTACAGATTTCTCCCTGAGAGACAGGGACTGAGAGACACTAGTCAGTGTACAGATATCTCCCTGAGAGACAGGGGCTGTGAGACACCAGTCAGTGTACATATATCTCCCTGAGAGAGAGGGACTGAGAGACACCAGTCAGTGTACAGATATCTCCCTGAGAGAGAGGGACTGAGAGACACCAGTCAGTGTACATATATCTCCCTGAGAGACAGGGACTGAGAGACACCAGTCAGTGTACAGATATCTCCCTGAGAGAGAGGGACTGAGAGACACCAGTCAGTGTACATATATCTCCCTGAGAGACAAGGACTGAGAGACACCAGTCAGTGTACATATATCTCCCTGAGAGACAGGGACTGAGAGACACCACTCAGTGTACAGATACCTTCCTGAGAGAGGGACTGAGAGACACCAGTCAGTGTACATACATCTCCCTGAGAGACAGGGACTGAGAGACACCAGTCAGTGTACAGATATCTCCCTGAGAGAGAGGAATGAGAGACACCACTCAGTGTACAGATATCTCCCTGAGAGAGAGGGACTGAGAGACACTAGTCAGCGTACAGATATCTCCCTGAGAGAGAGGGACTGAGGGACACCAGTCAGTGTACAGATATCTCCCTGAGAGTCAGGGACTGAGAGACACCACTCAGTGTACAGATATCTCCCTGAGAGAGAGGGACTGAGAGACACCAGTCAGTGTACATATATCTCCCTGAGACACAGGGACTGAGAGACACCACTCAGTGTTCAGATATCTCCCTGAGAGAGAGGGACTGAGAGACACCACTCAGTGTACAGATATCTCCCTGAGAGACAGGGACTGAGAGACACCACTCAGTGTACAGATATCTCCCTGAGAGAGAGTGACTGAGAGACACCAGTCAGTGTCCAGATATCTCCCTGAGAGAGAGGGACTGAGAGACACCAATCAGTGTACATATATCTCCCTGAGAGACAGGGACTGAGAGACACCACTCAGTGTACAGATACCTCCCTGAGAGAGAGGGACTGAGAGACACCAGTCAGTGTACATATATCTCCCTGAGACACAGGGACTGAGAGACACCACTCAGTGTTCAGATATCTCCCTGAGAGAGAGGGACTGAGAGACACCAGTCAGTGTACAGATATCTCCCTGAGAGACAGGGACTGAGAGACACCAGTCAGTGTACAGATACCTCCCTGAGAGAGAGGGACTGTGAGACACCAGTCAGTGTACATATATCTCCCTGCGAGACAGGGACTGAGAGACACCACTCAGTGTACAGATATCTCCCTGAGAGAGAGGGACTGAGAGACACCACTCAGTGTACAGATATCTCCCTGAGAGAGAGGGACTGAGAGACACCAGTCAATGGACAGATATCTCCCTGAGAGACAGGGACTGAGAGACAGCACTCAGTGTACAGATACCTCCCTGAGAGAGAGGGACTGAGAGACACCAGTCAGTGTACATATATCTCCCTGAGACACAGGGACTGAGAGACGCCACTCAGTGTTCAGATATCTCCCTGAGAGAGAGGGACTCTGAGACACCACTCAGTGTACAGATATCTCCCTGAGAGACAGGGACTGAGAGACACCAGTCAGTGTACAGATACCTCCCTGAGAGAGAGGGACTGAGAGACACCAGTCAGTGTACATATATCTCCCTGAGAGACAGGGACTGAGAGACACCACTCAGTGTACAGATATCTCCCTGAGAGAGAGGGACTGAGAGACACCACTCAGTGTACAGATATCTCCCTGAGAGAGAGGGACTGAGAGACACCAGTCAGTGTACAGATATCTCCCTGAGAGAGAGGGACTGAGAGACACCAGTCAGTGTACAGATATCTCCCTGAGAGAGAGGTACTGAGAGACACCACTCAGTGTACAGATATCTCCCTGAGAGACAGGGACTGAGAGACACCACTCAGTGTACAGATATCTCCCTGAGAGACAGGGACTGACAGACACCACTCAGTGTACAGATATCTCCCTGAGAGAGAGGGACTGAGAGACACAACTCAGTGTACAGATATCTCCCTGAGAGAGAGGGACTGAGAGATACCAGTCAGTGTACATATATCTCCCCGAGAGACAGGGACTGAGAGACACCACTCAGTGTACAGATACCTCCCTGAGAGAGAGGGACTGAGAGACACCAGTCAGTGTACATATATCTCCCTGAGAGACAGGGACTGAGAGACACCACTCAGTGTTCAGATATCTCCCTGAGAGAGAGGGACTGAGAGACACCACTCAGTGTACAGATATCTCCCTGAGAGACAGGGACTGAGAGACACCACTCAGTGTACAGATATCTCCCTGAGAGAGAGGAACTGAGAGACACCAGTCAGTGTACAGATATCTCCCTGAGAGAGAGGGACTGAGAGACACCAATCAGTGTACATATATCTCCCTGAGAGACAGGGACTGAGAGACACCACTCAGTGTACAGATACCTCCCTGAGAGAGAGGGACTGAGAGACACCAGTCAGTGTACATATATCTCCCTGAGACACAGGGACTGAGAGACACCACTCAGTGTTCAGATATCTCCCTGAGAGAGAGGGACTGAGAGACACCAGTCAGTGTACAGATATCTCCCTGAGAGACAGGGACTGAGAGACACCAGTCAGTGTACAGATACCTCCCTGAGAGAGAGGGACTGAGACACCAGTCAGTGTACATATATCTCCCTGAGAGACAGGGACTGAGAGACACCACTCAGTGGATAGGTGAGGGGGAGGAATGGTTCTTGGAGGTACCTGGTTATAGATGTTTTCATAAGATTAGGAATGGTGGTAAAAGAGGTGGGGGGGTGGCATTGTTAGTTAGAAATAGTGTAACAACTGCTGAAAGAATTTTCGAGGAGGATCTGCCGACTGAGGCACTGTGGGTTGAGGTCAGGAACAGGAAAGGAGCAGTCACCTTGATGGGAGTTTTCTATCGGCCCCCCAATAGCAGCAGGGAGGTGGAAGAGCAGATTGGGAAACAGATTTTGGAAAGGAGCAGAAGTCACAGGGTAATAATTATGGGGGATTTCAACTTCCCAAATATTGATTGGCAACTCTTTAGATCGAATAGTTTGGATGGGGTAGTGTTTGTGCAGTATGTCCAGGAAGCTTTTCTGACTCAGTATGTAGACTGCCCGACCAGAGGGGAGGCAATATTGGATTTGGTACTAGGTAATGAACCAGGGCAAGTGATAGAGCTGTTGGTGGGCGAGCACTTTGGAGATAGTGATCACAATTCTGTAGCATTCACTGTGGTAATGGAGAGGGATAGGTATGTGCAACAGGGCAAGGTTTACAATTGGGGGAAGGGTAGATATGATGCTGTCAGGCAGGAACTGAGGAGCATAAGTTGGGAGCATATGCTGGCAGGGAAGGGCACGGTCGAAATGTGGAACTTTTTCAAGGAGCAGATAGTAGGGGCCATTGATAAGCATGTCCCTGTCAGACAGGGAAGGGATGGTCATGTGAGGGAACCGTGGTTGACAAGAGAGGTTGAGAGTCTTGTTAGGAAGAAGAAGGATGCGTATATAAGGTTGAGGAAAAAGGGCACAGGCATAGCTCTGGAGGGATACAAGATGGCCAGGAAGGATCTGAAGAAAGGGATTAGGAGAGCTAAGAGAGGGCATGAAAAATGCTTGGCGGGTAGGATAAAAGAAAACCCCAAGGCCTTTTACGCGTATGTCAGAAATATGAGGATGACTAGGGGGACCGTAGGTCCGGTCAAGGACAATAGCGGGAGACTGTGTGTTGAGCCGGAAGAGATAAGTGAGGTTTTGAATGAGTACTTCTCTTCGGTATTTACGAATGAGAAGGGGTGTATTACTGAAGAGGACGGTGTGAAACAGACTGGTAAGCTCGAGGAAGTGCTCGTTAGGAGGGAAGATGTGTTGGGGTTTTTGAATAACTTGAAGATAGACAAGTCTCCCGGGCCTGACGGGGTATATCCAAGGATGTTATGGGAAGCAAGGGATGAAATTGCAGAGCCGCTGGCAATGATCTTTTCATCTTCTCTGTTGACGGGGGTGGTACCAGGTGATTGGAGGGTGGCAAATGTTGTGCCCCTGTTCAAGAAAGGGAATAGGAACAACCCTGGGAATTACAGGCCAGTTAGTCTTACTTCGGTGGTAGGCAAGTTGATGGAAAAGGTGCTGAGGGATAGGATTTCTGAGCATCTGGAAAGACACTGCTTGATTCGGGACAGTCAGCACGGTTTTGTGAGGGGTAGGTCTTGCCTCACAAGCCTGATTGAATTCTTTGAGCAGGTGACCAAGCAAGTGGATGAGGGTAAACCAGTGGATGTGGTGTACATGGATTTTAGTAAGGCATTTGATAAGGTCCCCCATGGTAGACTTATGGAGAAAGTCAGGAGGCATGGGATAGTGGGGAATGTGGCCAGTTGGATTAAGAATTGGCTAACTGATAGAAGGCAGAGAGTGGTCTTAGATGGTAAATACTCAGCCTGGAGCCCAGTTACCAGTGGCGTGCCACAGGGATCAGTTCTGGGTCCTCTCCTGTTTGTGATTTTTATTAACGACTTGGATGAGGAAGTCGAAGGGTGGGTCAGTAAATTTGCAAATGATACAAAGGTTGGTGGAGTTGTGGATACCGAGGAGGGCTATTGTCGTCTGCAAAGGGACTTGGATAGGTTGCAGTGCTGGGCTGAAAAGTGGCAGATGGAGTTTAACCCTGAAAAGTGTGAGGTCGTCCATTTTGGAAGGACAAACACGAATGCAAAATACTGGGTTAACGGTAGGGTTCTTGGGCATGTGGAGGAGCAGAGAGACCTTGGGGTCTATGTGCATAGATCGTTGAAAGTTGCAACTCAAGTGGATAGGGCTGTGAAGAAGGCATATGGGGTGTTAGCGTTCATTAGCAGAGGGATTGAATTTAAGAGCCGTGAGGTGATGATGCAGCTGTACAGGACCTTGGTAAGGCCTCATTTGGAGTACTGTGTGCAGTTCTGGTCGCCTCATTTTAGGAAGGATGTGGAAGCCTTGGAGAGGGTGCAGAGGAGATTTACCAGGATGTTGCCTGGAATGGAGAATAAGTCTTACGAGGAAAGGCTGAACATTCTAGGCCTCTTCTCATTAGAACGGAGAAGGATGAGGGGTGACATGATAGAGGTTTATAAGATGATCAGGGGAATAGATAGGGTAGACAGTCAGAAACTTTTTCCCCGGGTGGAGCAAAGCGTTACAAGGGGTCATAAATTTAAGGTGAAGGGTGGGAGATATAAGGGGGATGTCAGGGGAAGGTTCTTTACCCAGAGAGTGGTCGGGGCATGGAATGCCTTGCCTGGGGAAGTTGTTGAGTCAGAAACTTTAGGGACTTTCAAACGGCTTTTAGATAGGTATATGGATAAAGGAGAATGATGGGGTATAGATTAAATTGTCCTTGACAGAGGACAAAGGATCGGCACAACATCGTGGGCCGAAGGGCCTGTTCTGTGCTGTATTTTCTATGTTCTATGTTCTAAAGTGAACACAGAGCTCAACAAAGTCCTACAGTTCAACTCATCACAGCTCCTCCCTGGAGGAGTATAAACCCCTAAATTAACAACAGGTCCAGGCATCACCCTGTCCTGCAGTGTAAATATCCAGCAATATCTCAGTCAGTCTCTGTTTGTCCTCCTGTCACATTGATACTTCTATCTCTCCCCCTACCCTCCCACCAACCGCATTGTTATGCTGCAGTCTCTGCCTCAATTATTTATAAACTGTGAGAACCAATAGAAAAACAAATCAATTCTACCCTTCAGCCCAACTCTGTCTCTTACCCGTGTCCGTAAGGAGAGATAAAATACAGGCAGCAGTGCACCCGGTTATCCTGAATGTTCTTCCTGTTCAGGCCACTCTCATCTCGGAAATACTGTTCAAACTGTTGGTCAATGTAATCAGCTATGGGCTTCCAACTGCAACAGAAGAGGGAGAGGCTCGAATCAAAGAGATCACATGCTGCGGGTCCTTTATTGCAATATGGACCCGCAATAGTCAGCAAAGCAGCATCACAGCTGTATGGTACTCTGCACTTGGTTAATCAGAGATTGCTTTAAGAACATACAAAAGCACAGGAACAAGGCAAGGCCATTCAGCCCACAGTGCCCATTCCTTCCAAGCTTGTCCTGCCATCCACGTCTTTCAGCAGTGTTTGTTATTGTTTGTGTTCTCACAGGTAGCATTACAGTCCATGTAGCAGTTTTTAGGAATCTAAGGGAGTAGAGGGTGGGTCTAGACCATCTGTTCCATTAAGCCTGCTCTGTCTAGTGCATATGAATGATTATTCTATCATGACTCCCCTCATCCTTCATCTTCTATCCTCCAGGACTGCTGTTCTGCTTGAGTTTCTGCCTTGCACATTGTCCTACCTTCCAGCTCTTCAGTCTACAGAACTAACCCAGATACTCTGTGCCCCTGGCAGGGTTACAGCAACCAGACAACATATCCAGTACATGTCTCAAATGAGTACAACAGACAAGCATTATACCGTATGCCGTCTGTCAATGGAAAGAAATGAAATGTAGATTGTCATTGTATGTGCACTTTAGACACAGCACCCGATAGCCCTGGAGAGGGAGCACGGACTAGCCTTTGGTATGCTGAGGCCCACTGTAACCGGTAGACACCCCAAGTGCGACTGACACAGGAAGTAATAATGTTAGTTAAATTGGAAAGTTTTTTTTTATGATTTGAGTTTTATTAGTTATGCCCCTCCAAAATGAGTGCACTTTTGTTAGAGCTTTTGTTTGATGACACTGGGGTATTCCAGTGTCTCCTTAAGGGTTTCAATGAAAACAGTAGACACATTGGGCTGAATTTTCCCTGTCCCGCGGTGACAAGTTTGGAGACAGTACGGGGAGCAAAATTAGAGATTTCATGTTGGTTCAGCTCCCTGCTGCAATCAGCCTCTGAGCGATCTTGCCAGAAACAGGGTGTGACCATGTGGCTACCCATCCAGCAGTGGCAGGTAGCTAATTAGGCTCAATTAAATGCCCACTTGAGGGGCAAATTGGCGATGCCACCAGGATCTTCCCGAAGGCGCACTGGCCTCTGTTGAGGCCGAAGCCCAGCGGTTGCCTGGAGGCGACATCCCAACAGTAGGCTGGGGGGTGGGAGGTGGGGGGCATCGATGCCTTTCCCACCCCCTCCTGGAGTCATGGGTATCAGAGGGCCATTGCTGTGGCTGCAGGCCATCAGGCCATCCTGTGGAGGGATTCCTCCTCCACAGTGATGGTTTGGAAGCTGTGGCCACACTTTCTTTTTGCTATTTTATAACGCTTCAGCGGGTGTCACCATCTTGCGGTGTCCTCGCATTCTGCTACCTACATCAGCAGTGCCCACCTCTTCAGGTGGGACTGCCAGACAGACATCATGACAACCCCTCTGATTGGGTCTCCCGGTTCCCTTTTCCGCACACCATCCTTACCTAGACGGGGCTCCCAGAGGCGGCTATTAATTGGCTGCCTCCAGGAAGATCACAGCTGACATCCCGCCATCGACAGTTTTACATTCCCAACCCAGAATTGAAGTCGATGTCAGGATCGCAAACCAACCGGGAATATTCATCCCATTATCTACACCGGCCTAACCAAAACTAGCCCCGCTCCCCTGCCCCCAACCCACCCACCTCCCAAACGTAAGACTGAGATATTGAGGTCAGAAAGGCCTTAAGTTCTATTCCAGCCCATGTTGAGTTAGCTAATCTCCATTGAAGTGGCAGGAGGTGCAAGGAGCGGTTGGTTTTCCTCCACTTCAAATCGTGGAGTGTGTGGTTGAGATATCTGGACTAGATGTGATCGAGTTGCTGATTCCAGTGACAAATTTCCCTAAATCCCACACGGCTTCTCTCGGTTTCCAACCATAACTTCTGCAGAAGATCAGTGAAACCCCAAAGGAAATGACATAGGGACAGTTTTAGCTATTTACACAAGTTCCCCTCAGGTTCCAATCAAAGCTGCATTGAGACTGGTAGAACGCACCCCACCCCACCCACCCCCCCCCCACCCCAAGCCCCCTGCCCAAGAATTTCAGGGCTGGTAAGCATGGCACAACCATGATGATTTGCCATTGGCGAGAACATTACCATCTGAAGTTCATTTCCAGCCAATCAGGTCTTTTTTTCATTTGGGTTCCATCTGCAATAGCATTGCGGTGGGGCAGGGAACATCCAAGAAGTAGAGGAATTGATTTGTGAAATATTTTGAAGGATTTTTAAAAATGAGAGAAAGACATAGAATGGCTTTATTAGTTTGTAAGAAATGAGAAGCAGTTGAAATAAAAAAGAGAAAGCAAGAAAGAGTTGGGGGAAAACAAAACAAAGGGGCATGATTTCTGCTGTGTGATAGGTGTGGATAATTTGCACACTCAAGTATCAATCAACAGGCACTCTTGCCTCTGAGTCAGAGCTTTATAGTTGAAGCCGCACGATAAACTTGGGTCCATTATCTTAATGAGGCATTAGATGCCCTGGGAAAGATTCAGAGAAGAATGATAACATAGTTTAAAAGGCCTTAGTTTTCGTGATCGACTTGGAGAGCTGGGGTTTTTTTGTCGAAAAGCATAGACTAATGAAGGGACTAATCTGTGTTTATGTGGATAAACTATTTGAATTAAGTAGGTCAGGGTGATCCGGGGACATGGTTCTGACCAACATTTATGCCTTAATAACACCCCTAAAAACAGATTATCTGGTCATTTATCTCAAGTCTTTGTAAGACCTCAATGTGAGTAAATTGGTTGCTGCATTTGCACATAAAACAATGGTGCCCTGCAAATTCTGCTGTAATTTTTGGCAGGAAAGCATCAGTTTCCATAAAGGAATTAACATTTTTCATTGTTTCTCTGAAGGTTTCTACTGTTGTACAGTGAGAAATAAAAAGTAATTAATTGGTTATAGAGCACTTTGAGACATCCTGAACATGTGAATGGTGCTATATAAATGCAAGTATTTTCTGCATTAAACAAAAGTACATTCATGCACAGACCTGCGGAGTCTGTTCCGCAGGTCCTGAGCCAAACATGAGGCCCGCCCCAGGACAGCAAGCAGTGGCCAATAAGCAGCAACCTGTTACAAACTGAGAATCTCGGCCGCAAGTTCCAGCCCATGAGAGCAGCAGCCCAGCATTGGGGTAGGTTCTAATGTATCCCCCAACCTAATGTGGGGGCTGTGCAGGAGGGACAAAGGAGCTGGAGTGTTCCTGGTTCCTAGGGTCTCAAGAATTATCAATTCAGCTCTGGTCTTAAACTTGTTCATAAAGAACAGGCTCCACCTAATGCAGAGGAAACCTTCCCCATGAGACACAAAAGCAAAACATTTACAGTTTTTAAAAAATGTGTGCCTATTTTAATTGTACAATAACAACTTGACTCCGAACAATTTTGGTATGTGTATCAGCATCACATTATATGAGTCCAAAAAGTTTTATAATAGCAAACTGAGAGGAGCCATAAAGTCTCTGGAGTTGCCAGAGAATACAAAGGGTTGATTCATGCTTCAGAACTCCTAGTTTGAAAAGTGATAATTCAGCTGTCCCTGCAAACAAGGCTGAATGGCCTTCCCCTGCTCCTTTTTATGTAAGTGAATGTTAGATACTATTTATAGCACAGAAATTGGGGTGCTGACATTTTCTGGGAAAGAGTTCCATAAACAGAACAAGCTGTACACTGAGTTTTACAGCTCACATTCTGTGTGGAAATTTCAAATACAGAATGCTGATATACATCTGCAGCACTCCTTGTGTAAATCCTGATATAAATATTGAGGCCTGGTTTATGTACTGCCAAAGATATCTCTATAGTAACCATACACATGTAACATTGTATCTATTCTAAATGATTAATTCTAATGATTAATAGATCTACAAAGGAACTCAGGAGAAACTTCTTTAGAGAGTGGTTAGAATGTGAAACCTGCTACCATATGAAGTAGTTGAGGCAAATAGCATTGATGCATTTAAGGGGAAGGTAGAAAAGTACATGAGGAAGAAAGAAATAAAAGGCAATGGTGATAGGGTTAGATGAAGTAAGTGGGGGAAGGCTTATGTGGAGCATAAACACCAGCACAGACTTGTGTTGAATGGCCTGGTTATGTGCTATAAATAGTATCTAAGGAAGGAGCAGGATTAGGCCATTCAGCCCCTCAAGTCTGTTCCATCATTCACTTAGATCATGGCTGGTCTGTATCTTAAGTCCATCTATGTGCCTTGGCACTGTAATCCTAAGTATCCTTGCCTCACAAAAATCTATCAGTCTCAGTTTTGAAAATTTCAATTGGCATCACATCAACAGCTTTTTGGGGGAAGAGAGCTCCAGATTTCCACTAGTCTTTGTGTGAAGAAGTGCTTCCTGATATCACTCCTGAACAGCCTAGCTAATCTTAAGTCTATGCCTCCCTGTACTGGACTCACCCACCAGAGGAAATAGTTTCTCTTTACCTACCCTATCAAATCCTTTACCTACCCTATCAAATTAAACACTTCAGTTAGATCATCTCTTACTCTTCTATATTCAGGAGTATAAAAGCCTAGTCTATCCATTCTGTCCTCATAATTTAACTTTTTTAGCCATGGTATCATTCTGATGAATCTGCAATGTGGCCTCTCCACGACTAATACACCTTTCCTGAGGTTGCAGTGTCCAGATCCGAACACAGTACTGTAGATTGAGTCTAACTAGAGCTCTGTACAACTGTAACATAACTTCAACCCATTTGTATTCCAGCCTTCTTGAGATAAAGGCCAACATCCCATTAGCCTTTTAAATCATTTTTGTACCTGTCCGCTAGCTTTTAGTGATTTTTGTACTTGGACGCCTAAATTCTCTGCTCATCCACGGGTCCTAGCTTCTTTCCTACATTGAACTGTTTGCCACAGTTTTTCCCACTCACTTAATCTATCAATTGTTATAATCCAGAAAGCCAGGTGATGAAGGATAGAACTGGAGCCAATCTTTAGACTCTATATAAGCATTTATTTATAGAGATACACATTACAAACATGAACCTCCTCACCCAGTCTGTTCCTTTTTATAGGGGAACAAGTGAACCCCCAGTTAATGTCCACTACCTGCGTACAATTAATTGAAATTAATTTACAGAGAACCATAGAAAAATTACGGCACAGAAGGAGGCCATTCAGCCCGTCGTGTCTGTGCCGGCTGAAAAAACTAGCCTCCCAATCTAATCCCACCTTCCAGCGCCTGGTCCATAGTTTTGCCAGTTACAGCACTTCAGGTGCATGTCTAGGTACTTTGTAAAGGAATTGAGGGTTTCTGCCTCCACCACCATTGCTGGCAGTGAATTCCAGACACCCACCACCCTCTGGATGAAAAGAGTTTTTCCTCATATCCCCTCTAATTCTTCTACCAATCACCTTAAATCTGTGCCCCCAGATAATTGACCGCTCCACTAGCGAAAACAGGTCCTTCCTGTCTACTCTATCTAAGCCCCTCATAATTTTGTACACCTCTATGAAGTCACCCCTCAGCCTCCTCTGTTCTAAGGAGAACAACCCTTGCCGATCCAATCTTTCCTCATAGCTGCAACTTTCGAGCCCTTGCAACATTCTTGTAAATCTCATCTGTACTCTCTCCAGAGCAATTATGTCCTTTCTGTAATGTGGTGAACGGAACTGCACGCAATACTCCAGCTGTGGCCTAACCAGCGTTGTATACAGTTCCAGCATTGCATCCCTGCGTTTGTATTCTATACCTCAGCCAATAAAGGAAAGCATTCCATATGCCTTCTTCGCCACTCTATCTACCTGTGCTGCCACCTTCAGGGACCTGTAGACATGCACTCCAAGCTCTCTCACTTCTTCTACCTCCCCCCCCCTCCCTCAATATCCTCCCGATTAATGTGTATTCCCTCGCTTTATTTGCCCTTCCCAAAATGCATTACCTCACTTCTCTGGATTGAATTCCATTTGCTACTTTTCCACCCACTCAACCAAACGATTGGTATCTTCCTGGAGTCTACGGCTATCGTCTTCACTATCAACTACACGGCCAATTTTTGTATAATAAGCAAATTTCCCAGTCATGCCTCCCACATTTAAGTCCAAATCATTAATATATACCACAAACAGCAAGCGACCCGACACTGAGCCCGGTGAAACGCCACTGGAAACAGCTTTTCATTCACAAAAATATCCGTCGACTATTACCCTTTGTTTCCTGTCCCTAAGCCAATTCTGGATCCAACCTGCCACATTCTCCTGTATCCCACGGGCTTTCGTTTTACTGACCAGTCTGCCATGTGGGACCTTGTCAAATGCCTTACTAAAATCCATGTAGACCACATCCACTGCACCTCCCTCATCAATCCTTCTTGTTACTTCCTCAAAAAACTCAATTAAGTTAGTAAGACATGACCTTCCGTTAACAATTCCATGCTGACTCTCCCTGATTAATCCTTGCCTTTCTAAGTGGCAGTTTATCCTGTCCCTCAGAATAGATTCTAACAAATTACCCACCATCGAGATCAGACTGACTGGCCTATAATTATTTGGCCTATCCCTCACACTCTTTTTAAACAATGGTACAGTGTTTGCAGACCTCCAATCGTCTGGTACCTCTCCTGTATCTAGTGAGGATTTGAAGATGATCCTCGGCGCATCTGTTATTTCCTCCCTGGCTTCCTTTAACAACCTGGGATGCAATCCATCCGGCCCTGGCGATTTATCCACTTTCAAGGATGTCAGACCCTCTAGTACTTCCTCTCTCGTTATGCTTATTGTGTCTAATATTTCACACTTCTCCTCTAACTACAATGTCTACATCAACCCTCTCCTTTGTGACGACAAAGACAAAAAGCTCATTAAGAACCCTGCCCACATCTCCTGCATCTACGCATAAGTTCCCTTGTACATCTCTGATAGGTGCTACCCTTTCCTTAGTTATCCTCTTGCTCTTAATGTACTGATGAAACATCTTCGGGTTTTCCTTGATTTTACCTGCCAATAATTTTTCATGTCCTCTCTTTGCTTTTCTAATTTTCTTTTTTACTTCACCCCTGCACTCTCTATACTCCTCCAGGCTTTCTAAAGTATTGAGATTTTTGTGATCATGATAAGCTTTCTTTTTCTGCTTGAACTTACCCTGTAAGCTTCCAGATAACCAGGGGGCTCTAGATTTGGCAGTATCACCCTTTATCTTTGTGGGGACATGCCTACACTGTGCCTGTAGTATCTCTCTTTTGAATGCCTCCCATTAGTTTGCCACTGATTTTCCTTCAAGTAGTTGTACCCAGTCCACGTTCGCCAGGTCACCTCTCAGTTTCTAAAATTTGCCTTCCCCCAACTTAGAACTTTTACTCCTGTTTTATCTTTGTTCTTTTCCATGATTGTGCTAACACTTACTGTATTATGGTCACTATCTCCAAAATGGTCACCCACTGTTACTTCCTCCACTTGCCCAGCTTTATTACTGAAGACTAAATCTAGAATTGCGTCCCCTCTGATTGGGCTTGTTACGTGCTGGCTAAAAAAGTTCTCTTGAACACAGTTCAAGAATGTTGTCCCCTCTGTGCCCTTCACACTGTTTGTATCCTAGTTGATATTGGGGTAGTTGAAATCCCCAACTATTATTGCCCTATAGTTTCTGGACTCATAAATTTGCCTACATATTTGTTCTTCGACCTCCCTCTCACTATCTGGGGGTCTATAGTACACTCCTAGTAGTGTGGCTGCCCCTTTTTTATTTCTGAACTCCGCCCATATGGCCTCATTTGATGATACATTTAACATAAATGTCCCTTTACAAATTTCTGCTCTCATCCACACTATTTACTGTGTCACCTAGATTAGTGTCATGGCCTTATTTATAGAAACTGTATCCTCAGAGATGTCAGATATCTGTTCACATCTCCAGGGTAACCAAATCCTCAGTAATGGAATTATCTGTTCTTGTCTCCACGATAACCTAACCCTCAGTAATGTTGGATATGTACACACCTTTGTATGTTGTTCACCGCATCCCCAAATCCAGGTGTGTCAACTATCGTCAATTTTAGTTTGACACCTTTCTCTTCAATGTCCACCGTGTGTTTTATAATCTCCACTGTTTGGTTGATCCTCTCTGTAAGAAGGTTGGGGAAAACATGAGCAGAAAGCTCCTTCAAACCCAATTAATACATAAAGCTCTCCCCACCTCTTCCCACTTCTAAGTGTGATCTCTGCATTTGGTGATCTCGATAAATCAGAGATGACGGATTTGTCTGTTCTCACCATTGATCTTTAACCCATGAAAGGAGGATTGTTCCTTAGCTAAATTATAGCTTCCTGTATTAGGACAGAGTAAATTATTGGCACTGGGATGTATAGGTATACCTCAGGAAATGCTGGATAGACACAACACAGAAACACTGCTAACAAGACTCGAGTGTGTTGCACTTTGCCTTCATAGACAAGTACGCCAGATTAAGAAGCTTCAATTCAGGTCGATGATCTTTCATCAGAACTGGAAGTTGTTAGAGATGAACAGCTTTTAAGGAAATACATAACCAGTGAAAAGGGAGGGTAGAAACAAAAAAGGGAGAAGTCTGTGATAGGGTGGAGAGCACGAATGATCAAATGACAAATGTTATAATGGTGCAAAGCAAATGAGCTGCTAATGAGACAAGGAAAGAAACAAAGGATGGGTCCACAGGAGGTGTAAATGGCTATAGCAGAGACAGATAGGTGGTGGTTGGTGGGGTGGGCAGTGTGGGGAGGGGGAGGGGGAGGGGGAGGGGGGAGGTGAATCATGGAAAATCTGGCTAAGATTCCCATGGGACAGAAATGTGGCAGAAGGCAGGTACTTGCTTAAAAACTGTTCATTTTGAACATCATACAGTTCTGATGAAGGGTCATTAGTGTGAAACTTTAACTGTTTCTCTCGCCACACATTTTGCCTGATCAGCATTTTCCGTTTTTCTTTCATATTTCCAGCATCCACAATATTTTGCTTTGTTTTCTAGGTGATTTCTATGACATAGAATATACAACACAGTAACAGGCCATTCGGCCCAACCAGTCCATGTTAGTGTTTATGCTCCGCTCAAGCCTCCTCCCATCCTTCCTTATCTATCAGCGTAACCCTCACATGCTTATCCAGCTTCTCCTAACCATACTATTCACCTCAACTACACCCTGTGGTAGCAAGTTTCACATTCTCACTCACACTCTGGGTATAGAAGTCACTTCGGAATTTCCTATTTGATTTTGTGGTGACCATCTTACATTGATGGCGTCTAGTTTTGTTCTACCCCACAAGTGGAAACATTCTCTTTGTGTCTACTCTGTCAAAACATTTCGTAATTTTAAAGACCTGTATCAGGTCACCCTTCAGCCTTCTATTTTCAAGAGAAAAGAAACCCTGTTCATCCTTTCCTGATATATATAACCTCGCATTTCTGATATCAGCCTTGTAAACCATTTTTGCACCTTCTCCAGTGCCTCTACATCTTTTTTATAATATGGCAACCAGAACTGTACACAGTACTCCAAGTGTGCTCTAACCAAAGTTCGATACAACTTTAATATAATTTCTGTACTTTTCACATTTATCCCTCTAGAAATAAACCCTAGTGCTTGGTTTGCTTTTTTATGGCCTTGTTGACTTGTGTTGCTACTTTTATTGATTTGTGTATTTGTAGCTCCAGATTTCTTTGCTCCTCTAACCCATTTAGATCCCTTATTTTCCAATCTGACCTCCTTATTTTTCTTACCAAAAGGTAATACCTCATACTTAACTGTGATGAAATTATGTTGTCAATTATAGACCCATTCTGTAGGTTAATATAATTTGTTGCAGTCCTCCTCAGTATTGACTATTCCCACCCCCCACCTATTTTGATGTGATCTGCAAAATTAGAAATTGGGTTTTTCATTCCAAAGTCTAAATCATTCATAAAAATTGTAAACAACAAAGGTCCCAGTACTGATGCTTGTGCGACCCCACTTTCCAGCTTCTGGTACTTTATCTCTACTCTCTTCTTTCCAACTGGAACCAACTAACTATCCATTCTGGTACTTGTCCCCTGACTCGGCATACTCTGACCTTATTCATTAGACTATTATGTGGCACCTTATCAAAGGCCTTTTGAAAATCTAGATAAGTTACATCTATTGCATTGCTACCTCTGTCACCTCTTCAAAGAATGCAATAAATTTAGTCCCTTTTGAAATCATGCTATTTATTTACTATTATATTTTTAGTTTCTAGATGCTTTTCTATATTCTCCTTTATTAGGGATTCCATTACTTTTCCTACCACCGATGATAAGGTGACTGGTCTATAGTTCCCTGTACATCTTCTGTCTCCCTTCTTAAATGTAGGTATAATGTTAGCTATCCGCCAGTCCTCTTACGTTATACCTTTTTCTAACAAATTATTGAATATGCATAATATTGGCAGGAACCTCCATCCATTTCATAAATATTGCCCTACTTCAGAAAGGGTACAGTGAGGAGGATGGGGATGCAGTCCTAGGACAATAGTTTCCTCAGCCACAGCCTGGGATCCATCAAGAAGCCAGTGCTTTGGATGAAAGGAGGAGTACTGGTGTTCCCAGCTATCAAAAGTAGGCACCACGTTAGAGGACAAGGCCAGGCTTCTGGCTGAGACTCCCAAAGAAAGACAACCAGACTGGATCAGCCCTTTACATTGGTATTAAAGATTTGTGGAGTGGGGCAGTGATCAATCAAATGAGGAGCTGCAGACCACTGTTGCTTCTATCAGCCAGCCATACCCCATCATGGGTGGCACCAATAGTGGCACAGGCACACACAAGACAGAACCTCCTGCAACCCCACATCCTCTGTTGAGGTCAAAGATGACGGTTCCAAGTAGGCACATCCTGACATTTCATCCAAAATGGGAGTGCATACTTTCACCTCCCTCCAGACCACAGCAATTTCTATTTTAACATCAGTGCAATATGCCTCAGCTCTTACCTTCAGCATTGAGAAGTTTCCTGTCTTTGTAAAGATCTGTAAGGAACAGACTCTTGACCAAAGTGGACTTCCCCAGCCCTGACTCTCCTGTGGAGGGAATAATAATGAATTTAAAACACATGATGAGCTAATTTCCACAAATACACCTCACAATCAGCAAAATTGTTAATTCCGCTCGCAAACCAGTTTTTCTACATTTCACTCAGATTTAACATTGTAACCCTTCCTTTGTAGCTCATCTGCCTAAAATTTTGTTCTGTTACATGGCAAATGAAATTACCGCAATGAAATGTGAAGTGATTCATTTTGGTATGAAAATGAGGAGAGGCAACGTATATTAAATGTTACAATTTTAAAAAGGGTGCAGAAACAGAGATCCCTGGAAGTGTACAGGCACAAATCTTTGAAGGTGGCCGGACAAATTGAGAAATATTTTAAGAAGGCATAAATGATCCTAAAAGCCAGCATGGATTTGTTAAAGTCAAATAAAAACAGAAATGCTGGAAATACTTAACAAGTCTGGCAGCATCTCTGGCCAGAGAAACAGAATCAATGTTTCAGGTCGATGACCTTTTGTCAGAAACGTTGGAGGGGAATTTTATGCTCTTCTCCACAGCGACTTTGGAGTCGGGGCGAGTATAGAATCAGACAGGATGGTGGTGGGCAGGGGACCCCGTCACCTTCCCACCTCCACCCAAATCCCACCCGCTGCCAATTGAGTCCCTTAAGTAGACAATTAATTTCTAATTAAGGGCTCAGCCCAGCGGCGGGCAGGCCTGTCACCACACGGGGAGCACGTCAAGCAAACCCATGTGGGTTACATACTGGCTCCAGGTGGGGTGGGGGTTGGTGCTGGTAAAAGACATTAGGTGCCTGATTGAGGGACCCAGCTTCAGGAAGGGGGGGATCCCACTGAGAACCAAACCTTGCCCTTTCTGCCGACCCCCCTACAACCCCCACCTCGCGCAACCTCCTTCCCGGACTCACCTGTGGCCTGGGTCCAGCGCATCCTCTGATTGGCCGGCAGCTCTCAGCGGGCGGGACTTTCATTGCCGGGGTCCTTAATCCCTCTGCTGTCCACCTAAGTGCCTAATTGACAATAATAGAACAGGCCTTCCCCAGTGGAGGCAATGCGCGGCTCTCGCCGGCTCTTTAGCCGGTGGCTGAGACACCCTTCGCCCAGATAAAATCCTGGCCATTGGCTCTGTTTCTCTTGCCAGAGATGCTGCCAGACCTGCTGGGTATTTCAGGTTTTTTATTTCAGATTTCCAGCTTCCGCATTATTTTGTTTTTGTTAAAGACAAACGTGTCTGACTAACTTGACTGCGTTCTTCTATGAAGTAAGGGAGAGGGTTGATAAGGGTAGCGGCTCTATAAATAGAGGCATAGAATACAAAAGCAAAGAGTGATACTAAATTTTATAAAGCAATGGTTAGACCATAGCTGGAGTATTGTATCCAATTCTGTACGCCACACTTTCAAGGCCTTAGGAAGGGTACAGAGGAGATTTACTAGAATTCCTTTCCTTTTGGCCTCCTTGTCTCAAGAGACAATGGGTAAGCAGCTAGTGGTGGTCAGTGGTTTGTGGAGCAGTACCTGGAGTGGCTATAAAGGCCAATTCTAGAGTGGAAGTCTCTTCCACTGGCGCTGCAGGTAAAGTTAAGGTTGTCAGGGCTGTTACTCCAAAAAGAGAAACCGGTGCTTTATCCTTAGAGGAGAGAAGGTTAAAGAAAGATTTGATTTAGGTGTTCAAAACCATGAAGGGTTTTGATAAGAGTAAATAAGAAGAAACTGTTTCCATTGGCAGAAAGGACATAGATTTAAGGTAATTGGCACAAAAAAAGAGGTGACACGAGGAAAAAGAAAAAGAAAATTTACACAGCAAATAGTTATGATCTGTAATATTTTGTCTAAAAGGATGGTGGAAGCAGATTCAACAACAATTTTCAAGGGAAATTCAATAAATAGGCAAAAAAAATTGCAGGGTTATGAAAGAGGAGCATTGGAGTGGAACTAATTGGATAGCTCTTTCAGGAGAGCCAGAATGGCAAGATGGGCTGAATGGCCTGCTTTTCTGCTGTAACATTCTATTAGAGTATAGTAGGTTAAAGTCAATTCTGATTTTAATAATGTCCAAATGAGCCATAATTCCAAATAAGCAGTAATCAAACAGTACTGGGGGCATTTTTTGTGCAAAATTGAATGATTTAGCAATTCAAATTAAACAGCCTCGAATGAATAGCAATCGACTGTAGTCCACTCATGATCAGATTTACAACTTCCTACTTTCTGCCATGAACTTTCAGATTGATCATAAATCATGTCTGAAGGATCTTATAAAAGGCACATCAATCAATATATATGAAAATTTTCTGAAGATGGTAACTTGATAACATACAATTGGACATGAGCCAGGACCCACAACAGGTACAATGGAATTTTGATGACTGCTATACTACACTCTGCATGTTAATTTCTATTGAAGTCAATGGAACTTAACATCAGGCAGAGCCGATTCTATACCGCCTGCTTTGCGTCCCCATCAATGTTCAATTTCACCCCCATGTTCCTTTTTTATTAGGGTTACACCAAATGTGTCATATGAACATACTTGAGTGTCCCCGTGAAAAGTCCCACTCAAAACATCTTGGCACTGAACTCTCATGGGGCTCTGTAGCTATGGCAGGAGGTCAGCAGAATCCCCACAGACAGGGTAGAAATTGGGCGCTCATGCTGGTTCTCTGAGGATTCCACCAAGCTAACAAACTTACAGCAGGGGACTGGGAAAACCCCATGGAAGTTTCACTTATCTTTTACTCCCAGGTGTTGACTGGCTATCACTTCTTTTTTAGCACTTTGTTTCAAAATACCATCAACTTTGGGAGAAGTGGTGACATAAAATATTCTCATACAAGACCATTCAAAAGCACATAACCTTGAAGTATTCATCATTTCCTGTCTGAGGTGGTTATGCAATATCATCTATGTTCTTTTTTTAAACCGCCCCCCACAAACCTTCTTTCCCACCACTCCTGAAAACATCCACTCATGTTGGGGATGCAATCCATCTCTTCAGTACTTTGCCGAGTGGCAATAACTGGTGAGCTATTTGCTATGGGTAGAGGCTAACGCAAATGGGGCTGACCACCAACATCCAAACATATGGGAGGGGATAGACTTCCTCAGAGCTTCTCTCACTCCATCACTGGAACTTCAGCAGACACCCAATGTATCCACATAAATAGGGTTTTCACCAAAGAAAGAACAAACCCGCATTTATAAAGCACTTTTCATGACCTCATGAAGTCCCAAAGCAGCAACTGAAGTGCTTTTAGTCACTGCTGTAATGTGGGAAACAAAGCACTGAATTTGTGCACAGCAAGGTCCCACAAAGTGCAATGTGATAAATGTTCAGATGATCTGTTTTCGTAATGTTGATGAGGAATAAATATTGGCCAGGACACCAAGCCCAACTCTCCTGCTCTTCCTCAAATAGCATCATGGGATCTTTTATACCTACCTGACTAATGACTTATCCAAAAGATGGGTCCCTCTGACACTGAAGCACTCCCTCAATACTGCAAAGGTATGTTGGCACAGTGGGCAAAACCCTGAGGAAATTCGCACTTACCACCAGGATCACAGAATGGCAACCCAGAACAGAATCCCTGGCTGACTTTTTGCATTGCCTAGTCCTGTGGTGCTAAGGCTAATTGTAGCATCCTTACTGCTACCCCAACTGAGATCAGTCAATTCAGCACAGACCAAGAATAGAACACAAGATTTTTATGGTTCTATAATCAAGACTTGCCTGTTTTCACATTTACCCACCGAGTCATAATTCCATATATATAAAAGCAAAATACCGCGGATGCTGGAAATCTGAAATAAAAACAAGAAACACTGGTAATACTCAGCAGGTCTGGTAGCAAATATTAGAAATGTAAAAGATTTTAAGCAAGTAAAGCAGGGGTGGGGCAAGAGATAACAAAAGAGGTGTTGATAGGTGTTCTCTTTTGTTATCTCTTGCCCCAGCCCCGCTTTACTTGCTTAAAGTCTTTTACATTTCTTATATCTGCCAGTTCTGAAGAAGGGTCACTGACCTGAAACGTTAACTCTGCTTCTCTCTCCACAGATGCTGCCAGACCTGCTGAGTATTTCCATCAACATTATATGTTAGCAATCTGTCGAAATTGTAATTATGCTGAAGTTTTTACTTTTCATTTTTTCGTTTCTTGTTTTTATTTGAGTCATAAGTCCATGTTTGCTTTGAATCCACTCTCCTCCTCCACTGGTGTACCATGGCTGCAATGTGGACTATCTACAGGATGCACTTCAGCAACTCGCAAAGGTTTCTTCAACAGAGCCTACTAAACCTACAAGCTCCGCTACCTAGAAAGACAAGGGCAGTAGGTGCATGGGAACACCATCACCTCCAAGTTCTCTTTCAAGACACACACCATCCTGACATGTATTGCCATTCCTTCATCATCACTGGGTTAAAATTTTAGAACTGCCTACCGAAAAGCCTTTTGTGAGTACCTTTACCACATAGACTGCAGGAAGTTCAAGAAAGCAACTCACCACCACCTTCTCAAGGGCAATCTGAGGACAGGCAATAAATGCCTGATTTGCCAGCGATGCACACACCAAGAGAATGAATTTTTTAAAAAACACGTTTTTTATTCGCATTCGGACCACCTTGTTTTTGCAGGGACAGAAGGTGTTGGAACACCATATACAGGGATCGGAATTTTGCTGGTCCCCTGACATCGGGGGTCGTGGTGGGTGGGAAGCCCGGAAAATACCTCCAGGAGAGGCCCACCATGGGGCTCAATATCGGGAAGGCCCCACCCCATATTACAGGCGGCAGCGAGGCCTCATGGTGCCCCCGCCCCCCCCCCACCCCCCCACAACTGCTTGGTGGCGGCATCACAATTTAAATATGATAATACATTAAAATGAATGAATTAATCACTCACCTGCTGCTGCCGGCTGTCCCGCTGCGATATTCCGGTCAGTTGCCGGAACTCCCACGCCTTCGGATCTCCATTTGGAGATCCAAGGCGAAACACTGGTTGGGAGGGGGGAGCAGGTAAGTTTTCAGGGTAGTGGGAAAAGCTATTGCGATTGGTGGAGGAGATGGTGGGAAGGGGTTGAGGGTAAATAGTTATAAACTTTGTGGTGGTGGGGGGTGGGGGGAAGGTTGGGTTGGCAAGATAAGTTTTTTTGGAGGGAGAGGGCAATTAATAAATTGTTCGGTCATTGGGTAGGGGTGGGAGAGAGGCTTGTGTCTTTTATCAAATTTTTCACTTTCATTTTAACATGTCTATAACTTTAAAAATTGAAATGTAATGCAAGCGCTTGAAGCCCTTTAGAAATGGCGCTGGTGCCTGCACAGTGGTGCCGGACGCCGTTGCTGGGGACTGAGCGCCCACCCACTCTACATCATCGGGGGCGGCAGTCCGCCCCATCCATGTAAATGAGCCGCCACGTTAAATATTGCGGCGGCTCCGCAGAGTAAATCTCACGCATGTGAAGCTGGTCAAATGCAGGCCAAGATCTCTTTGCAATTAGAGTTTCTGCTCATTTTATGAGGATGCTGTGGGTTAAACACTCGCCTTTAAAATTTAAGCTGGCTCCTGGTCCTCAAATTTAAAATTCTCAATCTGGTGCTCAAATTGCTTTCCAAATAAAAGTCCAGTACTTTTCCGGTACAGATATTGACAAGAGCTACAGTTCTCAGGAAGTATACTTTGGAGTATTTCAAAAATTAGATCAACAATGTTCTATTTTTTTCCTCTCTACCAGCTCCTTGGGATCTACACAAACATTATAACACATTTTCTCAATTTTCTTTCACCCTTCATGCTCAAGGCTGCATCAAATTAATGTACAGATTGAAACAAATTAACTTTTACATTTACCGACCTCACCATGTTGGATTGTCATAATTATTTTGTTCTATGGGTTTCGCACAGTGTGAGCAAGTAGCAATCTTACCTGCTACCATTAACGTAAAATCAAAGCCCTTCTTCACTGATTTGCGATGGACCTGGTTGGGAAGTGTAGCGAATCCCACGTATTCCTTTTCCACATCCTGAAACAAAAAAAAATTAGACATTGGAAAACCTCAAAGAAATCCTACACAACAGGGACCAGAAGAAGCTCCGGCTTACCGCATTAGTGAGAAACCTTTACAACACACATATAGTAAACTATAGTTCCCACCATATTCTCCTTGTATAACACATATTTTAAGTTCTTTTTGGGTGAATGTTTGTAGTCAACAGCATAAAACAATGTGGGACAGTAATGTTGAGAGTGGAACACCTTCCCGGTGTCAACAGCCTGCACTCCCAGTCAGGTTATAGAACAGATTAACAATATCTCTGAAGAGCATCCGCTACTGCACCAGTGTGATGTTCTCCATTTCCCACAACATCCACTCAGTGGCCTCTCTAATTGGATTGCAAATTTAGCCCAAAATGATGCTGTATGATTCTGACGACTTGGACCTTTGGGTGTGCTTGTTTTTGCAGGGACAGAAGGTGAGATCTGTTGGAACACCATATACAGGGTCTCTTTGTAATTAGAGTTTCTGCTTATTTTATGAGGCCACTGTTGTGATGCTGTGGGTTAAACACTCGCCTTTAGGATCTAAGCTGACTTCTGGTCCTCAAATTTAAAATTCTCATCCTTGTGCTCAAATCCCTCCTGGCCTCACCCTACCCCCAATCTCAGTAAATTCCTACAACCCTCCAAGAACTATGCCTTCCTGTGATTCTGGCCTCTTGTACATCCCAATTCATACACATTAACAAGGGCTTCTGCTGCCTTTCCAGTGAAGTGAGGGAGCAGCTCTGAAGAAATTCCCAGACAAGATTCCAGGCATGGTTGCACTCATGTCTATGTTCAAGCAACTGTAAATCCCAGTTGAAATTATCCTTTTATTTTGTGACTCTTTTTGCTGATTGAGGTGAGGGATGTTAGTTATAGAGGACATATCATTTTCCATTCAAACACTCAGATCAGGTACAATGTGGCTGCACTCTGACCAAAGTGTCCCCATCAAAACATCAGAAGAGCACCACCTAATGCAACTGCAAAGCATTTTTTACCCATTCCACAGCAATCATTCTGAGGCTTCTCAGGAAGATTGCCAATTCAGCTTAAAAGGGTATAAATTCATCTTGAATGGTAGAGTAAATTGGGTGATAATGAATCCGCAGCCATCTGGCTGGGGTTTGAAGGGCCGTGGAAGTGTACAGAATGGATAAAGATTCCAAGGTCCATTGGGCTGTGAGTTCTGATAAATGACTGAGATGAGGGCAAACAGCAATTTTAAACACATTTTTCTCTGTGTTGTGTCCCTGTTTCTCTGCCTTCCATCAGCATACCATTGTCTTTCAGTGGGAGAAGCTGTTACTACGATTACTGAAACAAGTCAAACCAATGGGGTGATGCAGTTGAAAATGCTCAACATCGAGAAGTTGAGAAGTACGGATTGACAGTTAAGGGTAAGAGTCTTTCTTCAAAAAGTTATGAGGATCAATGCAGCTACTACAGGCCAGTCAGTTTAACCTCGGTTATAAAAACAAAAAATGCTGGCAATACTCAGCAGCTCTGACAGTACCTGCGGAGAGAGAAGCAGAGTTAATGTTTCAGGGCAGTGACCTTTCATCAGTTCCGATGTTAACTCTGCTTCTCTCTCCACAGATGCTGCCAGACCTGCTGAGTATTTCCAGCATTTCTTGTTTTTATTTCAGATTTCCAGCATCTGCAGTATTTTGCTTTTATTATAGAGTTTAACCTCGGTGGTGGGAAAGCTTTTAGAAACAATAATCTGGGAGAAAATTAACAGTCACTTGGACAAGTGTGGATTAACTAAGGAAAGCCAGCAAGTATTTGTTAAATGCAAATTCTGTTTAACTAACTTGATTGAGCTTTTTGACGTAACAGATATAGTTGCTGAGGATAATGTGGTTGATATGGTGTACACGGACTTTCAAAAGGCATTTGATAAAGTGCCACATAATAGGCTTGCCAGCAAAGTCAAACCTCATGGATAAAAAAGAAAATGGCAGCATAGATACCAAGTTGGTTGAGTGACAGGAAACAGAGAGTCATGGTGAATGGTTGTTTTTCAGACTGGAGCAAGATGAACAGTGGGGTTTTCCAGGGGTTGGTATGAAGATCACTGCTTTTCATGATATCTATTAATAACCTAGACTTGGGTGTATAGTCCACAATTTCAAAATTTGCAGATGGCACAAAAATTGGAAGTATTGTGAACTATGAGCAGGATAATGATAGACTCCCAGTGGACATAGACAGGCTGGTGGAATTGGCAGGCACGTGGCAGATGAAACTTAATGCACAGAAGTGTGAAGTGGTACATCTTGGTAGGAAGAGCGAGGAGAGGCAATATAAAATAAAGGTCACAATTCTAAAGGGGGCACAAGAACAGAGGGACCTGGGGTTATATGTGCACAAATTGTTGTAGGTGGCAGTGCAGTTTGAAAAAGGGGTTAAAAAGAGATATGAGATCCTGGTCTTTATAAAGAGAGGCATAGAATACAAAAGCAAGGAAGTTATGATGAACTTTTATAAAACACTGATCGAGCCTCAAGTGGAGTAGTGTCCGATTCTGGGCACAGTCCTTTAGGAAGGATGTGAAGCTTGGAGAGGGTGCAGAAAATGTTTACAAGAATGGTTCCAGGGATGAGAGACTTCAATTACGAGGATAGATTGGAGAAGCTGGGGTCATTTTCCTTAAAGTAGAGAAGGCGGAGAGGAGATTTGATAGAGGTGTTTATAATCATGAGGGGGTCTTGTCAGAGTAGATAGGGAGAAACAGTTCCTGTTGGCGAAAGGATTGAGAACCAGAGGACACTGACAAAAGAAGCAATGGTGACATAAGGAAAAACATTTTTACACAGCAAGTGTTTCGGATCTGGAACGCACTGCCTGAGAGTGTGGTGGAGGCAGATTCAATCATGGCTTTCAAAAAGGAATTGAATTAGCACCTGAATATAAAAAAAACTGCTGGGCTGTGGGGAAAGGGCAGGTATGTGGGACTAGTAGAGTTGCTCTTGCAGAGAGCCGGCATGGACACGACAGGCTGAATGGCCTCCTTCTGTGCTATCACCATTCCAAATAAAAGTGATGGTTACCAAAGCTCAACAACCAGGAGAAACGATAAAGTAACAACAGCCAACCACCAGATACGTCTGTCTGCCAAACAAGTGAATTGTGTACAATTCTCAGAAAAATAATGACTACAGTTCAAATCTTCCTTCCTCCAGTCCCTTCATTACATGCGATAAAGATCCAAGATAGTAGAAAGAACATATGTACATACAGATAGAGAGCAAGAAAGTTCCTTATCATTTCTCAGCAAAGTGCCAAATCATTTTACGTGCAATGAAGCACAATCACTATGGTTTGTAATCCAACAGGGCAGTCATTTTGCACACAGCTAACTCCCACAAACAGCAATGAGATGAATGGTTGTTAGTCTGCTTTTTGGTGGTGCTGCCTGAGGGAAGAATGATGGGAGACATCAGACACATACTGGCTGTACTTTATATAGTACCACTGCCTGAACCCCAGAACAGGCGGATAGGGCTTCAGTTTGTCAGATACAAAAGACAGCACATCCAATAACACAGCAATTGGTACTGCTGGATTAGGTGTCAGGACTCCTGCTCAGAGAGATCAGAGCCTAATTTATAAAACCTGAGACCAACTAGTGGGTGGGAGGGGTCTCTCTTTGATAACATCTTGGGTTTCAACCTGAATTGCACTTCCCTAACATGGACCAGGGGCAGCATTAGGAACAGACAACAAGTACAGTTGTACCAAGCCCCGGGCTAGCCAGGGGTTCAGAGTCAGTCAGGGACTCTGAATCAAATCAAGGATCTTGAGTGATTCTAGTGAAAGGACATCTATGCAATGGTGATAGCTGATCCCTGATCATTTACGCAATCATTTTTATATTATCCATTGAAAACATGCCTTTTCACAATGGTACATGTGAGGACTTGACACCAGATTCAGCAAATATTTGGTTATCATTGTTCAGTAAATTGTGGTTGCCCCAAATCAAACCTTGGTGTAGAGGCCTGCACAAGGAAAACACCACTCCTGACATACACAGGCCCTCTCCAACTGGATTACCAAGTGAGAGAATCTCATCTCCAGGGATGTTACATAGGTCACATTTAAGTCCAGTGCAAACTGCCCAGACAGATTCCCCGCATCAGATTTACAAGGTCAATACCAGAACTGAGAAGTTATAACAACCAGGAACAACTGAACAGGTGGGGCTCTTTTCTTTAGAAAAGAGAAGGCAAATCGATGACCTGATAGAGGTTGTTAAAATGTTGAAGGTGTTTGATAAAGTAGACATAGAAAAGATGTTTCTACTTGTGGGGGAGTTCAAACAAAGGGTCATAAATATAAGATAGTCATGTATAAATCTAATAAGGAATTCAGGAGAAACGTCTTTACCCATGGAGTGATGAGAAGATGGAATTTGTTACCACATGGAGTAGTTCAGGCAAATAGCATAAACTGCCTTTAAACGGATGCTTGAATATTGCATGAGGGAGGAAGGATATGCTGATATGGTTAGACGAAGTAGGGTGTGAGAAGACTCGTGTAGAGCATAAACACTGGCACAGACCAGTTGGGTTGAGTGGCATGATTCTGCGCTGTAAACTCCATGTAATGTAATTTGATGCACTGTGTAATGCTGCTTGTGGAATCTTGCTGTGTGCAAAATGGTGGCAATATTGGTCGAGATTCAAAGAAAGGTCGCTGTCTTGTCAAGTAATTTGTTGTATGAGAAGTGCTTTGAGATGTGTTGGAGAGATGTTAAGGCACAATATAAATACAAGGCTTTCCATTAACCCTTTCACCATTTCACTCCTGGTTTGTAGAAAAGCACAACCACCCTGATCCTTGCTGAGGGGGTGAATCTTTTAAACCTTTTGTTGCTGTGAGACATGAAAGATTGATTATTCCCAGCAGACAGAATTAATCCTTTCATGCTGCTCTTTCCATAAGCATTGGGACACAGGGAAACAATAGCAACGCAACCACACATCCTTTTTTATGTGGGTATCCCCATTTCAGTTTACAACCATAGTAACAGGAAATGGTGTCATAGAATCATACAGCACACAAGGAGGCCATTCAGTCCATTGTGCCTGTGCCAGCTCTTTGAAGGAGTTATCTGATCACTCCCACTCTCCTGCTCCTGTTCTATCGCGCTGCAAATTTCTCCTTTTCAAGTAGCTATTCAATTCCCTTTTGAAAGTTAATACTGAACCTGCTTCCACCACCCTTGTAGGCAGTGCAGTCCAAATCAGAAAACTGGCTGCATAAAAATAGAAACTATGGAAAATTCCACTAAGATTCCTTCAGGTGATCAAAGCACAGTTCAGGAGATCGCATTTACTATTGTACCCACACCTTGCAGATTGGTGAAAAGCTGAGTTGAACCCTGCCAGGATTTGTACCCAGGTACCTCCGTTCCTGAGCCCAATGTACACCTTGCAGAGTGTTGTGCGTTGGGGGCGGTTGGGGTTTCAGGGCCGGCCCTCCATGGGGCACAGGGTGCCCAATCAGGAGGGCATCCCCCCCCCACCCCCGCCGCCGCCAGACATGCAAGAAGGCCGCCTGGTTTTACCAGGCGGGGTTCTTGGGGCCGTTGTCGTCAGGCTGCCGAGGGTAAAATACCCGCAGCGGTGGGAGGAGACCCTTAATTGGCAGTTAATTGGCCACTTAAGGGCCTTGATTGGCCTGGGGCAGGGGGGCCATTTCTCGCTGGCACCGCCCCACATGAAATTGCAGTGGGGGTGGGAGGGGGTCTAGAACAGCGCCCCCTGCCTCCCACTCAATTTTACGCCCGCGCCCACCCACAAGCACCCCCCCTCCCACCACCGCTCGTTTGGGGGGGCCATAAAATTCCAGCCTGCATGTTTCCAGAAACATAAAAGGGAAAATGCAACTTTCTATACCATGCATGCTGTTCATACCAGAATGCATAAAAAGCTCACTCAGTTTATCACTAAGTTTATCCTTATGTGTGTAATATGCACAGAGAAAAAGATAAACTCCTGTGTCAGGCAAAACAATGAAAAGTCCAAGTTGTTCTCTGGATTCTGTAACTGCTCAGTGATAGAGCTTATGTCATAGATACAGCAGGACAGATGGGGGACAGGTAGGCGTAGGAGGGAGACGGTCAGCAGCATTGCCCTCTATCACTTCTGATACAATTGAGGAAGACAGATTCAACAACAGCACTCTGGGATGTAAATTCAAATACTCAGCTCGTGCTTAGTAACAACAACTAGTGTCACAGAAAAGACATCCTGGGGATTCTCAGAAACAACATCCAGTGTTTCTGAATGAAGTGGTTCTCAGTTATAGATCCTTGCATCACAGTTTCAGAAACTTCTTTCCAAAGCATTCGATTGCGACATCTTGCAGATACTTTTATTCAGCCTGGCTTGCACAGAGATTTCAAATGAAACCTCGTATCTTGTTTGATCAGATGAATTGTCATTAGGCGGGACTTGTTTCCCAGCAGAAACCTCTGTTCCCTCATTCCCACCGGGTGAGTCACTTAGGTCATTTGAAGAGAAAACACAAATGAATCAGCTCCACCGCTTTGGTCCGCCCTCCCTTCTCCTGTCAAGTTTATGTGCCTTGCGAGCACCTCTCACTCCTTTCGTTCTGGCTCTTTTCCACACGCTGTCCTACCCCAAACATCACTGTACCTTCAGCCGCGCACGCCGGCACCTTTCCGATACACTCCTGGGAGAGAGGAGTCGCTCCACCAAACGCTCCTGGATGATGATGGCATCCATGTTGGAGATCGGACTTCTTACGACCCAGCAGCGACCTCCCCAACCCTCACGGACTCCAATGAAACCCTCCTGCTGGAGCTGCTGATTGCAAATGAATTACAGCAGCTTAGTGCCGAGGAAAGTCTGAGCTAAGGAACAGAAACCTGGAATTTCCTGCTTCATGTACTGCATCAAGAGCGGGGGTGGGGTGACAGCCACAGTCTCATCCAAACAGATTTCCTTAAGTCCCAGCTTCAGGGGCTCTTAAAAAACAGCACTGTAACAGGATGAGATTTTTAACCTTGATTTTTAACCATCTTAAGTCTCTAACATTAAACTGAAAACTCAGAAAATGCCCCCACAACAATGAAGATTTACATGCAATTCCAGGAAATGTCTTTGACAGGATAGTCACTCCAAATGAAAAGTGTCAGCTTATGAAAAATGATTCACCCCCACCCACTCCTGCTTCCCATTTACAATACGTCACTGGAGAATCCCTCTCCAGGAGAAGGATTAACCCTTTCGTCCATCTCTGCCTATCATAGGGAGATACAAGCGGATTAATCCCATCAACAACTTCTTTCCACTTGCACGAGACACTGGCCAACCTCGCTGGAAAATGGGATTAACCCTTTCATCCATCTTTTCCCATTCTCAGTTGTACATTGCCTCTGTATAGGGAAAACTTAGCCTTTCACCTCATTCTTCTGCTTACAGGGAGACACTGAAGGGCATGTCCTCAGCAGAGGAAAAGAAAGAAAGACTTGCATTTATATACCATTCCCGACCTCAGGACATCCCAAAGCACTTTACAACCAATTAAGTACTTTTTTTTTGAAGTGCAGTCACTGTTGTAATGTAGGGAACTTTGCAGACAACTTGTACACAGCAAGATCTCACAAACAGCAATGAGATAATGACCAGATAACTTCAATTTGTGAAGGTCTTGATTGAGCGATAAATATTGGACCTTGGTTCAATACCTCATCTGAAAGTTGGTACTTTTGACAATGCAGCACTCCCTCATTACTGCACTGGAGCGTCAACCTAGATTTTGTTCTCAAACCTCTGGAGCAGGACTAGAGCCCATGACCATCTGACTCAGGTGACAGCACTAGCGGTGAGCCACAGCAGACCAATTTATTCTCCTCTGTGCACTTACTACACCAACAAGCTTGGCATCAAAGAGCAGTGAGATTGGATGTCATCATATCGGCATACCGTCTAGAATAAGATTCACTAAAGGGTCACAAATGCTGAGCGATAAAGCAGGCTTCACTTTGCTTTGAATCAGATTGGCTGTGTTTCATGCAGCTAATCTCAAAGACTCACAATTTAAGTCACCCAGGCCCCAATGGGATGAGGTCATTGGGATGCACGGCCTCCACTGAAGGGCAACATTGATCTAGCTCTTGGTACCTCCCACTGTGGCTGAGCTTTCTCTCCAGAGGGAACCCACACTCGCATTGATCCTCTCACTGTTTACAGCAATTAAAAAAGCCCAAATAGGGCTGTCAAAACCGATGCTCTAAATCAACCTGAATATTCGTGAAAACCCACCCAACACTAAAGTGCTCAGATACTAAGACACTCAACCCAGATTTGTGCTTTGGAATGCTAATGATATTAACCACTGCGTCCTAATCCAGGTATGCCTGATTAACCATGGCACATCTAGAGAACTGCCCAACTGTGAGACTGGTGGGATCTCACTTCACTAAAAAAGAAAAGCATTTATATAGCACCTTTAAAAAAGTAAAACATCCCAAGGCAAATCACAGGAGCATAACCAGAGAAAAACCAACACTGAGCCAGAAAAGCAGGCATTAGGACAGGTGACCAAATCCTTGGGCAGGAAGGAAGGTTTTAAGCAGTGTTTTAAAGGAGGAGAAAGAGTGGAGAGGAGAAGAGGTCTGGGGAGGGATTTCCAGAGGTTAGTGTCCTAGACAGCTGAACGCATGACTGCCAATAGTGGAGTGATGAAAATCGGAGATGCACAAGAGGCCAGAGATGGAGGAATGTAGAGTTCTTGGAGGATGGCTGGAGGTTGATTGGCATCTTTCCATCTATGAAAAATGATGGATTCGCAGAAAACAATCCATTTAAGTGGGGTATCTTCTCTTGGTGCACCTTTGCTGATGGCTGTGAATGTCAATGCTTGAGAGGCAGGTTCTGCCACAATTGCTGCACGTGAAGCTGCCAAGTGATGCTTTGAGTTGTTGTTTTTGACGTTGGCACCTGTTGCAAAGCTGCTGTAGCAACTGGTCATCGTGGTAGTGCACACCTGTCCAAAGGATATGTCGCCATTTTCCTCTTTCACCAGAAAGTGATTCCCAGGTGCGATAGTCAACACTTAGGGCCTTCATGTCACAATTGCAAACATCCTTGAAGTGGAACTTTGGGCGCCCTACTGGTCATCTGGCCCCGGCTACCTCATCCTACAGAAGATCTTTGGGTATGCAACCGTCTTCCATCCTGTGGACGTGTCCAATCCACCAAAGCCACCTCGGTTTGATTAATGCCAACACATTTGGGAGCTCTGCCTTTGAGAGGACTGTCACATTTGTGATTTTGTCCTGTCAGGATATACCCATAGTACGCCGCAGACAGCGAAGATTGTAATTATTGAGATTCTTTTCCTGGTGGCTGTAAGTCGCCCATATTTCATGGCCATACAGTAAGGTGTTGAGAACACTTGCCTTATAAAAGATCAGCTTGGTCCTAAGGGTCAGCTTGGTGTTATCCCATGATGGGCTGGAGGAGGGTTCAGAGATACAGAGAGGAAAGATAAAAGAAAGATTTGAACACGAGGATAAGCATTTTAAAATTGAGACATTGCTGGACCAAGAGCCAATGCAAGGTCAGCAAGCAGAAAAGTGATGGATGAATGGGTCTTGGTGCAAGTTAGGATCTGGGGAACAGTATTATGGGTAAGGATAAGTTTATAAAGAGAGGGAGATGGGAGGCCATGTGGAGAGCATTGGAATAATTGAGTCTGCATGTAACAAAAGCATGAATAAGTCTGAGACAGCTATGGAGATGGGCAATATTATGGAAGTAAGCAGTCTTTGTGATGGAGGCAATATGGGGTCGAAAACAACCCATTAACCTGTATGACTCATTCGTGAGATCATGTTTGAAATATCAGTTTTGATTGGTTGCCTTCAGAAGAAATTTTACAGAGATTTAACCATGGTTAAGGCATGAGATTTGTTATTGTCATGTCCGTTTAGAAACCAGCCTATTCATTGCCTTCAGGAGTCTTTGTAGGTTGTTGTACCCGTTCAGCAAGCTTAAACTTCTATAAGTGAAGAAATTTGTGAATCTGTTGCATGACTGCTTTACCAACTCATTTGCCTTGCACATCGTATTCTCAGGAGAGAAAGACTATCTTCAGATTCATTGAATGGTCATAAACTGTACCATAGTCAGCTGTCCCTCTGAGTCAGAAGGTTGTGGATTCAAGTCCCACTTCAAAGACGTCAGCACAAAACCTAGGCCAGCACACCAAGGCAATACTGAGGGAGTGCTGCACTGCCAGAGGTGCCATATTTTGGATGCAACATTGAAAGCATTAAGCTGAGGTCCCATCTGCCATCTTAGGTGAACTTAAAAGATTCCACAGCACTATTTTGAAGAAAAGGAGGGGTGTTCTCCTGGCCAATATTTCTCTCTCAACCAGCATCACTAAAAACAGATTATCTGGTCTTAATTCCTATTTCTAGGACTTTGCTATGTGTAATTCAGCTGCCATGTTTCCTACAACACTGGCTATACTTCAAATGTATTTCAGTAGTTCTAAAGCTTTGGGATGTCCGAAGGTCATGAAAGATCTTTTCTTTTTTACTGGTCTATTGTATAAGGCAAATACACAAACAGACCTGCCCACTCCTACGTTGCCTACCCTTTACATGGAATATAATGGCCTCCTTTTCCAGAACAGGGAAAAAAGGCCTCAGACTGGAATGTGCTCAAATGACCATTTTCAGCAAAGAATCTGCGGCCTTTAGTATTGTTTAGAGGTTATTAATAGATTGACCGGACGTCTCCTCATTCAGTTTTATGGCACTCTCACAAAGATAGACGGTTTGAAGCTGGGAGACTCCAGGTGTCTGGAATCACTCACAATCTGCCAAAAAAAATTCTCTGGAAAGAGAAACATCCGAGTGAAAGTGAATGAAAGACTGCACTCACAGTGCAACACTAACACCTTGTTCAGGGCAATCTTTTCACTGGAGTGGTAGCCAGGACAGATAGTAAATAAAACAACTTTGGAATAATATAGGAGTCTTAAAAGAAAAAACATAGCCCAGCAGTCTAACAAATTAAGTTTAACTTGGCTCAAGTAACAGGGCACTGTAGTGTTGTATTAAACTGGAGCTGCCCTGAGCATCACTGCAGCCACCTCTAGAATGCAAAACAAAGAAAGTAGATTTCATGCAGGCAATGGTCAATTTGAATGGCTGAAAAAAAAATTTTGAAGGCAAAACTATTGTTTGCTTTTTCCAGTTTTCTCCTTTCTTCTCCCAGAGCTGTTGCTTGATCTGCAGCACAATTCCACTGGGAGCTCCCTGTCAAAGTACTCATTCCACATGTGTGAGCTTTAATGGTGAGTGTTGGCATACTATTTGACCATGTGGGTAGGGGGTGTAGGGGTGGCATCACCACTCACCATAAACATCTTCTGATCTGACTTTGCTCATAAGTCCACTTTCTATCAGGGAAACACCAGGTAATGACTGTAAACCATGAACTACAATGGTTTTTCCTCCTTCCTGACCCAGGGCACTGTAGTCAACTGTAAGGCCACCATGCTAAGGCAGAGCATGGATCAAACCTGAGATGTTTTTGTTGTTACATAGTTCCTTTCCACACTGGGTCACGTTTTAATCATGAGCGACCCCTTCACAGTTATTGTTTCTCTCCTTTTGCATTTTCAGGTGACCTTTTCCAAGGCGTCTACCAATGCTACTCTTGAACTCACATTTTCCAAAGCACTGTAACAAAAATAAGTATCACCAAACACAAACCTCTTGTTTAAGTGAACAAACTTTGATGAAGGAGATCCCAGTTACAACCAATGGTTCATTGAGTCACACAAACTTCTCTGCTCTTGATCCTAAACTAGGTTAAACGCCAGCACTTCTCACAGCAACCCGCGCCCATTGTATTACAGGATCCAAATAAGCTAACCCACCATAACCAGTTACAAAGACAGCCATCCCACCAAACTAGCTGTTCCACCATAACCAAGCATCAAAAAAGCTGTTCTACCTTAACCAGGTACTTTAGCTATTTCACCATAACTGCACACCAAACTAGTTGTTCCAACTTAACCAAGCACCAAATTTGCTGATCACCATGAATAAGCATCAAACTAGCTTTTCCATCATAAATGAACAGCAAATGGTCAAGTGCCCTCAAGCAGGCCCTAAACTAGTTGTGGTATTTCAGTTAGGACCCGAACATGCCCTTACACGATTAGGACTTAAAAGGATAGAAATTGATGATAGTAGCAGACATGCCTTTTACACATTTGTGTGACATTCTTCTGTCCACTCTTTTAATGAAAGCAATCCTAGGCCCTTGTTTTAATACCAGAAGGGTTTGAGTGGGTGTTGTCCACCTGCTGCAGCAGAATATAAGCCTGGGATATTTTAACTCTAGAACCTCATTAACATGCTGGTGGTTCATTAATGCCCGTTTCCAGGCAAGAAATGAGTGGGAAGTGGCTCCTGGCCTTCAGAAAATGGGAAGGACCACTGACAGGAAGGTAGGGGGTTTCTGGAAGAGTCTCATGGGATGCAAAGGGAGCAGTCTGAGCCAGGGAACTCTGCAACTTTCCTAAAAGTGCCTGGAGGAGTACTAGTCCTATAAAGTAAGGTAAAGAAAAAATAAAACCTTCTATCAACATCCTGGGGGGTTACTATTGACCAGAAACCTAATTGGAGCAGCCAAGTAAATAGTGTGGTGACAAAAGCAGGTCAGAGGCTGGGAACTCACTTCCTGATTCCCCAAAACATGTCCACCATCTACAAGGCACAAATCAGGAGAGTGATGGCATACTCTACTTGCCTGGATGAGTGCAGCTCCAACAACACTCAAGAAGCTCGGCACTATCCAGGACAAAGCAGCCCACTTGAAAGGCACCCCGTCCTCCACTTTAAACATTCAGTCCCTCCACCACCCACGCACAGTGGCAGCTGTGTGTACGATATACAAGATGCAATGGAGCAACTCAACAAGGATCCTTCAACAGCACCTTCCAAACCTGCACCTCTACCACCTAGAAGGAGAAGGGCAGCAGACGCATGGGAACACCACCACTTGCAAGTTCCACTCCAAATCACACACCAGCCTGACTTGCCAATGCTTCACTGTTGCTGGGTCAAAAACCTGGAACTCCCATCCTAACAGCATTGCGGCTGTACCTACGCCAGTTGAACTGCAGCGGTTCAAAAAGACTTCTTTTTATGGGATGTAGGCATCGCTGGCAAGGCCAGCATTTATTTCCCATCCCACCTCAAGAGGGATGGCCAACAACTGCTGGCCTTGCCAACGATGCTTACATCCCACGATAGAAGAAGAAAAATTTATACCTTGCCTTCTGTAATCTCAGGATCCCCCAAAGAATTTTACAGCCAATTAGGTGTGTTTTTGATATGGAATCACTTCACTGTTGTAATGTAGGAAAGATAGCAGCCAATTTGAGAATGGCAAGATCCCACAAATAGCAATGCAATAATGATCAGATAATGCAGGGTATTTTTTGGTGTTGGTTAAAGGACACGAGGGAGAATTCCCTTGACGTTTTTCGAAATAGTGTCATGGGATTTTTTAATGCCAACCTGGCAGGGCATCAGATAATGTTGCATCTCTGACAGTGCAGTACTCTCTCAGTACTGCACTGGTGTGTCAGCCCAGATGATGCACTCAAGTCTCTGGAGTGAGACTGGGATCCACAACCTTCTACCGTATAGCTACCGTATAGTTATCTAAACAGCTGTTTGATAGAGAGGCTCTAAAACCATTCACTCATCAATGCCCAAAAAATTCAAAGGGCTAGATTTTCAACTTGCCACCCAGGTATCCCTGTTACAGAAACTGCTCAATTTCCATTTCCATTGAAATCAATGGGGATAAATATCAGGTGGATATTATAATGGTTTATGTAAAATGTTACTGTTATATCAGGCAGCAAGCTGAAAATGTAGACTCATGTGCCTCAGTAGCATTATTATCTCAATGAGGCTTCTGGCTAATCAGCCACAGTGCCAAGAAATCAAATCATGGTGAGTGGAACACAGAGGCAAAGTGATCTCAAAATCAGTATCAGCCAATGAAATATTGCCCCTGACAATCAGGTTACACCACTATATTTCTACCTATCATTAGTGCCAATAATATGATATAAAGCCCACATTCAGCGGCTGGAAAACTTTGCAAAAGAACAGCTTGAATTGAAGACTTTATGACAAAGGAGTTAATTGTTCATTTACATTGTGGTGTGAAACTCCAAGCTTCTCATTTCTGGTGACGTTATCTTCCACCAGCCTATCTGGACAGGAGAGAGTTTGGCTCCCAGGCTGGGCCCTGATCCCAGACTCACTGCAGCTGGGAGGCTTTGTCAGGCATCCTGTTGCTATAAATACAGGTTATTCAACTCCTTTGTGTAGGGCCCCTGTACACTGCTTCTGAATGAAACAGAGCAAGTGCCAAACTCTGACATCACACAGGGCTGGAGCCAAAGAAATCATCACCAGCTATGAGTCTAATATGAACAAGGGAGAAAGGGATCAAGAGAATTGATAGTGCGAGGAAGCTGTGATAGGAAGAGGCAAAAGAAAAATAGAATGAGAGGCAAAGAATTAAGAAATAGGGGACAATATAAAAAATGAAAAGGAGAATTGAGGCAAAGAGCATGTAGAAAAACATAGAAGAAAACCTAAGACAGAAGCTCAACCATGAAGTACAATGATACAGTGAGAGAGTACAAAGGGTCTTGGTCATAATGGCACAGAAAGAGATCATTCAGCCCATCGAGTTCATGCCAGCTCTCTGTAGAGCAGTCCAGTCAGTCCCACTCCCCTGCTCCATCCCACAGCCCTGCTGGTCCACCTCCCCACCTCCCTCAAGTGCCAATCCAACCACCTCCATCCCCCCGCCACCCCCCCACCAAAACCAGCGATTGTCTCCATCTCCAGCACACTTGTAGACAGCGGGTTCCAGATCATTATCACTCTCTGCATTTAAAAAAGCCCTTCCTCACATCCCCCCTGCATCTTGCATCCCTCAGTCCCTGCACCATTAGCCAATGGGAACAGCACTCTCCGTCCACACCATCCAAACCCGCCACAATTCTACGCATCTCCACTAAACCTCCCCTCAACCTCCCCGCTCTGAGGAGAACAACCCCAGCCCTTCCAACCCAACCCTGCAGCCAAACTGCCCCATCCCTGGAACCACCCCAGCAAATCCCCTCTGCACTCTCCCAAGGATGCCCATATCCCTCCCAAAGTGTAGCGACCAGAACTGGATGCAACACTCGAGCTATGATCCAACTAGTGCCCCACAACAGGTACTTTCTTGTGTTGGAAAGCAGAGAAGAGGGCAAAACAACATCCTGCTTTTATATAGCACCTTTAACATAGTAAAATATCCTGAGGCATTTCACAGGAGCATAATCAGACAGAATATTACACCGAGCCACATAAAGAGAAAGAGGTAGCTTTTCAGGATTGACTTAAAGGAGGATTGAGAACAGTGGAGAGTCAGAGAGGTTTAGGGAGGGGATTACAGAGCTGAACGCCTAGACAGCTGAAGACACAGGATGCCAATCGTGGAGCAAAGGAAATCGGATTTGCACAAAAGGCCAAGATTGCAGGAGTACAGAAATCTCAAAGGCTTGCAGGGATGGAGGAGGTTAGAGGTAGGAAGGGGCAAAGCCCTCGAGAGATTTGAACACAAGGATGGAAATTTTAAATTGAGGCACTCCTGTACCAGAAGCCAATGTAGATCAATTTTTCATGTTGCGTCAGGGCAACCTAAATTGAGCCAGTGATGCAATGTGACGCTCGTAGCTGTAGGTTCAGGACTTCCTGACGAAATTGACTCATTGTACGACGGCAATCCACAGTGCCCTAGTGTAAAGCAGGTGTTTGCACCTTTGTCCCTGAATAACCTGCCATTCCATGGTGTTAGTGTGCCTTGAACCTGAGTAGTAATACTAGTCTTCCATTTGAAGTCACTGGAAAAGAAAAACAAGGCGCAGTGTGAAATCACTGCCCATTCGCTATAAGTTCAGTTTGCACTACCCATGAACACCAGATTCAACCTCCTCATGTCAATGGCAACACATTATCAGGTAAAAATGCGGAAACAGCAATGACATCCATGGGTCATCCCAGAAAAAGGATTGCATCAGGCTGCAATGTCCAATGGTTTCCACAAGAGGAAGCCACAGGATTGCAAGAGCCTGTGACAACCCTCTTCAGAACAAGTCTATTTATTTACAGTGAGGCTGCACACCTCCTGTTGTGTCTATTTTTCTGTATTATTGACCCAGAATTTTCTGCATCAGCATAGTCCCATTACTTCGATTTTCTTCCTTATCCTTCAGCTGAAAAAGATTCAGCACCAGAAATTGCTGGAAATGCCGGTTGACTTCAATGTGCATCTGGGACCTTAGTAACCAATGGGACCAACAGTGTATCTACTAAAACAATGAGATTTAAGGATACAGAAAGAACAGAGGAAGGGAGAAGAAAATAGCATTGGAGTAAGAAAGAGAAAAAAAAGAGACAAAAAGGAAACGTAAGAAAAAAAATTTCAAATTAAACATTTTGGGCTAAAAATTGGCATGTTCCATTTTTCAGGCACCAGGGCGCAATTTGCAATCTGCCCGTGAGTTAAGCAATATGCAAATTTGCTGCCTGATTGTAGAGTAGGCCCAAGCACTTGCAAAGCTGCTGACTGCTTCAGCGTTCAGCTGGGAGCCAGGCAGCATGTACTGATATCATGTGATGCAGCCATCCTTCTGTTCTTAAAGGCAGTCTGTCCTCTTAAAGGGGTTCTGCACTGTATGACAGGAGGCTGCTGCAGAATACGTTTGATGGAATTCTAAACAAGGAAAATGGAACATCAGGACAGAGAGAGGGCTCCAGGATCACGAATGCAGTGCTAGATGCCTTAGCGATGGAAGCAGACTGGAGGAGAAATGTCACAGTTCTGTCAGGGGCCAGGAGACTGTAAAGGACAACCCTCTGAAGGGAGCTGCAGCCAGTGACCAGGCAGGTCAATTCCTGGTATTTGGACCTGAGGACCTGGCAGCAGTGTCACTAGAAGTCCATTGACTTCACATGGGTGGTCTAGGTCAATGAACGCATTTTCACACAACATGTCCCACCCACCACACTACCAGCCTCTCAGGCTGCTCAATGCACCATACCCCCATCAGCAGCCCCGGTACTCAGAACTTATGCGTAGCATCCAGATTCTCCATCTCACCCTCACACACCTACCAGTGCTGCCCCCCCCCCCCCACCCCCCCGCACACCCACCTCTTGCTGCCTCCACATACCTCCAGTTATTCAGCTATGGCAGGCACATCATCCAAACACAGTGCAACACAATCACTGACATTCTTCCCTCTCTCTTGCAGGACAAGGTGACACACAATAGAAGGTAGCAGAGCAGAACCGGCAGGAGACTAGGCTGCCTGCATTTCCTGAGCCCTATGAAGGAGCTGGTTCTCTACATCATGGGACCGACCGGCTGTGACAGAGCCTGAGGCATCTGGCGACACTGAGAGCATTGCGGATGACGATATGATCCTGCCTTACGTCCCTTCTCAACCCCCAGCTCACCTGCTATCTAGCATGATGAGCAAACTACAGATGGTGTGATCATGGACCTCTTGCTTTCCACACCACCCCCCCTTCCCTCACCCCAACCTCCCCTTCCCTCACCCCAACCTTCCCCTTCTGATTTTCTGCTTCCAGTCACCCAAGAATTGCTCTCTGTCCAGGCACAGCAGCCCCAGCAAGAGGAGTGAGAGCAGCAGCACTGCACTGGTGAAGAGCCATTGTCACTTGATCTGACACTCGCAGCCACCAGCACAGATACTGGCACAGCACGTACTTTAAAGGCTGATATAGAGTTGCGATTGGCATTGACGCATGGTGAGTCACCAAGCATGAGTAGGCTGCAGCTAAGCCAGATTACTGGAGGGCAGAGTTGCAGGTTTGCCACTGGGGACTTGGATGAGGACCTTGATGGGGCAGCATACTGGAAATCGCTGATGGGCATGCACATCAAGATGTCGGTGCATTGGCTGGCCTGCCAGATAGCTTCCTGTCACTGTCGAGGAACATGGAGGAGTCCAGCTCCAACTTGGCAGAAGGTATCACTCAGAGTTTGCACTGTCAGCAGTGTCTGCTCCATTGCTCTGTCACATTGCAGACCCAGACACTGCCACTGCAGCCTTCATACCTATTGCAGCCTTTATATGGGAGTTCACCTAATCCTCTGCCCTCCCTGTAAGGATGCAGCCAAAGTCCCTGCCAAATCCAGGAATTTGCCACAACACCTCTGGAAACCTTTACAGCACTTCCAGGTACTTTACAATAGCAGAAATTCTCCAAATTCGCCTTTCCTGCAAGTTGGTGCCTGGCCCATTAAATAACACTAATGCTGGCCCATCTTGCAGCTGAATGTTTGATCTTTGGTGAATGACATACATACTAGTTGAATGGATCTGCGTGGACCAAATTTAGAAAATCTGCGCCACATCAGGCAGGAGGGCTGCATGGCATCATCATAGGATCAGTTCAGTTGCTTTCGGAGCTTGCAGAGGATGCCCGCACGAGATAGCTTCTCAACATAATGTGCTGCACAGACTGGGGGCGCAGCCAGTACCCCCAGAGGGCAATCAGCTACAGATCCGAATTTTGTGCCCTTTAAATTTAAAAAACCTCTAGAAACAATTCATTTCCCACAGGAATGAGATGTCACAGTTTCAGTTGTTCCATTTCTGAGCCAGAGAGGTTGACTGGCATTGTAGGAGCACAAGTCTCATCATTAAAGTGTCCTTCTGTTATTAAAGATCAGCCCTAACCTCCTGCGACGAGTTCAGTTTGTATTTATGGTGCAAATACAGCAATTTTTTGAAGCTCACACGGAGGTTGACAGTGAGACCCTATTTTTGTGAGGCTAACAGTAGAGTGGCAAAAATTGTCCAGCAAGTTGTAGCAATTCGCAACTCACACAATATCTCTTCCTTGCTACAAATTGCAGGTTATTACACATTAATAATGGTGTGCTCGTTGAAGTCACTGTTATTTTCCCATTTATGGACATTGTGCTTCCCCCTGCACAACCCCCGCCAACCCCCCCCCCCCACCCCCACCCTTAATATCAGCCATAATTCAATGGTAGAACTCCCAACCTCTGCATCAGAAGTTTGTGGGTTCAAGTCCCATCCCAAAGATTTGAGCACAGAATGAAGGCTGACACTCCAGTGTAGTACTGAGAGAATGCTGAATTGTTGAAGGTGCCATCTTTCTGATGATACATTAAACCGAGACCCGGTCTGCCCTCTCAGGTCTATGTAAAAAAAAATCCTACAGCACTACTTCAAGAACTGCTGTGGAATTCTCCTTGCAAACATTTATCTCTCAACCTAAAACACATGATTTGGTCATTTATCTCATTGCTGTTTGTGGGAATTTGTGTGCAAATTGGCTGCCATGTTTCCTACATTACAACAGTGACTACACTTCAAAAGTACTTCATTGGCTGTAAAGTGCTTTGGGACATCCTTAGGTAGTGAAAGGCACTATAGAACTTTATTTTTCTTTATTTTACAGCCTAGAGTATAGGTCAAAATGTAACTTGCTCCCCAGGCTATTACCAAGAGGTAACCGCCAGGAGATAGATGAGAACAGTCCAGTAAAGAAAAATCGCATTGGTTTCCGCCTTCTCCTGGCGGGGCAAAATTACCTGATCTCCAATAAGCACGCCCTCCCCAATACCCTCACATCGTATTTATACCCATCCACTCCATGACTGTGCATTGCAACAGTTTGGCCAAATTGCAACATTTAGCAGGTATTCCTCCAATCACCCAGCTTGACTTTGGCAGGAGACTGACACAAACCCCAGGAAGCAGCTTAAACAGTCGCTTTCAGCCATTTACACCATTTCTCTGAGCAAGTGGGGAGTCACATCCAAAATGATGGCAAAATTGGAGAATCCCCTGCAAAATTACAGGGCCATTGCTCTTTATTTTTTAATAATCCCCTTTTGTGGTCACCCCTCTTTCCCTGATGGTGTTGGATCTGACTGAGCTACAATCCATGCACACCAGCAGCCCTCTGCCACCTTATCTATGGTGTCACTCTTCATGCCTTGTCATTGGGTTTCAGCGTGATATTCAACTGTACAGGGCATCACAGCTGAGGACTGGCCCTGAACTCACCTGATTTCCATGGATGTTCAGTTTCAGGAATAGTTGTAATCCAGTAATCAGGAGCAGGATCTCTATTTTGCCCCTCCCCTTTAGTTAAGGGGTGCTGAGACTAATTGTAGAAACCCCTCCTTCCCCCCCCCCCCCACCCCAACCATGTCCAGGTTGTATTCAGCTATGTCAACACAAAATGAGAATGAAAGCTGGATCCCTATGGTGGGTCTGTTATTTTGGGCACTCATTACTCACTGAGGCATTGGGGGAAGGATGTGGTTTTTAATTGATAGGGCAAAGTTTCAAATAACTGAAAAAACGATTTCTTAACCCAACTGTGACCCTTCTCCCTGTAATCATCAGAAGGCAATTAGGAATGCCTAATCCAACCGCCCTTTCAAAAAGGTTGCGCATTTATATAGTGCATTCCATGACCTCCAGACATCCATTATCGCTAATAAAGTACTTTTGAGCGTATCCACTGTAATAATATAGGAAATGCAGCAGCCATTTTGTACATTCAACTTTGATGGCAAATAGGATGCTACCACATAATGGCCAATTTTTTGAACCCAAGTCTTGGGCGTAGCCTCACCCATGGGAGTGTGTTTCCATCCATTAAGATGGATGGACAGTAAATAGTTGGGAGCACACTCCTCTAATCTCTCCCAGCAGGCAAGGCTGCACATCAGGAGTACAAATTTGGAAATAACAACCCTTTATTGTCCAGAATCATTTGTGAAGAGCACACATCGGCGAGATTCTGGAAGGATGCTTATGCGGAGGGAACCATCTCCATGTATCATTCCTCACCAAGGCCACAGTTTTAAATTCACTGAATAGGTCACATTCTGCTCTTTATGACACAAGATTAGAACCATAGAACAATTACAGCACAGAAGGCGGCCATCTAGTCCATCATGTCAGTGCTAGCCGAAAAAACTAGCTGCCCACATTCCAGCACCTGGTCCATAGCCTTGCAGCTTACAGCACCTCAGGTGCATGTCCAGGTACCTTTTAAAAGAATTGAGGGTTTCTACCTCCACCACCATTCCTGGCAGTGAATTCCAGACACCCACCACCCTCTGGGTGAAAAAGTTTTTCCTCATGTCCCCTCTAACCCTTCTACCAATCACCTTAAAGCTGTGTGCCCTGGTAACTGACCTCCTCACCAGGGGAAACAGGTCCTTCCTGTCCACTCTATCTAGGCCCCTCATTATTTTGTACACCTCAATTAAGTCTCCCCTCAGCCTCCTCAGTTCCAGCAAAAACAACCCTAGCCTATCCAATCTTTCCTCATAGCTGCAACTTTCAAGCCCTGACAACATTCTTGTAAATCTCCTCTGTACTCTCTCCAGAGCAATTATGTCCTTTCTGTAATGTGGTGACCAGAACTATACGCAATACTCCAGCTGTGGCCTAACCAGCATTTTATACAGTTCCAGCATCACATCCCTGCTTGTGTATTATATTCCTTGGCCAATAAAGGAAAGCATGCCATAGGACTTCTTTACCACTCTATCTACCTGTCCTGCTGCCTTCAGGGACCTGTGGACATGCACTCCATGGTCTCTCACTTCTTCTACCTCTCTCAGTATCCTCCCGTTTATTGTGTATTCCCTCACTTCATTTGCCCTCTCCAAATGCATTACCTCACACTTATCTGGATTGAATTCCATTTGCCACTTTCCAGCCCTCTCAACCAAACCATTGATATCATTCTGGAGTCTACAGCTATCCTCTTCATTATCAACTGCACGTCTAATTTTTGTGTCATCAGCAAATTTCCCAATCATGCCTCCCACATTTAAGTCCAAATCATTAATATATAACACAAACAGCAAGGGACCCAACACTGAGTCCTGTGGAATGTCACTGGAAACAGCTTTCCAATCGTAAAAACATCCATCAACTACTACCCTTTGTTTCCTGTCCCTGAGCCAAATATTATGGAAAGAAAGAGCAAACTTGCAATTCTATACCATCTTTCAAAACCACAGGACATCCCAAAGCATTTTACAGCCAATGAAGTGTTGCAGTGTAAGTACCACAGCAGCTAATTTGTGCACAGCAAGGTCCCACAGACAGAAATGTGATAATGAATAATCTATTTTTAGTGATGTTGGTTGAAAGATAAATATTGGCCTGGAGACTAATAGGGAGAACAAACTCCCCTGCTCTTCTTCAAGATAGTGCCATGAGATCTTATGCATCCCTCCAAGAAGGCAGACAGGGCCTCAGTTTAACATCTCCTTCGAAAGATGGCACTTTTCACAGTGCAGCACAGCACTCCCTCAGAATTGCACTGGAGCATCAGACTAAATTATACGCTCAAGCCTCCAGTGTGGATCTTGAACCCATTGAACCCATGACTTTTCTGACACACATGCGAGTTTGCTACCACTAAGCCGCAGCTGACACTATTTTTTGTCGTGTCTTGAGAATCTGTGAAAACAGATTAGCCAGTAATTACTGGCTTTGCCTAGAACATGGAAAAGAGCTGCTATTCAGGGTGACTGGCTTAACCTAAATTCCTTTTTATTGCTTGGGATAATGGGATCCTTACTGACTGTTTTTCCAGGGAAAAAGAAAACCATGTGGCCTAGCTCAATCCCTTCAGCAGGAAACAAAAATAGAAAATTAAAATGACTTTACGGGTGGCACAGCCAGCCTGTAAATAATTTTGATCTGGGATTGATGGTGATACGATTGCAATGTTACCATCAGTGCCTCATTAATGGAGACCGCTCCTTCAGTAAAAGGCTCTGGCCACAAGGTGGTGCCCATCACCATCATCTCCGAGACTCTCCTCCAGGAATGGGAGAAGCATCCGGATTTCCTTCACCAGAATTCAGCAGCTTGTATCGTTTTATGTTTAGAGATACAGCACTGAAACAGGCCCTTCGGCCCACCGAGTCTGTGCCGACCATCAACCACCCATTTATACCAATCCTACACTAATCCCATATTCCTACCACATCCCCACCTGTCCCTATATTTCCCTACCACCAACCTATACTAGGGGCAATTTATAATGGCCAATTTACCTACCAACCTGCAAGTCTTTTGGCTTGTGGGAGGAAACCGGAGCACCCGGAGGAAACCCACGCAGACACAGGGAGAACTTGCAAACTCCACACAGGCAGTATCATTGAGATACAATGCAAGGATAGACGCACTCTGAATAATTCTGTGGGACATGTGCGTGGGTTGGATTCTGTAGGCACACTCTCTCCCATCCTTCTGCAGGATATGGTGATAACAGACTGACTAAGCTTACTTAGCTTGAAAATAATAATCTAAATGAATATCCTCAGGTCAAATCATCTGGAACTCACCTGGTCTCATCTGCCTGCAATGCATTTCCAATCTTTCAGAGGATTTCATGAATAATGAATTCATCAAAATCATTCTTCTTTATGACTGCAGGCAAAATAAATCTTGTAAATACGACCAGGACTACCAAACCCATTTCGACTGCAGCCCAAACCTCCTAGCATCCCAGTCAATCTCTGCTTCCTTTTTTCCCAGCTACTGGAGGCAGTCCCTCACCCGACTTACTCATCTCCTCCAATCAGAGATATCCTAACTCGGGCATTGCAACCTTTCTCTGTAACCCTATTTCCTCATCGTGTTCATGAAATTATAGCGAGAGGATTCGAGTACAGGAGCAGGGATGTCTTGCTGCAATTATACAAGGCCTAGGTGAGACCACATATGGAGTATTGTGGTCTCCTTATCGGAGGAAGGATGTTCTTGCTATGGAGGGAGTGCAGCGAAGGTTCACCAGACTGATTCCTGGGATGGCAGGACTGATGTATGAAGAGAGATTGGGCCGCGAAGGTTTGTATTTGCTAGAATTTAGAAGAATGAGAGAGGATCTTATAGAAATCTACAAAATTCTAACAGGACTGGACAGACTAGATGCAGGAAGGATGTTCCCGATGGTGGGGGAGTCCAGGACCAAGGGTCACAGTCTAAGGATAAGGGGTAAGCCATTTAGGACTGAGATGAGGAGGAATTTCTTCACCCAGGGAGTGGTGAACCTGTGGAATTCTCTACCACAGAAAGCAGTTGAGGCCAAATCATTAAATATATTCAAGACAGAGTTAGATATAGTTCTTAGGGCTAAAGGGATCAAAGGATATGGGGAGAAAGCGGGAACAGGTTACTGAGTTTGGACGATCAGCCATGATCGTATTGAATGGCAGTGCAGGCTTGAGGGGCTGGGTGGCCTACTCATGCTCCTATTTTCTATGTTGCCAACTCCCAGTTGGATGTGATGCTGGAGGTTTCATGAACTACCCACAAAACAGCCTTTATTGCGCTCCCCCGCCACCTCCAATATTTTTATATCTCATGAACCAAACGTATTGACAGAAAATTAAAAGAAATGCACAAATGTTTCTTTTAATGCCCAGGTTGCTAGCAGCAGTGAGATTAATCTTTAATTCCTGGAGGGTTGACAACCCTACCTCCTAGCCCATTCCCTCAAACAACACCCTACAATTTGCACCTCCTTTGCATTCAGCTGGAGACTCGATATCAGATTCCATCTACTCAGAATGCAGCAGCAATATCCAACTTGACTCTGGGATACATTTCAAACCAAGTGTTCACCAGATGTTGTGCAGAACTGGCCATGGTACCAAGTAGGTGGAATGGTTTTATTTTATAATGTTAATATTTAGATACTGTAACGGCAACAACTTGCATTGATATAGTGCCTTTAACATGGGAAAAAGAAACAACCAAACTGAGATGCTTCAGGACAGATTATGGAAAAAAGAATACCGGGATAGTAAGAGGGCTGACCTAAAGCTTGGTCAAATAGGTGGGCTTTAAGTAGAGTCTTAAAGGAGATGGGAAGGTGGAGAGGCAGGGGGTTTAGAGATGAAATTCCAGACGTGGGCCTAAGACAGCTGGAGGCCCCCAGCCTATATAGTGGGGCAGAATGCAAAAGAGGCCAGAGGCAGAGAACCACGAGTTCTTGGATGGGCTTGTTCAGCTGGAGGAGATTACAAAAATAGGGAGGGGGAAAGCCATGATGGGATTTAAACACGAGGAGGAGCATGACCTGGACAATATCCAGGCTTGGGCTGGTAAGTGGCAAGTAACATTCATGCCAAAAAAGTGCCAGGAAATGACTATCTCAAATAAGAGACATTCTAACCATCTCCCCTCGACATTCAACAGCATTACTATCGCTGAATCCCCCACTATCAACATCCCAGGGGTTATCATTGACCAGAAACTGGAGTAGCCATATAAATACAGTGGCTACAAAAGCAGGTCAAAGGCTAGAAATCCTGCGGCGAGTAAATTACTCCTGACTCCCCATAGCCTGTCCACCATCTAAAAGGTACATGTCAGGAGTGGGATGGAATACTCTCCACTTGCCTGGATGTGTGCAGCTTCAGTAACACTCAAGAAGCTCGACATCATCCAGGACAAAGCAGCCCACTTGATTGGCACCCCATCCACAAACATTCACTCCATCCACCACCGACGCACCATGGCAGCAGTGTGTACCATCTACAAGATGCACTGCAGCAATGCACCAAAGCTCCTCAGACAGCACCTTCCAAACCCACGGCCTTTACCACCTAGAAGGGCAAGGGCAGCAGATGCATGGGAACACCACCACCTGCAAGTTCCCCTCCAAGCCACACACCATCCTGACTTGGAACTATATCTCCGTTCTTTCACTGTCACTGGGTCAAAACCCTGGAACTTCCGAACAGCATTGTGGGTGTACCTACCCCACATGGACTGCAGCGGTTCAAGAAGGCATCTCACCACCTGGAATTGGTGAAGAGGGGCTTTGTGGTGCTGAAACAATGGCAATTAGAGATGGGTAATAAATGCTGTCCTGGCCAGCGATGTCCACATCCCATGAATGAATGAATTAAAAAAAAAAGGAGAATTTTAAATTTGAGATGTTGGATGTACATTGTAACGAAATTGGTTAAGGTTCAAACTGCATAAGGACTATAACCACACCTCATTACTCTAACTTAAGATAAGGACATAAAGACATGGTCTTAAAACCATATTACATAAAAGGAATGCCCAACTCCCAGTGGCAAAACTGCACGAGCACCATTAGATTTTGCTCTTTGCTGCAACACTGGCTTTGAATGCGACTCCTCTGATCGTCCAGCAGCAGGCGCCTTTCACTGGGAAAATGCTGGTACCCTGTGATAATGTTGTATTCAAACACACTTTTGTGAATCCAGAATCTAATGGGGAAACCTGGTTTGGAAATTTTGCCCATATGTATCTAGACCCAACATAGCTGCCACACACAAGCCAATTCTTTAGTCAGCCTATTACAGGCCAGTGAATTGCCTAATAATTCATCAGGAGTTACTATGGGTCGACATTAGCAGGCTTATATGATATTGCGACAGCATTTTTTTTCCCAAAAGTGTTCCTTCACTCACAACCTGATGTGAACAAAAGCATGAAAGACTCACACATGTATCAGCTTGTTTCCTGCACCTTTTTACACCCCCATTAAGGAATGCCAGACTGCATTCCATATAATGGTAACCAAAGGGTCTTTACAGTCTCTACTTTCTACGTAAAGCGGTGCATGGCCCACAACCAAAGACAAAGAAATGTATACAGCCACGGGCATCTCCTCCCTCATGAGGAGGAAGCCCTGGCTGGGGGGAGCATTGGGAGATGGCGACACAGGAGGAGATATGGCAGCGTCAGTTAGGTGAGGAAATTCCTTGTTATCATGTATCTTCACTTGCTATCATTCAAATGCAATCTGCCATCACAATATTTTATCAGTACTTCACTCATTCTTAATACTGAAGGGGTAATGGTAATTAGGCAGCTCATCTATCCCGGCTAACCTCTTTTCATCCTCTACCCTCCTAGGTGTGCCACAGAAGAAGACCAGCAAGAGAAGCCAGGCCCCCTCTGCTTCAGCAACACAAAGCCCCTCTTCACCAATTCCAGACACGAGAGCACAAAATCAAGGCTGCCCCTCCAGTGCCATACTGAGGAAATGCTGCACTATTGGAAGTGCTGACTTTTAGATGAGATATTCAAACAAAGTCCCGTCTACTCTCCCAGGTGGACCAAAACGTGCCATGGCACTATTTTGAAGTTATCCCCAGTGTCCTGGCCAATATTAATAATCAACTACTCAATCAACATTATCAAAGCAGATTACCTCAGTGCCATTTGTGGGAGCATGCTGTGTGTAAAACATTACAACAGTGACTACATTTCAAAAGTACTTAATTGGCTGTGAAGTAAAGGTCTGCTACCCGACCCGAACCCGACGGGACCCGACGACATGTGTCGGGTTTAGGTCAGGTCGGGTTGTACTTCCGGGTCCGGCATTCGGGCTCAGTGGGTCGGACACGTTCTATCACAGGTTAGTGGCTCCACTGTTGATTTAATGTTTGGAGTCGAAAGGTGCTTTTGTTACAGTTATTTTAAGCTTGTGCAGATCAGCAAGAAAGTGAAAGACGGAAGGCAAGTTAACTGATGGTCGGGTCGGATTGTGTCGTGTCAGGCGCGGGAAAAAATGGAAGGACTCAGGTCGGGTCGGGGTCAGATGTGGTTCTGTTGGTCTCGGGTCGGGTTTTTTTTTGCAGACCCGTGCAGGCCTTTACTGTGAAGTGCTTAGGAATGTCCTGAGGTCATGAAAGGTGTTATATAAATGTAAGTCTTTCTTTCTCTAATCAATCGACATTTGCAGACAGCAACACTGTGTAGTCCAGAACAATACAAGAGACTCCGAGCCAGATGGTATGGAGCGTGACCTTTCTGCCACCCCCTAGGTCTATCCTGGCACCTGAAGCATACTTTCAGAATCCCTACAGTCTGCTTGATATCAACCCTGACACCATGAACCTTACTGTATCTGTGCTCCATGGGATCCAAACCAATATCAGCAGCCATTGCTGTAGAATTGGTTGCCACATGTCTTGCGTTACAACAGCAGCCATACTTGGATGTAAAATGCTTTTGGATGTCCTTAGGTTGTGATAGGTCCTATGGAAATGCAAGGTCTTTCTCAATGGTCTCAGCTGCAAATCACAAAGTTATTTGAAGGCAGCTTCTAACTCAAACTCCACCGATGCACTGCCATCCAGCAATCCAACAACCTTCTGCCCCTAAAATTCCACAGGGGTTCCCCGGGTTCCTGCTATAACTTTTGGAAACAGTGCTTAACAGAGTTTCTCAAGGGGGGATTCCGCCAAGGCTGAGAGGACACCCTGTGGAACCTCTGAGCCAGTACTCTGAGAATCAGTGATATTTTCTAGCACTGGTCAGTTCCGTTCATCATTCCTCCACCGGTGTCAGCAGTGACCAAAGTTCATAAGCAGCACTTATCGACTGAACAGAAGAGACCCCTTGATCTGCTGATGATTGGAGGCAGGCTTTATATGTACCTAATGCAGTGGGAGTTTGGAATATCTGCTGGAATCTTTTTAATAGCTGATTGGCATGTTACCAGCAGAAACTAGGGTATTTGCAAGAGCTTGCCCAGAATATTTGGAAGACCAATGAACTCTTTCAAACATTTGTTCCAGTCGTAAGTATTGGAAATTACCAGTTCTGCTGGTATTTTTGATCATGTTTCTGAGTCAATGCATCATATTAAATGGAAATAAATCTGATCAGCTGTTTCACAAGTACCAAGTGTTGTTGCTGTAGATTTCATATCTTTGCCCCTTCTCTTGGACAATAGTGTAAAGCAATGGAAGGATCTGCAGGCTGATTAACAGTGTGGCAGGCCACAACATGAACACTCCTTTTATGGCCATAACCATCTTTATACTAGTCCATAGGGTTACATAGAAACATAGAAAATAGGAGCAGGAGTAGGCCATTAGGCCCTTCGAGCCTGCTCCGCCATTCATTATGATCATGGCTGATCCATTTAGATCCAAAAAGACCCATTTATCCCGACTCTTTGTTTTGTGTCCGCCAACCAATTTTCTATCCATCGCAATACACTACCTCCAATCCCACGTGTTTTAATTTTACATGCTAATCTCTTATGTGGGCATTTGTCGAAAGCCTGCTGAAAGTCCAAATAAACCACATCCACTGGCTCCCCCTCATCAACTCTACTAGTTACATCCTCGAAGAATTCTAGTAGATTTGTCAAGCATGATTTCCCTTTCGTAAATCCATGCTGACTCTGTCCGATTCTACCACTGTTCTCTAAGTGCTCTGCTATATAATCTTTGATAACGGACTCTAGAATTTTCCCCACTACCGAAATCAGGCTGACTGGTCTTTAGTTCCCTGCTTTCTCTCTACCTCCCTTTTTAAATAGTGGGGTTACATTAGCTACCCTCCAATCTGTAGGAACTGTTCCAGAGTCTATAGAATCTTGGAAGATGACCACCAATGCATCGACTTCGTTCCTTTATAACGGGAGAGTTTTATGAGCTCTCACAACCCATATGATTAGTGGGGCCACCAAACCTATTGGACGAGTATCCCGCTGGCTGTCAACCCAGAACTCAGAGCCAGAGTTCCAGTTCCCATTCAGAGCTTTTAAACATGGAGAGAGAAGTGGAGAAGGGGAGGTGTTTAGAGAGCAAGAGTTGACATGAGACAGCTGAAAGCACTGCTATCCAAGGAGGGGTGAGGAGGTCAGACTGCAGGATAAGCCTGAGGTGGAGAGCCAAAAGGTGCGGGAGGGAATATAATGCAGAAGCATGTCACAGTAATAAGATGGAGTGAAGCAAAGCTGGGAGTTGAAGAGGAGGATCAGGATTTTATGCATTGAGACATACAGGACCAATGTAGGTCAGTGACACTCAGCACAATGGGTGAGAAGGACTTAGTGTAGGATAGATTTCAGGGAGCTGAGGGCGGGACAGGTTGTAATTTGTGGAGGAGAGGCCAGAAAGATGGCATTGAGAAAGCAAGTCTTGAGGGGGCAATAACGATAATAATTAAGCCCCATCAGTTACCAGCAGATCACACTCCCTATGCGACTCAGTGAGTAAATGAACTGCCCTTGCATCGTACTGATAACTCGGAACAGAAGGATCCCAGATTCACTCTATGATCTCAGCTGAATCAGCACTGCTCCCTTCTCCCCCTCACTTCACTGCAACTCCTGGTAGCAACTGCAATTGTGGTAACAGCCTGATAACATTTACTGTCTAAGTTCACTCATGAGGTGCTGAAACTCATAATTTTTATGACAACCCAACAGACTTCACAGTCATTTTCTGGTCACATATATTTTTTGACTTATTGAATTCAATTTCACAACCTGCCAGCTTGAGATTTGAACTTGCGACATCTGTCTCTCGGATCTAGTACAATAATCACGATATTACCATGCACAATATCACAGAGTTCACCATCACTCAGGAAGCCTACTGCAAGAACAATGTTTCTAGTGCCTTTAACATAGTAAAACATCCCAAGCTGCTTCACTGGAGTGTTATCAAAGTTTGACACCAGGTCCCATAAAGCGATAAAAACAAGAAATGCTGGAAATACTCAGCAGGTCTGGCAGCCTCTGTGCAGAGAGAAGCAGAGTTAATGTTTCAGATCAGTGACCCTTCATCAGAACTGACAAATATTAGAAATGTAAAAGATTTTAAGCAAGTAAAGCGGGGGTTTGTTATCTCTTGCCTCCCCCACCCCCCACTTTACTTGCTTAAAATCTTTTACATTTCTAATATTTGTCAGTTCTGATGAAGGGTCACTGACCTAAAACGTTAACTCTGCTTCTGTCTCCACAGATGCTGCCAGACCTGCTGAGTATTTCCAGCATTTCCTGTTTTTATTTCAGATTTCCAGCATCTGCAGTATTTTGCTTTTATTTTTGCCCAAAAGGGATATTAGGACAGGCAACCAAAGCTTGATCAGAGAGGTAGGTTTTAAGAAGCATTTTAAAGGAGGGAAGACAGGTAGTGAGGTAGAGAGGATTAGTGACAGAATTCCAGAGCTTAGGGTCTGGACAGCTGACGACATGGCTACCAATGGTGGAGCGATGAAAATTGGAGACCAGAATTGGAGGAGCACAGGTATGTATGGTTGGAGGAGATTGCAGAGATGGCGTGGGGTTGGCACGGAGGTGGGGGGGGGGGCATGGGGGATGGGTGGTGAGTGCGAGGCCATGGTAGTTGTTTCCATAACAGGAACCAAGGTTGGTCAGTGAGCACAGGGGTGATAGGTGAATGGAAATTGGTGCGAGTTTGGATACCCACAGCAGAGTTTTGGATGAGCTCAAGTCTACATAGGGTGCAAGGTGAGAGGCCAGCCAGGAGAGCATTGGATTAACTGAAACCATGCTCCAGTGTGACTGATCTCTTAACAGGCTGATAGATGGAGAAGAAATGGGGAAATATGCGTGACCCCCAGACAGGAGGGTAAGAAGAGGGAAGGACTAGTAAATAGAAGAAAAAAGACTCAAATCACATTTTATATCGTCGAATCCCAAGTCATTAACATCACACGTGCTAAACAGCTGCTCCATCCTCCAGTAAAACTGGTAGACCAGGCCAGTCATAAAAGATCAGAAATCTGTCTCCTGCATTACACTAAACCTCCATGTGCAGAGGGAACAGTATCAGGCTCCCAGAGCCTCGATAAGTCAACAAGTTGATTCACAGCAACACACCCCAGGAGCTGTAAACACAGCTAACCCACAGCTGCCGATCAGCTATTAAAAAGGTTCCAGCAGATATTCCAAGCTCCCACAACATCAGGTACATGTAAAGGCTGTCTCCAACCATTGGCAGATCAAGGGTCTCTCCTGTTCAATTAATACATGAATTACCAGCTGTGAGATTGAGTCACACAGACCAGCAAGGTGCCAGGTTTAATCTCCAGTTAGATGATCTCAGCTGACTCAACTGGAACAACATACAATAGCAACAACCTTCATTTATATAGTGCCTTTAATGTATTAAAACATTCCAGATCACTTCAGAAGAGCATTATCAAAAAAGAATTGGCACTGAACCACATAAGGCCACATTAGGGCAGTAGACCAAAAGCTTCACCAAAGCGGTAGGTTTTAAGGAAAGTCTTAAAGGAGAACAGAGTTGAAGAGAGGTGGAGAGAGTTAGGGAAAGAATTCCAGAGCTTGGGGCCAGAACAGCTGAAGGCACAGTCACCAATGGTGGAGCGATGAAAATCAGGAACCTGCAAGAGTCCAGAATGGGAGGAGCATAGAGTTTTCAGAGGGTTGTCGGGCTGGAGGAGATTACAGAGATAATAAGGGGCAAGGCCATGAAAGAATTTGAAAAAAAGATGAGAATTTTTTAATTGAGGCGTTGCCAGACAGGAGCCAATGTAGGTCAGCAAGTACAGGGTAGTGGATGATATGGTTATAAAATGGGGAGCCTTTTATCCTGCTCATAAACAGGACCTCTCTGCAGTTACATAATGAATAACCCTTGCACTGCTAAAGAAACACAACTCTATACAGTTACACAGTGAGTAACCCTCACCCTGCTGAATATATCACTCATCAGCACAGTTACACAACAAACCACTGATGCTTTAATTCTGAACCTGCTACCACACAGGGAACAACATCAATCAACTGGTCAAATCTATGCTTCTTGTACTGCAAGTGATTGGAGGTCTAGGAGTGGATTGTCTTTTCACCCTCTTTGCCTGTTAAATGTATGAACATGGGGGAGGGAAAGAGAGATTAAAATATGTTTTCAATGATTAATGGGAGCTGGGTGGTGAAGTGGGTTAGACATAGGCCTGTTATGTTAGGGGCCTAAATACAAATTCAGCACAAATTGATGGGATAAAAGTCTCCTCTCTCTGTTGACTGCAAATACAGGTTACCTTGCTCAGTCTTAATCAATGATGCATCAGGGGATGTTCTTCTGACCTTGGAACAGAATGGAGAAAGGAAGAAAGACTTGCATTTATATAGCACCTTTCACAATCTCATGATGTTGCAAAGCACTTTACAGCTGGAGAAGTACTTTTGAAGCGTTGTCACTGTTGTTACATGGAGAAAAGTAGCAGCCAATTTGCACACAGCAAGGACCAACAAACAATAATTTGATAATGACTAGAACATCTGTTTTTAGGTGTTGGTTAAGGGATAAATATTGGCCACAACATTGGGATAATTCTCCTGCACGTCTTCAAATAGTATTACAGAATCTTTTTGGTCTATCTGTGAAAGTGGATGAGACCTTGGTTTAACATCTCATCCGACGGCATCCGCTCTGAGAGTGCAGTATTTCCTCAGTACTGCACTGGATTTTCAGTGTAGATGTTGTGCTCAAGTCTTTGGATTGGGACTTGAACCTAGACGTCTCTGACTCAGAGGTGAGAGTGCTACCACTGAGCCGAGGCTGACAGAGGTACACGATAGGCAGAAAGCTTCAGATGGTGCCCCAAATTGGACAAACAACCCTCACCTGAAGCACAAGATTCTCGAAGAAGCCACAACACAAAATGAATTATTTCTTTTTTAATGGAAATGCCATTAAACTGTTCCACAACCTCTGCCAGGAAGGATAAATGTGCATCCAGAGAAACCAATTACAGGAAGGGCTGAGTGGTTCCCAGATGTGAAGCCATTATAGGTTCCAAGCAGTAAAATAGCATTGTGTGACATCATCAGAATTTCATCCAACTGGTCATTAAACAAATGTGTTAGATAGTGACTCAAAGTGCCATTTGCTTTCACCAGTAACCATGGAAACTGTGGATCAATGGCTGAGGCCAAGCTCATGAGTGATTCAATTTTCTGTATAAATATTCAGCATTAAAGCTACAGCACAACACAGGAGGGGGAGGTGCTTCAAGAGACATTATTTTTGGTTTCTGGCCTTTCATATTTCTGCCTTCCTCTTCTCATGGTCCAATCTAATACAGGTGTCTGGTTCCACCAGCACTGACACATTTCATTCAAAGTTGTCATTTTTCTTTTTCTTCTATTATTATGATTTTGACTCAGCAACAGTGAAGGAATGGTGATATTGTTCCAACTCAGGATGGTGTATGGTTTGGAGGAGAAACTGCAGGTGATGGTGTTCCCATGCATCTGTTGCCCTTGTCCTTCTAGGTGGGAGAGGTCACAGGTTTGGAGGGTGCTGTCTAAGGAGCCTTGGTGCGTTGCTGCAGTGCATCTTGTAGATGGTACACACTGCTGCTACTGTGCATCGGTGGTGGAGGGAGTGAATTTTTGTGGATGGGGTGCCAATCAAGTGGGCTGCTTTGTCCTGGATGGTGTTGAGCTGCTTGAGTTTTGTTGGAGCTGCACTCATCCATGCAAGAGGAGAGTATTCCATCACACTCCTGACATGTACCTTGTAGATGGTGGACAGGCTTTGGTGAGTCAGGAGGTGAGTTACTGACTGCAGGATTCCTAGCCTCTCTCCTGCTCCTGTAGCCACTGTGGCTACTCCAGTTCAGTTTCTGGTCAATGGTAAGCCCCCAGGATGTTGATAGTGGGGAATTCAGTGATTGTAATGCCATTGAATGTCAAGGGAGATGATTATATTCTCTCTTGTTGGAGATGGTCATTACCTGGAATTTGTGTGGCGCAAATGTAACTTGCCACTTATCAGCCCAAGCCTGGATATTTTCCAGGTCTTGCTTCATTTCTACACAGACTGCTTCAGTATCTGAGGAGTCACGAATGGTGCTGAACATTGTGTAATCATCAGCGAACATCCCCACTTCTGACCTTATGATGGAGGGAAGGTCATTGATGAAGCAGCTCAAGATGGTTGGGCCTAGGACACTACCCTGAGGAACTCCTGCAGTGATGTCCTGGAGCTGAGTGACTGACATCCAATGACCTCCTTCTCAATGTGTAAGCCTAACAGACTATTTTACCATGGGGGCCCTCCCAGCTGAGACCAATCTTGCCCTCAACCAAAGTCTACACACACATGTGCATATACACACATCCAACATGGGCCATTGAATAGTAATCAAGGAGGGGAACCTTAACTGATTGTTCACCTCCCTGGCCCAGGGACTTGAAGGCCACTTTGAGCTCACCTGCACCATCCCAGGTGAGACTCAGCACAGATTGAGTCGTGATCCCAGCTCCTTCCTGAGTTGTACAGCCTGGCTGTCCCCTGGATAGAAAACTGAACAGCTAAGCCACAGAAGAAGCACACAAGAAATTCCCCTTATTTACATAACAGCTGATCACAAGCAGTTACCAACCTGTTGGAAAGGCAGAGAACAGAACAAATGTTTTACCATGGTTGTAATACAGTAAACGTATGACTTGTCCAGTCAAAGCAATTTGGCTCCCCTGGTGGATGAATGTGTAAAGCCACTGCCAAGTGCAGTATGAAGTCAGAATGTTCCACATTTAATTCCTTGTCTGTGCTGAAGTAGAAAACCTAAGCAGAGTAACAATGTTTCTCTGGATTCCATTGGGGGGGGAAAACCAGAACAGGGTTGGTAGAGTTCAACCCCACCTACCAAGAAATAGGTCAATTCCTTCTCCCCAGAACCCATGCAATTGCCCTCAAACCCTTTAATACTTTCTACTTCAATAGCCTTTGGAATATATTCCACAATCCATTATGCTTACTTGACTTCTCTTCAGACTCCGAACTTTTTAATTTTTAACCTTGCGATCCCTTGGTATTTTAATGGGGAACAATTTGCCTGGATCAATTTTCTGAACTGCTTTTGAAAAATTCAGTAAGTCACTTCAAAGTTGTTTCTTTTCCAAAAAAAACAAGCTCAATTTCTTTAACCTTTCCTCACAACTTAATTTCCTGGCATCTGGAATCATCTCTTTCACGGCCAGTTTTATGTTTCTTGTAATTAGGTGGTTGGAACTGCAATTCAGATAGTGTCTCACCAATGGCTTATAAACCATATTCTTGGGATATTCCATCAACTTTCACAACAAACAAAGCAACCTTCAGAACTCAGGCCATGTCCCATGCCTATCCTGCCCCTGATATATTCCCATCCTGACCCTATTTTTGCCCCTGCCCATTTTGACCCCTCATCTCACCTCTATTTTGCCACTTATGGTATCCCTAGCAACCAACCACCAAAAAGCAGTGCTGCAACAATTCTTTGATTGATCCTCTTAAATTATTCTATTGTCATTTAGAATATAAAGAACACATCTGTTTCGCCCTGGCCAACATTTATGTGTCAGCCAAAAACAATAAAGCAGACTGGCTGATCATTTATTTCTTTGCTGTTTGTGGGACCTCACTGTGCACAAAATGGCTGCCTCATTTCCCCACATTACAACAATCAAATTTCAAAAGTACTTCATTGGCTGTGATAGCTTTGGGATGTTCTGAGGTCGGAATTTTATCCTAGTGTCGAGGGTCTAGACTTCTGTAAAAGGCAACGCCGAGAACCCCGTGTCACCTCTTCTGTGGGAGGCCCACCGAATCTAGTGCCAATTAGGCATTTAAGTGGACAGGGGCACGTCTTTCATGGGATCAAGGACCCCAGCAATGGAAATACCACTTTCTCAGTGCTGCTGGTCATTCAGAAGCCAGCAGCTCTTTCACTGAGCAGCGCCACTGCAATGGAGGTGGCTGCTGCTGGTGCAGCACCCACCCAAGGCCGAGGAGTGGCACTGGGCCAAGGCCACAGATAGGTCAGGGCGGGAGGGGTCTCACTGGGTGGGGGTCATGGGGGGGGGGGGTGTAGGGGGGTTGGTAGCAAGGGCAGGGGGTAGCTCTCAGAGAGTCTCCCACTTCCTGATGCCAGGCGCCATGTCCCTCGTTTAGACACTAATTGTCTTTTAACGAGGGTTATTAATTGCCCAGTTAAGGGCCTCAATTGGCGGTGGGGCAGGAAGGCCGTTCACACACCTTCGCATCCCAGACTTAATTTTGGTAGAGGCAGGAAGGTGGCGGGGTCCCTCCCCACCATCATCCCACCTGATTATATGCCTCTAAACCCTAGGTCTATCTTTGCATGTTTTGTGTATAGTGATTTTGCAGTCTTGTGTGAGGGACCTCAGTATTTCTGTGTACCGGACCTTGGATATTTGTTAATGTAGCAGCACCCTTTTTAGAGTATGAGGGGGCTTGTTTCTTTTGTTAATGGGGACTCAGATTTCCCTGTAACCATACACAGCCCACTCACCAGCTCCAACATGGGTCTCAGGTTCCCAGCACCAAAGCTTGGGCATCCTTGCTTGACAGTATCAAAAGGCTGACATGTGATCTTCTCCCAATGGTATAGCCTGGAAATTCCACAGGGATTTTCCCAATCTCCTGCCGTAAATTAAGCCCCATAGGGAAACAGTTTAATTAGGAGATCGGTAGACCCCCTCCCTCTCCGTGTGTTAAGTTAACAGATTTCAATGAGGGAGACTGTTGGAGAGACTGGGGAGTCATAGTGTCATTGAAACATTACGGCACAGAAGGAGGCCATTCATCCCATCAAGTTCATGTCAGCTCTTTGTAGAGCAATCAAGTCAGTCCCATTCCCCTGCTCTATCTCCAGAGCCCTGCGAGATTATTTCCCTCAAGTGCCCATCCAATTTCCTTTTGAAATCATTCATCATCTCCACTTCCACCATCCTCGTAGGCAGCGAGTTCCAGGTCATATCACTGATCAGTTTCATCTCACTGCTGAAATTAATATTGCTGTGGAGATTAATGTTACTACTAAGAATAATATCACTCCTGAAATTGATATCACTATTGAGGATAACATCACTGCTAAGATTGCTATCACTGCGGAGATTAATGTCACCGCTGAGATTAATATCACTGCGAGCCTAATATCAGTACTGACATGAGTGACAGTAAGGGGTAAATGGGCTAACATCAGGCAGGTGCTTACATAGAAATTGCTGGACAAATAAAGACCCTGGTCCATTTAGTTCACCTTCTACCATTCTGGTCGGCACATGATACAATGATCATGGAGTTATTGACTAATTATAGCAATCATTCTCTATCAAGTTAGTCTACGACAGACCCAAGCATGACAGGAGGAAATTCCCAGTGGTGGAGAACTTTGGGGAACTATAAATCCAAAATCCTCCCAAACTTACACTTAGCACATGTCAGGTCTCAAATTACTCATATACTCCCCTGATCGCTAGCCAATGCCCCCTGCTGGAAAGTATGAGGGGAAGTTTCTGCCTGTTTCCGCTAGTGTTGCACCCAGACTCTAGAGCAATCTAGGCCGAGTCAGCTGAACCAGCACAAAAGCTCGAGGAATTTTAAAAATACGTGAGTTACATCCAAAATCAGTTGCGCTTGTGTTTTCCACAATCTTTCATGTTAGTTCAGGATTCAAATTTACCCAAGTCAGGCCTGCCCACAAAACTAGCCCCACCCCCAGGTCGAAATTGTGCTGGTTCAGAAAGGCTCTTCCAATTGTGCTCATTTTCTTAGACATGTATCAAAAAATATTAAATTTACTAAGAAATGGATGAGTACACCAATGAAACCATTAAAAGCTTCAGCTTAGATTTTTTTTGTAAGTCATTTTCAGTAATTTTAAATCAGGTTACTCATTGGACACCCTTATTTAAAATGCCTATTTTTGGTGATAACCCCATTTTTAGCTTTATGAATAAACTGCACTAGATCACCAGTCCGAGAAACATAGGAACAGGAAGAGTCCATTTAGCACTGTCCGCCCCCCACCTCCCCCCAACCTCCCCTCCTCCCTGCCGAGCCTGTCCCACCATTCAATGAGATCACCACTGATCTGCAACCTTTGGTTAACAAAAATCTATCAATCTCAGTTTTAAAATTAACAATTGATCTAATATCAGTTGCCATTTCTGGAAGAGTTCCAAACTTCTACCACCCTTTGCACGTAGGAGTGTTTCCTAACTTCACTCCTGAAAGGTCGAGCTTTAATTTTTAGACTACGTTTCCTAGTTCTAGAGTCCCCGACCAGCAGAAATCGTTTCTCTCTGATTCCCTTAATATCACCCCTTAACTTTCTACATTCCAGGGAATACAACCCTAGTTTGAGCAATCTCTCCTTGTAATTCAACAATTGCATTCTATTACACTGCCCAATTGCACTGGTTCATGGCAGATTTTACGTTTGTGATTATGCTGATGAATTTAAACAGAAATTTCAACTGTAACCTAAACAGCACGATTTCAGGACCATATTGTTCGCAATTTCCTGATTACACCCTAAGTGGAAACTCTGCCCCATTTTGACATTGGGTGAATACAGGACCATGAAACATCATAACCCTGCCAATGTTCACTGGTTGGGTTTGCGTGTATAGAACATAGGCCAAACCTCAGGAGTCAGTTCTCTCAGGAGAGCAGTGTGTTTCATAACCAGCTTCTCATCCTTCTCATAATCATTTAGTTCCAAATAATTAACACTAACAACCTTTTGCTTGCTCCTTGTCTCTCCATAGATTTTATTTTAGGTCAGCAAGAATACAGAATCAGACCTCATGAAGAGACACAGTGAGATTTAACTTCACACTGTGCGTGTTAATCCAACTGCCGTCATAGTCAGGCTCCACCCACTGAATCAGGACCCGATATATCTACCAACCCTCAGGGACCAGTATACATTCTGCACTTACACTCAACAATACCAGCGATTGACTGCATCAATTCCTTAGGAAAATCAACATCAGAACAGGAATTGCGATGTAGCTTATGATTGAAAATATCACTGAGTATTGGGTAAAGTCATTGCCCAAGGACTGGACAATGCCCTCAGTGGAGCAAATAGTTAGAAAAGGATGTTTATCAGACTCAACATCTCACCAACAGAGATAACAGGACACAGGATAGTGAGAGTACCAGAGTCGAACTTTCACTGTATCACAACCTCAACACCACCCACCCCCACTGTAACACATCCTCAACACCATCGCTACACACACCGTTTCACAACCCCAACATCTGCTCCACTGTATCACCCCTCCCCACACCATAATCACCTCACCCACACTGTATCACCGCTTCTCCACATTGTATTTACCCTTCCCCACCATATCACACCCCCATCACTGCTGCATCCACTGAGCACACACAGTACAAGAGCCACAGCAACATAGCGCAGACAGTATACTTGTCATCAGCTGAACGGTATCAAGTAGTCCCCCCACCTGCAAAACACTGCCTCATGTCTCACTGTAAAAGGAGAGAAGAGTGTTAGAGGGTTAAACCCTACCCCACCCCTGACACCACCCTGCCACTTCCACTGCTAGACAGGCTGCAGCACAGCTGATTCTGAGGTGATGAAGGGGTTAACACCAAGCACTTTTAGAAAGCATTGAGTGTGAGAATGAAGCTTTGATCCAGTGAGCTGTTAATGTGGTCATTGTTGGTTTCTTTTTCCTCAATTGTCATTTGCTGACAAGTAAAGACGTCTCTCCCTGTAAACATGGCTCTCTGCTTGGTTCCCCTCGAAAGCTAGACTTAAAGCTCCTTTGCGTCTATTTGTTAAAACACACAACTGGAATCTGCCAAAGATTTGGCGCCGGCACGATTCCTTACAGCTGTGACTGAAGTCTCCTGGCCACTGTGGGCAACGCCCCCCTTGCCCCCACTGCCAGCTGCCAGTAGGCAGCACCATTTGAGGTTAACAGTGACCAAGCTTTCAGCAAAGTTCTCCTTTCACTGCTCGGGTGAGTGTGTGGACTGAGAAAACCACAGGCTGCAATAATATTTAAAGAAATGTGTCAATCCCAGCCAACATGTCCAGGCCAGACATTGGCCCATTCTTCAGGCTGCCAAGTCATGTGCCTGCTACTGGCATAAAATCAGTGTATCACACAGCACAGTTAAGACCATGCAGCTCATCATGCTACTGCCAGCTCTTTGAAAGAGCTATAAAATTAGTTTTATTCCCCTGTTCTTTCCCCATAGCCATGCAAATTTATCCTGTATAAGTAGAGATCCAATTCCCAGTTGAAAGTTACTACTGCTTCCTCCACCCTTTCAGGCAGTTCATTCCAGATCACAACAATGCAATGCCTAAAACAGAACTGCACCCCATCTTCCCACTAGGTTTTTTGCCAATTATTTTAAATCTGTGCCTGGTTACTAACCCTCCTGCGAAATGGGAACCCCATCTACTCTATCAAAGCCCTCGTAATTTTGAGCACCTCTATTAAATCTCCCCTTAACTTTCTATGTTCTAAGCAGAACAATCCTAGCCACTCTAGTCTTGCCATATAACTGAAACCCTTCATCCCTTCTGGTACCGTTCTGGTAAATCCCCTTTGCATCCTCCCGAAAGGCTCGATGTCCTTTCTAATGTGTGGTGCCCAAAATGGGACACAATGGTCTAGCTCATGGATTTGATTTAAGCGAGGGGTCATTAGTCCGGTATAGTTCACTAACTTTTTCGCTGAGGGCTACATCCCTCACCGGCCTCCTGCCTGAGAGCCACATCCAGGATTGCAACCCCATTGAATGATGGAATCCAGGTGTATCCCTGCAATTCCCCCACACAACCTCAATCAACCTACTTTGAGTTATTCCCAGGTGAAAGCTGAAGGCTTCCCCACTGCAATAAAAAGAAAATATCCAACAATAAAAACCAACCATTCTATGTAAATATTTTACATGCTGCATTGGAAAAAGTCATTACTCTGTCTACCAATAGTATTCATGTATCAAGGTACCATGTCTCAATGTCAGGATTCCCACTTTGTACCAGCATCAAAAAGCAGATGATAGTGGGATGGGCCCAGAAGAACAGACATTACTATTTGAGTTTTGGATCTGCATTGTTGCTGATGAAAATTCATTCAAAATCTTAATATGTGAACATCGCAGCAGAAACCACTGGGCAGAGGGAGTGGGAGCAGGGGTAGTGCAGGAGGATAAGACTTACCCTCCAAATGTTTTTGTCTAGTTGTCTAGTTTTCTGCATTTAATGCATCTCCAAACACTAAACATTGATGGCGTTTTAAAGATTGGTTTATTTCTTTACTGAGAAGCCAATGACAAGTAATCTCAGTGGGCTGGCTCCTTCCTATCTAACTTAACGTGAGAAATTCAAAAACCAAAACACACTACGCTTTGGACATCAAACGTTTTTTGGACAACCGGATTTGTGAACTTGTGCTAAATAAAGGCAAGTTTCCTTTCTCTTATAAAGTGTGGAACTGAACCACATCCATAAGCAATCCCACCAAATTTTCCATCCAAAATGGCAGAATTTCTCCCTTCATGACTTTGTTTTATTCCAAAATGGCACTGTTCCTTGCCTGATTTTCCTGTATTCATTATGCCCAGGTGCAGGACCAGAAGAATCTGCCCACCAGGAGTTTCCGAGGTGTGACCCCAGTCTTTTGTTGGAGGTATAACACTTGGCCTCAGTGGTGCTGGGCTAGAAGAGGGGAATCCTATTAGCCCGCACTGCTGTTCCTCATCTCCATCTGGTGATTCCTGTCGCAGGTGAATGTTGGGAGAGAACAAGATAAGCCTCAGCTCTGACGGTCTCCTACTTGGAATAGTTTGCTGCCACTCACTGTGCTACACACAAACAGCTGAGGAGGAGACTGGCATCTGTGTAGCTCATCTCCTGGTGTGAGCCAATGTCTCCAAAAGAGGAGCAACAGGAAAACGAAACGTGACCGCATTTAAGTAACCAGTTGGAACAGTACAGAAATAGAGCACGTTGCCATCGAAATGCTCCCTTTAACCACATGACTAAGAGGAGGAGCCATTGTGCTATATCGTTAACCCTTCACAATTGCACTAGAGGGCTGCATATCTCAGGGATTGGCTTTATTTAGCTTCTTTAGAACAACAGCAAAGAGATGGTATTCTGCTCCATTGGCTAGGATCTGGATGCACTGACACAGCGAGAACTCAGTCACATCCCCTCTACTATAAGAAGCTGCACTGAGATTCCATTTCAAAGATGCAGGCCTGTCATTTTCTCTCTCCTGTCATCACAACCACTTTGCCTTTCGTGCACTTTACCCATAATTTGGATTACTTTGCCAAATGAAGGTGCCTCATTCCCTGAGTGCTGTTTCTTCTGCGGGAACTCCAGTCTTTACCTCCCACTCCTGTTTACGGTGGAGGTGGATGGATTATCAGCTGACTTCTACTTCATCCCGTTCGTGCCTTAAAACAAAGGCTCCTTGTCACAAAATATATCAGAACTGACCTTTCTGTTATTGAAGTCACCCCGTACTCCATCAATAGAAATAGTGGAGGTTCCACTCTCTCTGCCTCACCTTCATATTCTTCATAGGTCCATTCCACATTCACATTCTCTAATGCTTAACTGAACTGGGGGGTAAATTCTAGGGAAACCTGGAGGATGGCGACTACTTCCATGAGAAGAATGGGGTGAGGAACATTGACCTCTTGAACCGAGATGGGTGCATCACTTATCCTATGATCACCTCATTTTGCCTTGCACCACCATCATTTTTGTTACTTAATCACCACTGCCTTCCACCCCATCATAGACCTCTCCCTTTTGCTCTTTCCCTTTCAGCCCCCCAACTCCTCCTGTTCCCTGGCTCTGTACTTGCTTAAAAGCTGTTCTGATGAAAGGTCATCAACCCAAAGCATGGACTCTGTTTTTCTCTCCACAGATGCTGCCAGACCTACTGAGTATTTCCAGCACTGTCTGGATTTATTACAGCTGCATCACCAATTGACTAATCATGGAATGACAGATGCAGTAAGGGATGGGGTGACCTTCCCTATTCTTTGGAGGCAGGAGTTTCTGACTCACCTTTCTAGGCCCCAGAGGTTTGGTCAAAATCAATCTCTAAAAATTGAACAAAAAGTAGCTAAATTCCCAATTCATCAAACGCAAATGCCCCAAGACAAGGACAATGGCATCCCAACCCTTCAAGCTACAAATAACTCAGTAAAATCAGTCACAGGACTTCATTTAATTCACTGACAAAAAGTAAATAAGCAGAGTTAAGATTTTTCACACTTCACTTTTGTGATCACCATCCCAGAGCCATTAACCAGATAAACTATAAACTCATTCCATTAACCGTTCCATGCTGCTACACTTTGGGTCTTTCAAACCTTCTACCCTGGATTATTTCAGCTCTCATCTTAGCTCATTCTTCTGGATGAGTCTGAAAGCCCCAAACCTTTAACAGTGTCCGTCTTTGCCTTGAAATCTAGGTAACACACCTAAGCAACTAAACAACAAACCCTGTTGCTAATCGCCCTTAGCTACTGAATTGTCTTCCATCCCCATAAGATCCGACAACTGGTCTTCAGGAACAGCAGAAGCTCACAGCAAATTTGGACCCTGGCACTCTGCATATCTGGCATAACGTCAGCTGGTGGCCTGCAGAACCCTTAGGGATCGGCTGTTTTTAAGGGTTTACACTGTCCCTGGAGATTCTGCTAGTCTCCCGATGAAGCAATGGCTAGAGATTGGGAGAACCTCCATGGTCTTCATCCTCATGTTTAAAATACTAAATGAATTTATTAAACAAACAATGAGCAAGCAAATAATTTAAATTCTTTTATTATTCACTCTGGGGACCTGGGCATCGCTAACATTTATTGCCAACCCTAATTGCCCTTGACACGGTTGTAGTGGGCCTTTTTCTTAAACTGCTACAGTCCATGTGGTGAAGGTATTTCCACAGTGCTTTTAAGTAGGGAATTCCAGAATTTGACCAAGCAATGAGGAAGGAATGGCGATATACACCCAAGTCAGGATAGTGTGTGACTTGACGGGGCGCTTGGAAGTGATAGTGCTCCCATGCACCTGCTGCCCTTGTCCTTCTAGATGATGGAGGTCAAAGATTTGGCAGATGCTTTCAAGGAAACTTGGTAAATTGCTGCAGTGCACCTTTTAGATAGTACACATTGCAGGTGCAGTACACAGGTGGTGGAGGGAGTGGAGGTTTACTTATAATAAATATATCATGCAGTCATAAATTTACAGTTGAAAACTTTTCCTAACTTCAAATAAACAAAATAATTTTTAAAATCGCAACTACAAGAACTTACCTAATGTTCATAAATCACTTTTAAGCACACATAGTATTTTTCTTCAACTTCCAAGAATATAATCTTTTATATTTATTTATTTATTTAGAGATACAGCACTGAAACAGGCCCTTCGGCCCACCAAGTCTGTGCCGACCATCAACCACCCATTTATACTAATCCTACATTAATCCCATATTCCTACCCCATCCCCACCTTCCCTATATTCCCCTACCATCTACCTATACTAGGGGCAATTTATAATTTTCTCCTGAGGTTTTCAAATTGCCTCTTCTCATAAGATTCTTCAACTCACTGCCTGTCTGCTCTGATCATAAAACTGCCCTTTACTGACCAGATTCACTCTACTTTATTTCCTGAAAAATGGAGTCATGGGACTTTGGCACTTGGAATATCATACCTGTCAAATGCAAATGAGAGTAAGCAGTCAGGTACAAACTGAACCAATATATACAAATTTGAAAACATGTGTTGGACTCCCTTCCCATTTGCATAACTCCATGTACTGGGCTTGATAGTGAGCACACGTCAGTGGAAGACGGGATATCATATGTAACCTTAAAGATGATGTGTAAATTTAAAGAAATGTGGCCACTTGAACATGGGCAGTCACATATGGGAATACAGAAAAATTGATGATAGCATTTACAAAGCTTATTAATGTCTTTCTTGCATATTTTAGGCTGTGCAAATGTTGCTTGAATAACAACAGTGCTTTGCACAATAAATGCAAAAATAAAAGCAATGGAATGACAACACCTCAATTGCAGTTTGATCACTGGCAATGTGGAAAGGTTCAAATGGTAGCAAAGTGTATGTCCCAGCCTACCACTCCATTCCTCACAGTATGACAGCATTACAGCATACCTGGAAGAATGAGGAGAGGCAATAGAAACTAAATGGTACAATTTTAAAGGAGATGCAGAAACTGAGGAACCTGGGGGCTTAGGTACATAAATCTTTGAAATTGGTAGAACAAGTTGGAAGGCTGTTAAAAAAGCATCCAGTATCTTTGCTTTATAAATAGAGGCATGGAGTACAATAGCTAAACTTTTATAAATCACTGGTTAGACCCCAGCTGCAGTATTGTCTCCAACTCTGGACACCACACTTTGGGAAGGATATCAAGGCATTAGGCAGGCTGCAGAGGAGATTTCCTGTAATGGTACTAGGGATGCGGGACTTCCGCTATGTGGAGAGACTAGAGAAACTGGAGTTGTTCTCAGTAAAGCAGAGAAGGGCAAGGGGAGATTTAATAGACCAGTCGCAATCATGAAGGATTTTGAATGAGTAATAAGGAGAAACTGTTTCCAGTGGCAGACGCGTTGGTAAGCACAGAACACAAATTTAAAGTAATTAGCCAAGGAACCACAGGCAAGATGAGAATTGTTTTTACACAGTGAGTTGTTAGGATCTGATAGGGTGGTGCAAGCATTTTCAATATAACTTTCAAAAGAGAAACGTTTGTAGGGCTATGGGTAAAGGACAGGGGAATGGGGCTGATTGAATAGCTCTTTCAAAGAACCAGCACATTCACAATGGGCCAAATAGCCTCCTTCTGTGGTGTATCATTCTATGATTCTAAGGCAGAGCAATAACACTTCTGGGTGCAGGTAGGTGAACGTTTGCCTGTAAATATGGATAGGATGGTACTAATGGGTGGGCACTGATGACATCTGGTACAGCCTGGTTGGCCTGGCATGCCTTTTCCTCTACTTCATCCAGGATAGCGGGGTTCCGATTGGGAAACCCACGTCCAACCCATGAACTAGAATAATATTAATACAAGAAAACTTGACACTAAGCCACCTGACCAACAAAGATGCAGCGCAAGAAAGAAAAGTTCAGAAATAGACTTGAAATACTGCTGCAAATCTTGAAGTTTACTTCCATAATCCTGGCTGCCCATTTAATATAGAATGCAATTCACTGAGTGCTAATGCTGGGAAATTGAATGTTAGGTTAAATCACAGTAGTGGGAATTCATTTTAATCTAATTAACAGTAAGTTGATGGCACATCTGCCTTCACCTCAGAATCTCAAACGGTAATTTGGGCAGTGGAGAGTTAAACTGGGACAACAGATCTCCATGCATTCTTCAGTTGGTTATACTCATGTTACCTCCGTGAATTAGGCATAATCCACAAGAACACAAGAAATAGGAGCAAAAGTAGACCATATGGCCCATCGAGCCTGATTCACCAGTCAATACTAACATGGCTGATCTTGAGCTTCCATTCCACTTTCCTGCCCTCTCCTCACATCCCTTGACTCCCTGTGAGACCAAAAATCTATCTATCCTAGCCTTAACGGTATTCAATGATGGAGCATCCATCTAAGCCCCTGGGGTAGAGAATTCCAAAGATTCACAACCCTTTGAGTGAAGTAATTTCTCCTCATCTCAGACCTGAATGATTGGCCCTTATTCTGAGACTGTGCCCCCATGTTCTAGATTTCCTGACCAGTGGAAACAATCTCTCAGTTTCTATCCTATCAAGCCCTTTCAGAATCTTGTAAGTCTCAATAAGATCGCCTCTCATTCTTCTAAACTCCAGAGAATATAGGCCCAATTTACGCAGCTTCACATCATAGGACAACCCTTCATCCCAGGGACCAATTTAGTAAATCTTCACTGCATTGGCTCCAGTGCAAGTATATCCTTTCTTAAATGTGGAGACCAAAACTGCACACAGTATTCCAGGTGTGGTCTCACCAAAACCCTGTACAATTTTAGTAAGACTTCTTTATTCCTGTGCTCCAATCCCCTTGCTATAAAGGCCAACATGTCATTTGCCTTCCCAATAGCCTGCTGCACCTGCATGTTAACTTTGTGCATTCCTTGTACGAGTACCCCAAAATCTCTCTGAACATCAACACATAGCAGCTTCACACCTTTTAAAAAATATTCTGCTTTTCTATTTTTACGACCAAAGTGAACAGCTTCACACTTTCCTACATTATACTCCATTTGCCACCTTGTTGCCCACTCACTTAGCCTGTCTATATCTCTTTGCAGCCTCTCTATGTCCTCCCCACAGCTTAACTTTCCACCGAGCTTTGTATCATCAGCAAACTTAGATACATTACTCTCTGTCTCTTCACCCAAGTCATTAATATAGAATGTAAATAGCTGAGGCCCCAGCACTGATCCTTGCGGCACCCCTCTATTCACTGCCTGCCAACTTGAAAATGCCCCATTTATGCCCAAATCTCTGCTTCCTGCCTGTTAACCAATCCTCTATGCACACTAATATATTAACCCCAACAACGAGCCCTTATCTTGCCTATTAATCTTTTATGTGGCACCTTATCGAATGCCTTTTGGAAATCCAGATATACTGGTTCCCCTTTATCTACCCTACCAGTTACATCCTCAAAGAAGGCTAATAAATTTGTCAAACAGGATCCCCCTTCAGTAAAAACACGCTGACGTGTTCTAACCATACTATGCATTTCCAAGTGCAATGTTAAGACTTCTTTAATAATAGTTTCCAGCATCTTACCAATGACTGATGTTCCCTGTTTTCTCTCTACCTCCTTTCTTGAAAAGCGGTGTAGTATTTACCAACTTCCAATCTGACGGGACCATTCCTGAATCTAAGGAATTCTGAAAAATCATAGTGAACCCATCCATTATCTCTGCAGCTATCTCTGACTCTGGGATGTTAGCCATCTGGTCCCGGGGACTTGTCAGATTTTAGCCCCTAAAATTTCTCCAATACTTTTTGTCAGCTGATATCAATATCCTTAATTTCCTCACTCCTTTTAGCCCCTAGGTTACTGCCTATTTCTGATACAGAACTAGTGTCTTCTACTGTGAAAACAGACACAAAATCCCCGAGCAAATCCACCTTTACTGTGTCATCTCACAATGAATCAAATACTGTATATCACCACATGAGCAGTCACTCCACACCCATTATCTCAATACTGCATCATCTCACAGCTAATTGCTCAATCTATATTGATCCAGCCGACAGTCAATTCTTCAACATCCATCAAAGCAGTACACAACTATCCATACACACCAAAGCAGCACGCAACTGTACACACCCATCAAATCCGCACACAACCACTCATCAAACCAGCACACAACTAACCGTCCCAAACCTAATTACTGCATCAAATTAACTGCCCCAGACAGATTTTACCAATACACTCTTCTTGTCATGTGATTGATCGATCAATCAACCCAAGTCCATTAATGCATGACGGGATAAACAGAATAACCTAAAACACTGAATCACAGAAAAACACAAAATCAGTCATCTCACACTAATTTACTGTTCACCCATTCAATGCTATTGCATCTTGCTGTTCAACAAATAGCTGGATGGGCTTACAGGAACAGAACTTGGATTAATGAAATCTTCCAGCCCATACAGTGGTTGAAGTGTATCAAAATGGCATGCTTCATTCATGGAGGCTGAGGAAGTGTTGACCTGGTGTTTGATTTGAAGACTGATTTTCCATATTACACTCTCAGCAAATTCCATGCTTGCCTCCAACAACAGATAAATGTCTCATTTGGGGGAAAAATGTTCATATATCTTAACTTTCACTGAAAAGCGCAGTTTTGATTCCATCCCATCTTCTCCCTACTGTTCAATAGGCCCAGTTCATGGTTCTACAGCCGATAGAACAGGAGGAGAGTTTCAAGGGCCTGGCTACCCCTCAATCAAGTGGCCAGGCTCGATCTCGTAGCCTGGCAGAAACAGCAGGGTTTTTCAACCAATAATGACATCATACGCAAGCCCAATCCTGTACTCACCTGACGTAAAATTTTACACACAGAAATACAGCTCTCTGCTCTTCAATGTGCATACCTTGTACCCTTAAAACAAATTTACAATTAAAACCCACAACCTCATTCAAAACAATGGACTTTCACTCAACACAGAAATCATTCATTGTTAGATTATTTTTGGCAACACATACTTGTACCAGGTTAAAAATCTTCCTGTTCTATTCAGTGAATTGACCCTGTCAAGCACCCAAACCGGTGAGGTTGTCATGGAGAAGTGAGAGCACAGCTATGACACTGAAATTCCACCCTCCCCTCCCTTGCCATGCACCAGCGATGCAGATTCATGCCCAGATCTGTACTTGCCCTAGGGTTTCTGATAGGCATGTATTAAGGGCATGGGTGACTGGTAGTGCTGTGTGACACAAGCCTCATGGGTATTTTCATTTGAGGAGGGGTATCCATGATCAATCGCTGCCAACAACATGAGATGCAGTTGTCACTCAAAGCATCTGCATCCGAAAATTGATGCTTCTGTCGACGAGATCGCTCCCCACACCAACACCAACCGCCCCCCACCCCGCGCCCCTCAACCAAAGCTTTTTCACTCCCAGCGCAAAACACAAACTGCATTGTAAATACGCTACAACTATGTAAATGAGGAGATGGGGTTGATGGGGTTGATGGGGTGGGGGGGGAGAGGTGAACCATGGGAAAGTCCCCTCAGTTCAGCAGCAGAATGAAATGTTCCAAGGCAAATGCACTAGTGACACCAGTGAGCCCAAAGCAGAATTTTAGCATCTAGAAGTCACTGTTCCAGGGACAGGGCAAATCTCACGCACAGTTTGTGGGTGCAATAACAACAACTTGCATTTATATAGCACCTTTAACATAGTAAAAATGTCCCAAGGTGCTTCACAGGTGCATAATCAGACAAAATTTGAAAATCAAACAGGAAAAATGTAAATATATATTCCTCCATATACAAATATCTCCGCACCCTCCTATTCAGGTCAAACAGGTTTAACAGTTAATTCCAAGAAAGTATCTCCTCTCTTTTCATCATGCTATTTGTGTATTACATTCTATATTTAAACATTCCCTCCTCTGTGAAGCATGCAGAAGCTTTGAACCACATTTTTCCCTGTGCGTCAGCTAAGTCTCACCCTTGCTGTATTGCTGCAGGCCAAACTCCTCCTCGTTTCGCTGTTCAGTGACTCAGTCCATTCGGCAGCCGAGTAAATGCCTGTCTTTACCTGTGTGTATATAATTTTTGAGTCAGACAGCTATCCAGATGAAGTAGTCACAAATACTTTGGACAGACATAGGGAAGCTCCAAGCATCCTTACTATGTCACCCTTATTCTAATGCTAATTTAAGCTGGGGCACATCATTCTATTGTCTTGGAGACAGTTGCACAGACCCTCATGCTAACTATCTGGATCATTCAATCTGCTTCCTATCAGGCTGGAGACACAGACACCTAAAGTGGCGGTTTAAAGGATAGCCAAAGCAGACCTTGTAACAGCTGTTGATATTCTACAGGAAATTCCCTTCATTCAACACTGGGGAGCGGACAGGGGTCTGAATCCAGAGGTGCAGTAAATGGGAGATGAGAGTAAAACAGCGCCATTCAACGCATCACTTAGACTGGAAGGCAGTTTACTGTACAGTTTACTGTTTTATAGCTGAGTAGTTGGCATGCATAGAAACACATCAGCATGTTTAAGACTCTCCAAACTAAACTACTGAGTAATCTACTCAGGTAGTATTTCCTTCACCCAATATGGAGTGTACAACTCTCCCCTAAGTGGCATATCACACCTATGTAAGACCAAAGAGCTTAGTTTGGAAGAGTAAGTAAAAACTACGGACCCTAACATTCTGCAGGTTCCAGTTGTAATTTTGATGGAAGATGGAAACCCTGGAAAAATAGCACACATTTTTAGCCATTTATTCCATTGCTCTGGAGGTTCCTGTAGAGAACCCCACCCTCCCCTAAATTTCTGCCCCTACTAGAATTCCCAGTTGATGCAGCCTATCAACAGAGAGAACTCAAACAGCTTTCACCTTGTGCCACCAAATTACTCCACCCATTGTGGCACTGGCTTGCAATGCTCTCTGGAGACAAATGGGAATAATCTCTGCCCCCAGTAACATGAAAAAATACTGGCAAGTAAAATCAAGGAAAATCCAAAGTTTTTTTTAGAAATACATGAAGAGCTAGAGGATAACTAAAGAAACAGTAGGAACTATTTGGGACCATGTGGGTAACCTGTGTGTGGGGGCAGAGGACATTGGTATGGTTCTTAATGAATACTTTGTGTCTGTTTTCACAAAAGAGAGGAACGATACAGACATTGCAATCAGGGAGGAGGTGTGTGAAATATTAGATGAAATTAACATAATGTAAGAGGACGTATTAAGGGATTTAACACCTTTGAAAGTGGATAAATCCCAATGCCTGAAATGTATCCTAGACTGTAAAGGAAGCAAGAGAATTGCGGAAGCACTGACCATTATTTTCCAATCTTCTCTGGCTACAAGTGTGGTGCCACAGGACTGAAGGACAGCTGACATTGTACCATTGTTTTAAAAGGGAGAAAGGATTAGACTGAGTAATTACAGGCCAGTCAACCTAACCTTGGCGGTGGGAAAGTTTTTGAAAAAACTTCTGAGGGACAGGATAAATCTGCATTTAGAAAGACACGGATTAATCAAAGAGTCAGCTCGGATTTGTTAAGGGAAGGTCATGCCTGACTAATATGATTGAATTTTTGAGGCGGTAACAAGGAGGGTCAATGAAGGTAGTGCACTTGATGTAGTCTATATGGATTTTAGCAAGGCTTTTGATAAGGTCCCATATGGCAGACTAGTCATGAAAGTAAAACCCAAAGGATACAAGGCAAAGTGGCAAGTTGGATCCAAAATTGGCTCAGAGGCATAAAACAAAGGGTCGATGGGTGTTTTTGTGATGGAAGGCTGCTTCCAGTGGGGTCCGCAGGGCTCAGTACTAGGGCCCTTGATTTTTTTGGTTTATATCAATGAATTGGACTAGAATGTAGGGGGCACGATTAAGAGTTTGCAGTCAATACAAAAATTAGTCGTGTGGTTGATAATGAAGAAGAAAGCTGTAGGCTGCAGGAAGATATCAATGGACTAGTCAGGTGGGCAGAAATGTGGCAAATGGAGTTTAATCCAGAGAAGTGTGAGGTAAAGCATTTGGGGAAAGCTAACAAGGCAAGAGAACACACAATAAATGGTAGGATACTGAGAAGTAAAGAGGAACAGAGGGAACTTGGAGTGCATGCCCACAGATCTCTGAAGGTGGCCGGACAGATAGATAAGGTGGTCAAGAAGGCATAAGGGCTACTTGCCATTTTCAGCCGAGGCATAAAACATAAGAACTGGGAGGTTATGCTGGAATTATATAAAACACTAGTTAGGCCGCAGCTGGAGTACTGCATGCAGTTCTGGTCACCGCAATATAGGAAAGAAGTGATTGCACTGGAGAAGGTACAGAGGAAATTTAGGAGGATGTTGCCTGGATTCGAGAGTTTTAGCTGAGGAAAGATTGGATGGACTAAGGTTGTTTTCTTTGGAACGATGGAGGCTGAGGGGAAACCTAATTGAAGTGTATAAAATTTTGAGGGGGGTCTAGAAAGAGTGGATAGGAAGGCCCTATTTCCCTTGGTTGAGGGGTCCATAACCAGGCGGCATAGATTTAGGGTAAGAGGTAGGAGGTTTAGTGGGAATCTGAGGGAAAATTCCTTTACCCAGAGGGTGGTGGGGATCTGGAACTCACTGCCTGAAAGGGTGGCAGAGGAAGAAATGCTCATAACATTTAAAAAGTACTTGGATATGCACTTGAAGTGCCATAACCTACAAGGCTATGGACCAAGAGCTGGAAACTGGGATTAGGCTGGATAGTTACTTGTTGGTTGGTGCAGCCACAATGGATGGAATGGCCTCCTACCAGGCTGTAAATGTCTATAATTCTATGATTCTATATCTCCCCTCCAGATTCCACTGAGTGAGGCAGGCTGGCCAGCCAATTATTTACAGGAACGTGGGCTAAGTGGACTGATTTGGCACAGGTACCAGATTATCAAGTCAACCTTGGTTAAAAAATTTTACTCACTGGAAATGCTACCTTGGAGACACCTTGACCCAAAACGGATGCTGCTGACTTTCCCAAGGAAGGCAGTCAAAAATTGGTCATCAGACAATGCAAGGGGATGAGTTTTAACCCTCATTAAGTCAACAGCGAGTATCAAGAACTCCCCACGAGAGGCCCAGTAAGTGGCTCAGCTGTTAAATCTATCAGTCTGTTACCATCAACCTCCTCGCCACAGCTTGGACGCACACCATATTCCATTGAACTGCGGTTCTACCAGTTAGAGATATGAATCAGTCTTTGGAACAGGCTACACATGCATCTACTGGTCAATACCCTTGAGAAACCAAGAAAATTACCAGACACACAGGTACTAGTGGGATATCAATGCTCTACAATATTTGCCATGATACAAGTTTCTATTTTCAGTGTGGTATTTATGCAAAGAGGGGACAGAGGCTATATTAATGACCTACCAGCAAACCATCACTGGCAGCATAATAATAGAGAATCATAGAATCTTATAGCACAGAAGAAGGCCATTTTGCCCATCACACTGTGCTGGCTGTTTAAAAGACCTATCCAATGAGTCCCACTCCCCTGCTCTTTCCCCACTGCCTTGAAATGTGTTTCCTTTTCAATTGTTTATCCAATTCCCTTTTGTAAATTACGACTGACCCTGCTTCCACCACCCTTTCAGGCAGTGCATTGCAGATTATAACAACTCACTAAATAAAAAAATCTCATTTCCCCTCTGGTTCTTTTGCCAATTATTTTAAATCTGTGTCTTCTGACTACCAACTCTCCTGCCAGTGGAAGCAGTTTCTCCCTCTTGATTTCTATTAAATCGTACCTTAACCTTTTCTGCTCTAAGTAGAACAATTCCAGTTTCACTAGTCCCTCTGTATAACTGAAGACCCTCATCCCCAATATTATTCCAGCAAATTTCCTTCATAGCCTCTCCAAGGCCTTGACATCTTTCTTAAAGTGTTGTGTCTAGAATTGGACATAATACTCCAGCTGAGGTCTAGCCAGACATTTATAAAGGTTGAACATGATTTCCTTGCTAATATAATGCCAGGTCTGCCACAAAGAACATGAATGAGCAATAATCCAGCTCTGACTGAAATGGAAGTATTATACAGCTGCTCCATTACATATTTATAATCTTTTCTGTAGTTCCTATTTTCTTTTTCTACAAAAGGGATTGGATCTCTGTTAATACCTGGAGCAGAGTAGGGAAAAAAAACTCTGCTGGCATCCACCATTCAATCTGTATATTTTCCATAGGATACATTTTTAAACCAAAATTAACACATCTCACTAACAATGAGCAACACTAGGAAGATTGATTCAAGCTCTGGTTTATGCATGTTGTGTTCTTCTCTTGAGACTCTAATCAATGAAATACATTATTTTAATCCTAGAAAGACAGGTGACTGGAGGGAACATAAAAAAGTACACAATAAAAATCTTGCATTTTATATACTGCCTTTCACAACCTCCGGACATCGCAAAGTGCTTTACAGTTAAGAAAGTGCTTTTGAAGTGTAGTCACTGTTGTAATGTAGGAAAGGTGGCAATATATTTGTGCAAGCAAGATCCCACAAACAGCAATGTGACCAGACCAGATAATGTTTTTTGTAGTGATGTTACTTGAGGAATAATATTGGCCAAGCCACTAAGAAAAACACCCCTGACCTTCTTTGAAATAATGCCATGGGATATTTTATGTCTACCTGAGAGTGTGGACAGAGCCTTGGTTTAATGTTTCTTTTGAAAGACAGCACACTTCTGACAGTGCAGACTCCATCAGTACTGTACTGAGTGTCAGGCTAGATGATGTACTTAAGTAGGACTTGAACACACAACCTTCTAGTCAGGGGCAAGAGTATTACCACTGAGACACTTAAACTAATATAGCTTAGAACACACTCAGAATGCCCATATGGGTTATAATGGACACTTCAAAGTGAAATGCAGTATGGAATCTAGTCGAGGAGTTAAAACCATTTATTTCTAAGAGTAAATGTATTGAGCCTGCACCTGGCGAAGAACTTCACTTGCTGGGAGTGTGGATCAGAAAATCATCACACAGTCCAGAATGCCCAACTCATAACCCTTCCAATCCTCCTGTGATTAATTTTAATCACCTGAAAATTAGAGTACATGAATCTGAGATCAGTTAAATTAGGAAGGAGCTGGAAACAATCCTGGGCCATTTGGTCTGTTTGGGTCAGTTATACACTGTTCTTAACAGCTGAACCATTGGGGAAGTTCTTGATACATAGAATACAATATCTCTTCAGTATTCCTCACACTTCAGAAGATAGGTAAAAATGCTTTACCTTTAGGAAGTTATGGTGAACTTTTTCAAAACATTGGTTCGTGCTCAACTGGAGTATTGTGCCCAATTTTGGGCACGACACTTTAGGGAGAATGTGAAAGCAATGGAGAGAATGCAGAAAAGATTTATGAGAATGGTTCCAGGAATGAGAGACTTCAGTTGCATAGATGGGTTGGCGAAGCTGCGGCTATTTAGGAAAGGTTGAGAGGAAATTAAGTAGAAGTGTTCAAGTGGATCTGGACAGACAGATAGGGAGAAATAATTCCCATTAGCGGAAGGGTCGAGAATAGGGGACATTGATTTAAGGCGTTTGACAAAAGAACCAGAGCAACATGAGAAAAAACTTTTTACTCAGCAAGTATTTAGGATATGGAATGCACTGCCTGAGAGTGTGGTGGAGGCAGATTCACGTATGACTTCTAAAAGGGAATTGCATAAGTATCTGAAAAGAAAGAAGTTGCAGGGCTATGGGACCATCTGCGTAGCTCTTGCAGAAAGTCAGCATGGCTTTCACTAGCCGAATGGCCTCCTTCTGTGCTGTAACCATTGTATGATTAAAGAGGGAAAACAGTAGATCTCAAGCAGGAGGGAAAAACTGAGAACATAACGAGTTGGGGACTATGAGTAAAGGTGTAGACCAAGAGAAGAGTCATGAGTAGGTACTTGAAAACAAGAAGGAGGTTGCAAGGTTCAGGGAACCAGGGAGAGATGTTCAGAAGGCAGGACTGTAGTGACTGATAGTGCAGCCACCAAAGAGTGGGAATGGGAAAGAGTGCAGGAGCAGAGCATGCATGAAGGGATTTTTCAGAAGGAATTTACTAAAAGGGTGTGATGAGAATTTAAGAATGAGGATAAAGACTGTGTAGTCAATTTGTTGCAATACAGAGGGCCCAGATTTGTTTCTAGCTCCATGCGTGGGGAGAGGTTGTGAGACCACATAGAGTTATGATGAGACTGCGGGGGTGAGTGCATAAGCAGCTGCGGTCTGAATGAGCTGTGATTTATGGAGGGTCAAGATAAGGATTGTTGAAGGGGAGGTAAGGTTGCAAAGCCAAATCTTGAGGTGATAAAGGCATGAGCTTGGATTTTGGCAACAATGAGGGCAAAGATAGGGGCAGTGGCGAGCAATGTTGCAGAGGTGGTGCAGGCAGTCATGGCATCAGCACAGATGTGAGAAAGGAACCTCAGCTTTAAGTCAACCTTATCCTCTGGAGTACCAATCACTTACTCGACGCACCTTGTGCATGACCTTCTGACTAATCCGGTGCCCCAGAATCTCTAGTCTGACATTTCTTGCCGGTAGTTCAGAGTGTAAAATTATTCCTCTGCCAACTTAGCCTGAGGCGGAAGGTGGAGTGGTTGATGGAGTTGAGGTCAGAAGCAGATAAGAGCTAGAAGGGGCTAAAGACAATGGCTTCTATTTTATTGGTGTTAAGCAGGATGGTAATGTCAGTCAAGCAGCAAAGAGAGTGTAGCCCATGCTCTGACTTGAGGGAAGAGGCAAAGAAATAGAGCTGGGCATTGTTGGCACACATGAAAAAGCCAACCCTCTGCTTCCAGATGATGCCAACATAGAATAACAGGAATACCTGGGAGTGTGTTACAGGCTGGAATACAATCTAGGGTTCAAACTACAGTTTAAGATCACAATCCAAATAGAATAAAAAGGTGCTTTTATATAGTGCCATTAATGCAGAAATATGTTCAATGGAATAAATTTTGACTTTGTGCAATAGTGTAAAATGGGCAATAGTGAGCTGGCACTCCTTTAAGACCTCCCCCATTAACTCCAGTGAAAATAAAAATGGGGAAAGCATTCGGTTGCCAATTCACTAACAGCTGGTTTACACTCTCATACAAAATCAAGATTCACCCCAAATTCCCAACAAATTCATAAGATTAAATTGCTATCTTAAAATTACATTTACCATACATAATTGTTGTGATGTAGATGATTAATTTGACGCAAATTTCAGTTCACGTTTGAGCCCAAGTTGTCCACTCTGTTTCTCAGTGACATTCACACTAACTAATTTAACAATTGTGATTGAGAGTCATAGAGACTGAAACAGGCCCTTTGGCCCACCAAGTCTGTGCTGACCATCAACCACCCATTTATACTAATCCTACATTAATCCCATATTCCCTACCACATCCCCACCTTCTCTCAATTCTCCTACCAACACTAAGTGCAATTTACAATGGCCAATTTACCTATCAACCTGCAAGTCTTTAGCTGTGGGAGGAAACCAGGGCACCTGGTGGAAACCCATGCGATCACAGGGAGAACTTGCAAACTCTGCACAGGCAGTACCCAAAACTGAACCCAAGTTGCTGGAGCTGTGAGGCTGCAGTGCTAACCAGTGCACCACCCGATTTAATTTCTGCAAGTTTATTGTATTCAATAACTAGTGAGCTGATTTGCTCACAAGAAAAAGGAAAGAATTTCCATTGATCTAACGCCTCTCACAACCTCAGGATGTCTCAAAGTGCTTCACAGCCAATTAAGTACTTTAGCCGGACACTGTAGGCAAAATGGCAGGTTGTGCACAGCAAGATCCCAGTGTAGTGTACATCCCCCACTGCATCTGACAAGGGTGTATATATTGCACTGTACACAGAATGTCTGTCAGCAGTGTACACTCCACTGTGCACAGAACATCTCAAGAGTGTGCATCATTCACTTTACACAGAGTACCTGTATGGCGGATGCTCCCCACTGTATATGGAGCATCTGCCAAAAGTACATTTTCTTTTAATTTGTTTGTGGGACGTGGGCATCACCGGCTAGGCCAGCATTTATTGCCCATCCTTATTTACCCTTGAACTGAATGGCTTGCTAGGCCATTTCAGAGTCAACCATATTGCTGTGGGTCTGGAGTCACATGTAGGGCAGACCAGGTAAGGACAGCAGACTTCTTTCTCTCAAGGACATTAGTGAACCAGATGGGTTTTTACAACAATTGACAATGGTTTCATAGTCACCATCAGACTAGCTTTTAATTCCAGATTTATTAATTGAATTCAAATTTCACCATCTGCCATGGTGGGATTCAAACCCATCTCCCCAGAGCATTACTAGTTCAATGACATTATCACTACACCACCGCCTCCCCTGTACACACAGTACACTGATCCTGTATGGAATGTGTACTTTTAACTATGCCTTCAGCAAATGCCAGGAGTTTGACTCTCCAAAGTACCCAAAGCATGCAGTAGGAGGCTCCACCCTCAATATATCCGATGTAATCATCTCCAGCCTTGAATCTCCAAAGCCTTGAAACCTTCATAAAGTGTGGTTTCCAGAATTGGCCCACTGTAAATAGAGCATCTGACAAGAGTGTACATCTTCCACTGTACACAGAGTATCTGTCAGAATACAGAATACAGTGATTTTAAAGGTTTAGCAGAACTTGCTTGTTTTTGTACTCTGTCCCTCTTAATAAAGCCCCGCCTACCCATAATACCTTTATAAAAGCCTTCCCAAATTGTCCTGCCACCTTCAAAGATTTATGCAAATTACCCCAGGCCTCTCTTTACCTGCAGCCCCCTTAAAATGTTACCATTTAGTTTATATTGGCTCTCTTCATTCTTCCTACCAAAATGAATCACTTCACACTTCTCTGCACTTATTTTCATCTACCATATGTCCCAGTCTATGTCGTCCTGAAGTCTATTACTATCCTCCTCACTGTTTACTACACTTCCGAGTTTAGTGTCATGTGCAAAATTTGAAATTATGCCCTGTAGATCCAAGTCAATATCATTAACTTATGTCAAAAAGGGCAGTGGTCCCAACTCCGACATCTGGTGGACACCACTCCGCACTTCCACTCAATTTGAAAAACAACTGCTTACCACTAGAGCTTGGCTACCCAACCCGAACCCGACAGGACCTGACGACATGTGTCAGGTTCAGGTCAGGTCGGGTCAGGTCCCTCTTCCGGGTCTGGCATTCAGGCTCAGGTCGGGTCAGGTTGGATACAGTGACAGTCAGGACGTCAAGATAGGAAACACTCTGCACTGGTCTGCAGTGAGAAGGTAGAGCACAACCTCTTTAATATAATGGACTTCATTCCGGTGGTCGGGCCGGGTCAGGCTTGGGTCGGATGTGGTTCTGTCAGGCTCGAGTCGGGTTTCATTTGCAGACCCAAGCAGGCCTTCACTTACCACTACTCCCTGCTTTCTGTCCCTTAGCCAATTCCATATCCACACCCCTGGGCTTTGTCTGAATACTCATAGAATGTGAAATCAACACACCTAATGTTCACAGAATGTGCAAAACATCAACTTGCATTTATATAGACCCTTTAATGTAGTTAAACATCTCAAGACACTTTCACAGGAGTGCAATCACACTAAAATTGACAATGAGTCAAAGAAAGAGATATTAGGATAGCATGTAGCTCCACACTACCCAAAGCCCAGAGTGAATGTGCATCCCCACTGTACCCAAAGCACCACAGAGAGATGTACCTCCATAGTACTCATGAGCACCATGCACTGAACACACACCCCCAATACACACCCAAACAGGCACCTCACAGTACCCAGAGTGCACACCAAGAGCGTGAATTACCACTCGGGTCAGAGCACGTACCGTATTTGCAACCCAATTGAACTGACTCACAGTGTCCATGCGGGAAGAGAAGAAAGAACAAACTTTTCCATAAGCTGTTGAAAGGTAGAATTTTTTGGATTCTTTTTCTATTAACTTAATTGAAAGAGAAGCAGGTGAATTTTGGAAAGGACAAGAGTAGCTCGGAGATTGGGGAAACACTTCCAATACCTAGGAGAGAGCTGAACACCAACTTGCATTTATTTAGTACCTTTAACATAGGATCATGTCCCAAGGTGCTTCGTAGGAGTGTAATCAGATAAAAATTGACAGTGATCTAAATATGGAGAGGTGACTAAAAGCTTGGACAAAGAGGTAGGTTTTAAGGAAGGGCTTAGTGACTTTCAAAAGGGAATTGGATAATCATCTGAAGAGAAAGCATTTGCAGGGCTATAGGGAAAAGGCGGGGGAGTGGGACTATCTGAGTTGCTCTCACAGACAGCTGGCACAGAAAGGACAGGCTGAATGGCCTCCTTCTGTACTGTAACCATTCTATGATTGTATTAAAGGGGGATGAAGAGGTTGAAAGGTTAAGGGAGGGAATTCCAGCGCTTAGTGTCTCGACTGCTGAAGACACAGTCGCCAATGGTGGGGCAAAGGAATCGGGGAAAGCACAAGAGACCAGAGTCGGCAGAATGCAGTTCTTGGAGGGTAGGGGGAGAGGGGGGGGGTGGGGGGTGGCGGAAGCCACAGAGATAGGGAGGGCCAAGACCACGGGGTGGAGGATTTGAACACGAGCATGAGAATTTAAAAGATCGAGGCAGTAAAGCTGAGTGATCCTTATATTTTTAGTTTTCTAACCTCTCTGCAAGGAAAAAAAATGAATGGGGTAGCACAGAGGAATAGTGCAGAGCAGGCTTTGTAAACCACGATCAATCCTGTTATTTCAGTGCGCCCACGCCTAGTCCCATGTGATGCATGCTGCAGACGCTGTCAATGGTGCAATGTGCCCTTTAGCAACCAACGATATAACACGTGACAGCTAAGGGAATTTTATTTTTGTCAGTGCAGTTTTATCCGTTAGTTAATATATTGGAAAACACGAATGCAGCGGTACACGGTGTAGCTGCACGGGCTGTCAATGAAACCTGTCAAACCGGTCCACTGGTCTGTTCTCCAAAGACTGGGCATTGGGATCATAGCGAGACGTGAGATCTCTGCTGTGCCGAGAGAAAAATACGATAGGAGTTGAGAGCCCGTCCCGGTTCTGAACGCCTACAGTCACCAGCTCGCTTCAGAACCGTGTAGTTAATGCAGAGAGTGAGATGGGGACGTGCGATCTGTTTGCACAGATTGAAAGCCTGGCTTTGATTTGTGTGTCAGTGTTGCACTGCTGCAGTTGCCGCTCTTCCAAAGGGAACGCATACTGTGTTTTTTAAACAATCATCTCCGAATCCAGTGGGAGATCTTCAGCACCAAACTGCGACATTTAGAAGAGATGGCGGTGCTAGTGATAGCACACAGAGAAAGCTCCGCTCCCTGTTTACCAGGGAGAATTCAGCAATCTGCAGCACAAACAAAGCAGGGAGGTGTCAAAACGGCTTGAAACTCCCCCACCGTTTGCCTTGCACCATCATCCTTTTTGTCATTTCATCATTCCTGCCATCCACCTGATCACAGAACTTCCGTTTTGGTTCTCCCATTCCCCAGCCTTTACCCTGGCTCTCTACTTACTTAAAAACGGTTAATCTCTAAATTCTGGCAGAAATTTCTGTCTTCACAGATGCTGCCTGACCTGCTGAGTATTTCCAGCACTTTCTGTTTTTATTTTAGATTTCCAGTATCCGCTATATTTTGCTTTTGCTGGAGAATGATACCTATGCCTGCAGCACATGCCCGGTCTCTGTCTCCTTGTCCTCGCCTAACAATCAACATTAAATTGTGTGATGTACAGGGAATCCCATTATACTCAGTAAGATTACAACTACTCAATATGTGCCAGTTTTACCCACCTTAACCAGTAAAATACTGATGTGCCATTACTCATGAACCTGGATTAACCCCAATAACTATTAAAATGGTCTCCTGCAGTTGCCCCAATGACCAAGTGTAAAGGTATCACTCAGACAGTCCCAGGTCCAATTTCCAGTCTGTGCCAAATTTGGTGATCTGAGTTGTGGCACAGTTTGGGTGCCATAGTTGCCATCTGTACCTCTGGTCTAGGAAGCCAAGAGCTATATCTGTAATCACTAATTGGTGTCTCCTATAGGGTGGCACAGTGGTTAGCACTGTAGCCTCACAGCTCCAGTGACCCAGGTTCAGTTTTGGGTACTGCCTGTGCAGAGTTTGCAAGTTCTCCCTGTGACTGTGTGGGTCCCCTCTGGGTGCTCTAGTTTCCTCCCACATGCCAAAGACTTGCAGGTTGATAGGTAATTTGACCATTGTAAATTGCCCTAAGTGTAGGTAGGAGAATTGAGGGGTGGGGATGTGAGAGGGAATTGGGATTCATATAGGATTAGTATAAATGGGTGGTTGATGGTTGGCAGAGACTCAGTGGGTTAAAGGGTCTGTTTCAGTGCTGTATCTCTCTATGAAAGTATGCATGTGAGAACAGATTCAGGCTTGACAGTGCTCACTCGCTCTACCCCCTCCCCACCATGGCCAAATAGCCTACTGATACACCATCTAACCTAACATAGACAAGGCACATAATTTGGATGTGGTGACCAAAAGTTTGCTTGGACCTGTACACTAGCGAGTGAGTACCTTTAAGAGGAGGCTCAAAAAATTGGGAGGAAAAGTCTGGTGTTGTGAGCAAGAAATCTTTGCAATTTTCTTTTCCAGTCAGGTTGCCAAGTCTCAATAACCAGGTAACCTATTGATGAAGCTGGTTTTAAGCACCACTGCTGAATTGGAGAATGCAAACTCATAGAGAGTTTCCGGTCTTGCAATCTTGATCAGGACCTCGAATACTGATTGATCAGAGTAACCAACCTAACATCCAGCACATGGCCACTGATTGTGTAAGTATAGGCGAACATAGGCAGATAGTGGTGGAACCTATTCATAACTAAGAATCTCCTCTGTTCCACATATGTGCAATCAGACTTGCAGACTGTCAGCCCGGGCAATGCTGCTTTCAATAACTGAGTTGAATTTGAGCATGGAAATGAGATGTTTTACGGAAACCATTCCTCATGTTCTAATAACGTGTTTTAATCTGTAATCCTCATTTATATTAACCCTTGCTTTTGTGCCTCACCCCGGCACTGGCCTTTTGTAATCTGCAAGAGCAGCTCATTGCAATTGGACTCCTCATTCCCCTCCCCGGGAATTCCATCAGACCACCAAGTTTCAATAGAAGAAGAAAGCAGTCCTGATGAAAGGTCAGACCTGAAATGTTAACTCTTGTTTCTTTCTCCACAGATGCTGCCAGACTGCTGAGTATTTCCAGCATTTTCTGTTTTGATTTTAGATTTCCAGCACCCACAGTATTTTGCTTTAATATTCTGAGGTATGTCACTTTTAGAAATAAACAAAGTTCAGCAAGTTTATCAAGTGGTTAGCTGAGCCATACTGATCAGAAAGGTCCCAGGTTTCACCTCTGGGCTGTACGATCTCAGCCGGGCAGCAGGAAGGCTGCTGTCATTGCATCAACACTCCTTGGTTAAGGAGCCGTAAAATCAGTTATGATACCCACTCCCAATCACAATCCAATTACCTTGCTGGAAGTCAATGTGTGTGAATGCTGGTTGAGGATAGGATTGGACTTGGCTGTGATGGCAAACATTGTTGAATTGCCTCCTGATTCACTGTCACAAATCACATGTCCATAATTGTTCCTCATGAGTGGCACTGAGAGGGTGATTTGTCCCCTTGCAAGTCAATTCCAGCGTCAAATCAACCCCCTCAGGAAAGGGGAGATTATAAAATTAGGGGTGAAGAAACAAGAAAAAGTTTACCACAACAATAAACTCATTTGTTTTGAACTAAGGTTGAATAAATGTCTAGAAGATATTCTATTTCCTGCTTCTTCAGGTTGTGAGCTTGACTAGAAACTGATTTCATCATTGTGGTCCTAAGCCTTTTCCTGCTGATGAACTGGAATGAGTGCTGTTCATAGCTTTATTTAAACGACTTCACAAAACTACTTTAAGGCAGGAGACATTGGCTTCAATTGTTCTGTGAGATCTTTCCACTGTTCCTTAAGGGGATAGATAGATAATGGAAAATCAAAAGGTGCAATATCCAGTTTGTCTGGGGATGGAATCTAACATTGCAAGCCCTTCTCTCTTCAGTAATACAAGCCTCTGTAGAGAAACGGGCATCAACTTCTCCTGGACCATCGAAAAGCCCACTAAAACCAAGGAATACTGGGATTTAACTTTTTTGTTGTGCTTCAGATCTTCTCAATGTGAAAACAACAGCCCTTTAATAAGGTCCAAAATTACTCTTTCCCTTTTCTGGTATGTAATCTCATTTAAACAGCAGACTGAATGAACAAATTGGGACTGAATTCAAATGTAACTTAATCATCCCTCATTTTAGCAGGATATCTCATATCTGATTAGAATCTAGCAGAAAAAGTCCCAAATCAAAATGGAAGCCTGCAGGAAAAAGTGGGTACACATTATTATCGCTATCATATGACTAAACAAGAATACGTCCAAGGAATGTTGTGCTAAGATTGGTACCAATACAGGCTCACCAGCCTCATGATTTCAATCCATGCCAACATAATTTACTTGAACATACTGGTACAGCTTAGACTATTGTAGCAATAGGGCAAATCAGGTATAATTTATACTAATGTATTGATCAGTGTTGAACCAGGCAGCTGGACTTACATACTAGTTAACATTAATAGTAACTCTGCCTACACTAAGGTAACTGGTGGGTAGCAATACAGACACATGCTATTCTAAGATATTGATCCATACTAGCAGAGGCACTGCTCACAGTACCAGTGAGTGTGAATGTAGATACAGCCCACACTAACCTTATAATAATGTATGAAACATGGAATATCCATTTGGACCATGAAGATGTTTTCTTCCAACAGTCAGGTCTGTTTATAACAGTGATGGACTCTCCTCAGCTCATTCAATCTCATCATGTAAGTGATTAAACATAAGTAAAGCCTCTGAGAAGATGAAGAAACCTGAAGTTTCTCCATCACACCAAAGCCAATCAAGCAAGAGCTACAAGATATCATTCTAACATTACAATATTCATTACTCAACCCAGACTTCTTGTATGTTACAGATTTCAATCCTATAATTCCACCAGTGCTGTCCCTGTACAAAGGGACTAGTACCTTAGCATTGGCCCCTTTACCAGTGCTAATTTGTGTATAAGTATGGGCTGTTCCTGTATCTTAACTGACCAGTACCTTAGCATGTGCTGTCCCTTTATCAATTCTGACCAGTACCTAAGCATGGGCTGTCCTTGTAGTCCTGTTGACCAGTACCTTGACATGTGCTGTCCCTTTATCAGTTCTGGCCAGTACCTTAGCATGGGCTGTCCTTGTAGCCCTGTTGACCAGTACCTTAGCATGGGCTGTCCCTTTATTAGTTCTGACCAGTACCTTAGCATGGGCTGTCCCTTTATCAATTCTGACCAGTACCTTGGCATGGGCTGTTCTGTATCTTAACTAACCAGTACCTTAGCACCGACTATCCCTGTATCAGTGCCGACCAGTACCTTAGCGTTGAACCAATCACACTATAACCATATTTTAGTGTGAGTTGCACCTGCATTGCCACCTTCCAGACGAACTACAGGACTGCAAAAAGTCTTTGCCTAAACTGCTCTTTGATCCCTTTATCAAAGAACTATTTGTTAAGCTTTCTTTTAAAGGAGTTGATTGTTAGTATTAGCTGCTTTTGATGTACATGCTCACCACACTGTGATGAAAAGGAGGAGAGCATTCCGCCTAACTTCCAATCTTGGTGGCAATTTCTGTCCTCCTGTGACAGAGTTACAGGTGCTAATATCTCCTTATGTGCACCTTTAATATTTTGCAGAGCTGCATTATGTTCCCTCTTGATAGCCATTTCTGCAGTGTAAGCAGGCAGTCTATCATCATTGTTCTCTTGTTAACTATCTCCAATCAGCCATCTTTGAAGATCACATGACCAAAATTGCACAAATATTCTAAACATGAGTTCACTGGTGAGTTTCAAAACACTAATATAACCTAAAATCAAATTTTCTCCAGTTGCATCTCACTACTAATTATCTTTGCCATTGATAACATCCTCACATCGAAAGGTAATTGCAGGGAATGGTCAATCCCAAAATTCTGGCCTATCACAAAATGGGGACCTTACATTTTGTTCCAACTGCTTGCTTATGTTTATAGCTTCAGTTTATGCTTGGATGAGTTTTGAACATTAATAAGCAGCTGTAGCTCACTGAATGTTAATTATGTCCGGTTGACATTGCATCAAACCTTATGTTTGATTTGTCCTGACTTTATCACTTTCATTTCAATTATTTTAGTTTATTTCATTAAAGTCAGTGTAGGTGAATTCCACTCCCTGAATTTTTAATGCCAGCCCTCCCTGTGAGTGGAGGCAGCTGATGATATTTCCCAATGACATTGGACTTATCCCTATCTTGCAGTCCACCAAGCGAAGAGAACACAGAACGCATCCATTGTATTCCAATTGCATCTCTTTGTTTACATAGAATTTACAGAACAGAAACAGACCACTCAGGCCAACTGATCTGTGCTGCTGTTATTGCTCCACATGAGCTTACAGCATCAGTTTGCACCTGGGTGACTCCTGAGTTGCAACAATCTGACTTAGAAATCCCGTGGGGTTTCTGCCGATTTCCTGCCATATCTTCGACAGGCGATCAATGAAATTCCCCCAGGAAATGGTGGAAAGGCATAACTTCAGGACCACTGAGTAGTCAACCTATCACTATGGAAGTGGGCAGGGGGAAGAGTTGGAAAGTGGGATGTCCTTTTTGAGTGGTGGGCACAACATGATTTTGTTCAATTTCCCCCAGTTTTGCTGCTTGAACATAATATTTTGTTTTTATTGTTTGCTAATATCAAACTAGCTGAATTTCTAGTGCTGTTGCCCCTGTATAAAGGAAACTGATGATGTATTCTGTCAAATGGGTATTCACCCAATCGCACAATTCATCAGCCTCCTACAACTGACAAAGGATGTTGTTAGGACTGGAAAAATGCAGCTATGAGGAAAGATAGGATAGGTTGGGGTTGTTCTCATTGGAACAGAGAAGGCTAAGGGGAGATCGGATTGAAATGTACAAAATTTTGAGATGCCTGGATAGAGTAGAGGTGAAGGGTCTATTCACCTTAGCAGAGAGGTCAGTGACGTGGGGGCATAGATTTAAAGTGATTGTTAGAAAAATTAGAGGGGAGATGAGGAAAAATGTTTTCACCCAGAGGGTGGTGGGGGTCTGGAACTCACTGCCTAAAAAGGTAGTTGAGGCAGAAACCCTCAACTCATTTAAAAGGAGTCGGTATGTGCTCTTTAAGTACCGTAATCTGCAGGGCTACGGACCAAATGCTGGAAGGTGGGATGAGAATGGGTGGATCGTTCTTCGTCTGGCACAAACATGATGGGCCAAGTGGCCTCTTTCTGTGCCTTAAACTTTCTATGATTTTATGAAAATAGGACCCATTCATTGTGTGCATATGTTTTATGCTCCTTGTCTCAGGACCTTACATTATCCCCACTTATTATCATCTGCCATTTCCATAATTTATTATACATCTGTTCAACCTGCCTGGATTGCTTTGAAACATTTCAATCTACCAAGGTCATGCAGTTTGATATGTTCAGCAAATCTGATCTTTTTTCTAATCATTCTTCAGGTTATAGGCGTAGCTGGCAAGATCTGAATTTATTGCCCATCGCTAGTTGCCCTCGAGAAGGCAGTGGTGAGTCTTCTTCTTGAACCACTGCAGTCTATGTGATGATGTGAAGGTGCTCCCACAATGCAGTTAGGCCAGGAGATCCAGAATTATGACACGGCAACAATGAAGGAACTGTGATATATGTCTAAGTCAAGATGGAGGGAAACTTGAATGTGATGGTGTTCCCATGCACCAGCTGCCCTTGTCCTTCTATGTGGTAGAGGTTGCAAGTTTTTGAGGAGCTGCTGAAGCAGCCTTGGCAACTCACTGCAGTGCATCCTGGAGCTAGTATAGCAGGTGGAGGTAATAGTTGCTTAAGCTAATGGATACAGAAGCAAATCAAGTACACAGCTTTGTCCTGAAAAGTGTCAAGTTTCTTGAATGTTGTTACAGCTGCAACCAAGCAAGTGGAGAGTACTCCACAACACTCCAGATTTATGCCTTGTAGGTGATAGAAAGGCTTTGGTGAGTCAGCAGGTAAGCCATTTGCTACAGAATACTCTCTGACCTGCTCTCATAGCCACTGGCATTTACATGGCTGTTCCATTTGAGTTTCTGTTCAATGATGACCCCCAGGTTGTTGATGGTGGGCACTCAACAATGGTAATGCCATTGACTGTCAAGGGGAGGTAGTCAGGCTCTCTCTTGCTGGTGGTGGACATTGCTTGATACTTGTGTGGTCTGAATGGTACTTGCCACTTATTAGTCCAAGCCTGGAATTTGTCCAGGTCTTGCTGCATGGGACAGCTTCATTATCTGCAGAATTATGAATGGAGTTGAATATTGTGCAATCATCAGTGAACATCCCTATGGCCTTACGAAATTGCCAACCATTATTGGTGAAGCTGCTGTAGATATTTGGGCCTACGAAGCTGCCCTGTAGTGATTTCCTGAGGCTGAGATAATTAACCTCCACCAACCACAACCTTCTTCCTTTTTGCCAGGTATTACTCCAGCCATTGGAGAGTTAACCCTCTATTGCCAATAACTGTTTTTCTTCGGCTCTATTTGGTTGAATGCTGCGTTGATGTGAAGAGCAGTCACTCACACCTCACCTCACCTCTGGCATTCAGCTCTTTTCTCCATATTTGGACCAAGACTGTAATGAGATCTGGAACTGAGTGGTCCTTGTGGAAACCAAACTGAGCATTGGTGCTATTAGAAGCACTCTACTATCAAACGTAGCATAACAAATCCACGCGATACTCCACTCATCATTGCCACCATAGAGAGCTTCATATTGCCAAGACAGTTTTCCAATTTACATAGCAAAATTTCCATTAATTCTATGATCTTTAATCTTTCAAAGAAAACGAGTCTTACATGTGGAACTTCATCAAATTCTCTCTGAAGATCTAAAAAAATTGTATTGAGTGAAAAAATTAATTGTCAATCAATTCAATTTAAAGAACTCCAAGTAAATATGCATACTGACCTGGACACAGTGCCAATATGGTATTGGGGAGGATAAAAGAATTAAAACAATTGATACGGAGGCTCATGAGAACGTATGTGTCTGCAGAAAAAGTAATGCAAGAAGTAAAGGGTCTAGAAACTATTGAATGGCTCTTCTTCATGGCCCCTTAAACTTATTTCAGCTCAGCCTCTAACAATCCTGGATGCCCACTTTTATGGACATGATGTGGAAATGCTGTAAACCCTGGATAAAGACACAGGGTTTTATAATATGATCCTGCATCACTTGAATTCACTAATGGAGATCCCACCTATTGCAGATGGGAGTTTCCTTCACTCACCTCAACGTGCTAGAGATGGAGCGTTACAGGGCTGTATTCCTTTATCCATGCAGTACTGCCCCCACAGACATACACACATACAACACTGACCTTTACTGTATCAATATTTATACACGGAGATTCTGTACAAACAAATGTACAACGGTTGCATTAAAATGCAAACCAGTGTACGATTTTTCTAATCGAAAAGATAAAGAACTTATATTTATATAGCACCTTTCACAACATCCCAAAGTGCTTCACAGCCAATAAATTGCTTTTGCAGTTTAAGCGCTGTTGTAATATAGAGAAACACAGCAGTCAGATCACTCACTGTAAGGTGCCAAAAACAGCAATGAGATAAATAACCAAATAATTTGTTTTAATGATGTTGATTGAGGGCTAAATGTTGGCCAGGGTATTGGGAGAACTACCCTGCTCTATTTCAAATAGTGCCATGCCATCTTTTACGTCCAGCTGAGAGGTAAGATTAAGTCTAAACTTAATGTCTCATCCAACAGACGGCACCTCTAACACTGCAACACTGGAGTGGCAGCCTGGATTAGACGCTGAAGTCTCAAGGGGGCTTGAACCCACAACCTTCTAAGTGGCGAGAGTGTTCGCACTGAGCCGAGACGTTGACACCAGGCAGGGAAAAGAGGACATGAATGAGAATATACGTGAATGCCATTTGACCTTCCCCTGCAGCCATGTGATAGATACAGCTTGTGGTTTTAACCACTGTTAAATGTTCAGCAAAGGTGAGGCTTTTGGGACCTTGACTGAAAATCTCCCATTCTAGCTTTTGAAAGCTCTGGCTCAGGTCACATCCGAGGCCCAGCGCATGGAGTGCACCGAGTCAGAAAGGCAAACCACTAGATAAGGCTAATCACAAGCAAATGGCCCAGTTCAGATCTATTGCATTGGTGGAACAGCACACTCCCAGAAACGTATTTCTCCTATTTTCTGTATTTCCGACTGCAAAAGGTAGCAAGCACGTGCCGCCTCTTCCATCTAATGTGCTGCACTTGAGTATATATTTATAACAAGTTCCTTGTTTTCACGATGTGTCTTTCAAGCTGCCATCTCCAGTTATAAGTATAAAAGCACGTGGATATGGACCCCCTCCCTTTTATGATGGGTTTCACCTCTCGGGCTTTCAACGAGGCCTTTCTTAGCAGATGAGGCGCCAGGTTAAATAAACAGGACAAAGTATTATTCAGGTGTCAAGGGTCTTCCCTCTCCAACCCCCTTAGAAACCCGAGAAATACAATCAGAGGTTTGTAAAAACAATGAAATGTCATCTTCGAACCTCGATGCAGCCAACGTTGTTGCCTGTGGCAAGTGAATAGATTTTAGGGACGGAGCAAGAGAGAGACAGGGAACGGTCTAAACCCTGCACAATAAACAGTATCTGGTGTTGGATTAGGGCGATTCCAAACCAAACGCCTATATGCACAACAGCCAGTATTTATTGCCTTTACAGTAAGATACATTCGGAATCCAACATTCATCTCATGGGGGAGGACAGGATAATTCCGGTCAAGCTGCCTCAAACTGCAGCCAAACTATGGCATTTGAGAGCCAGACATGGTCCCAACCAAATAATGGAGATGGCATTACTATGGGATCGTACCCACCGGATTGCTGCATGTTGAAGCTCGATACCAGCTCGAGTCCCCAGCCTTACTATTGACTGCAATCTGCTGTTGCCGGCTCCAAGCAGCTCTGCCTCATTTGCTTTGCAAATCTCTGCACAAAATTGAACAGAGATGTTTAAATGCGCTGGAGAGAAAATAACAAGGGGAGTGAGTGTCTCTAGGAACAGCGGTGCCGAGTGGGTCGTGAGGACAGACACGGCGCCAGACAGCGGTCCCGAGACCCCAGCTCGATCAATCAGTATGGAAATTAAAATTTTCCAATCGGGAAGCAATAACTTGAAATTACCCTACAGATCCGACACAACCCATTTTCACAGCGCACTGTCACAGAGCGTTTATACACGCGGAAAGAGGGCGCATCGTAAATGCACCGAAGCCGGCGCGATGCCATTTAAGAAAGAGAACAGGACTGTGTGGGACTCACCTCCTTCTCCTCTGGATTCCACAAGAACAGTGAGTGCATCAGACGAAAGTGGGGCAGGTCGTTAAATACGGCAGGTTCAGTATCCCAGCGACGCCCATCGGCAGCCGGCATTCCGTGCAGAGAAAGGAGAGGCAGTGAATGGAAATGTTTATTGAGGAACACAAGAGACCGATGGTAATCGTTAACCGGGTGCTTTTTTGTTGCAATAAATGGGACTTACCCGATTTCAGCATCCGGCTTTTAAACCTGACGTTGCTGACCATTGTGACAGATTTAAATCCCTCCGACACGGGGGCACACGGAGCCTGATTCACCGAGAGAGCCAGGATTACTGACACAGTGCAACTGGTACCCAGTGCAAGCAGGAAGCCAATCACAGGCAGGAGGGAGGCGCACAGAGCCAATCACCTACAGGAAACTGACACAGAGCCAATGGTTTGCAAGTGCTGGATACAAGGAGCCAATCGGGCAGATGACACATCCCCGGTCAGCCAATCGTAGGCGTGATCCCAACCTTGCAAACCAATCAACGGGCCAGTATGAAACTAATCGCAGAATCAATCAGGTGTAAAGGAAGTTTCGGGGAAAACCAATCAGATTCGTAGCACAGACATAATGAGCCAACCAGATAAATGCACAGGCAGGAAATATCAGATAAACAACGAGAAGAAAAACAAACACACACAAAAAAACTAGACAGAGAGCACACAGAGGCAATTAGCACAACTGTCAACTTCAAGGAAATGTTAAGAGTAAGAGTTATGGTAGGGAAGAGAGAGACTGCAAACCCATTAAAAATATGGATTGGCTGACATCATGCTCAGAGGTAAGGGGGTAATTTTCACTCTGGGTGTGAGCCGAAAACTGGTACTTGCGGATTGGTGGCCCATTCTACACCCCGCCCGATTTTCCTTTTGACTGACTTCATGTCAGTTACCAGTGATGCAGTCAGCACATGGGCGGGGAGGAAAATAATGCATTAATGTTTACTTTTCAGACTGAAATACATTCCTAAAACAAAAATAAGGAAGTTTCCAACTGACTCTAGATACGCCTGTAATCGGATATCCAAAATGGAGAAAAACAACTATTGACGACAGAGAGAAAACAAGCATTCGACGTAGAAAGACACACAAACAGAAACAGTCAATCAGATGCAGACAATAGGAGATGTCTACCCACTTTACAAATCTAATTCAAACTGGTCTGTTCTGAGCCAACCTATGTCTGAATATTGGTCACCTAACCATCGCAGATTTTTATTCTCTGCCTTTTAAAAACAGCAGCAAAATGTGACCTCTGTGTAACAGCATTGCGTGAGTAAATTACTAAGCATTAAGTTGTTATTCCTTAAATTTTGCTCACGTCTTCCTTATTTTATGCTCTTACTCTTTGTATTTTCTTCTGTTGTTTTGCAAAAAAAACCTCCTCTCTATGCCTACATTATTCACTTTAGTTTCCCAATGAGGTCCAGCTTCCATCACTCCATTTGGCTCAGTGATCTAAAACCTAGAATTATCTATACTAAGAGAGTGTTGGTTGCTTGAATGTGGAATCAGCTTCTACATGGCATGTTGGAGGTATATATATTCATAAGGTTGGGGAAGCAGTGACAGAGAAGCAGGAAGCAGTGTCGAGGTTAACAGTTCATTCAACAGCTTCAGCTGATGCAGTGTGAATGGTTGTGATGCCACCAGGAATGGATCTCTCAGGGCTACAGTTCAATATGTGGGCGATGTCTGGCTCAGATGGTCACAGTCTCAATCTGAGCCGGTCCTGATGTTCCACTTGTGGAGCAAGTGGCCACATCTTCCCTGGTCTGTCCCCAAGCGGCTGAGGGTTGTCCAGATTTTCTGTGGGAGGTTGAAAGCTGGGGCTTCACCACCTGGGTCAGTTACCAGGTTGCGGTTGGTGATGTTAGCAGTCAACCAGGAGGTGTGCCATCGAGAGGTGGGCTGTCGTCAGTTTTTAAGGTGTGGAGTGTGTTCCAGTAGGGGCTACGAGATTTCAGGCAAGTGTGTGGGGTTTTATGAGGTCCTGTATCAATGGGAGTGCTTCGTTAGCTGTCAGCTGGTAGTGTTCTTTGAGGAGAATGTTTTCCCTGCGGACATCAGGAGTTTCAATGTGTACCAGCTCAGGAAGGCCACTCGGGCTGTGTTGGTCTCAATGTTCCAGAAATAATACTCATGATTTCCCAGAGGTTTGTATCTAACATGTTTGTGTGATCACTGCTGAGCCAGGTTGAGCAGCAGTATACCAGAGCAAGTGAAGCAATGCATAGTGTGTTGTGTGCTGCCCCAAGCGGTACCTGCCAGTTTCCTCATTAGATTCATTCTCATTTTGACCTTGGCTCCGGCGTTCTGGAGGTGTTGTTGGTAGGTCAATGTATGATCTAGAGTTATGCCAAGGTATTTTGGTGTTGGGTCATCGGTGAGCGGTCAGTCACAAAACTGGATGTCTAAATCTTCCCTGGCCTTCCAAGTTATTCAGGTAGAAGGCTGAAATGACAGTCTTGGCAGCATTTGGTTGGAGTCTCTATTTTCTGTAGTAGGCTTCCAGAGAACATAGATCTTCAGTGAGTGTTTTCTCAATGTCCTGAGTTCTTTAGCCTGGATGGCCAGGGCTAAGCTGTCAGCATATATGAAAAGCTGTGACTTTGTGGGAGCGAGATCCCTGGTATATATAATGAAGAGGGCCGGTGCGATAATTGGTCCCCTTGGGAACCTGTTGTTGGTTATGCATGGGTGGCTGATTTGATCTCTAAGGTGCACACACAACTGTCAATTGCTGATCATGGAGTTGATTAGTTGTAGGGTTTTCACACAGCAGGTGATTTTGGAGGTGAATAGCATAGATACCATTAAGGGGAACATAAAAACATAAGAAATATGGGAGTAGAAGTAGGCCATTCAGCCCTTTGTGCCTACTCTGCTATTCACTAAGATCGTGGTTGATTTTCTACCTAAACAATCACTATACCCCTTAGTATTCAAAAATCAATTGATCTCTGATTTGAATAAACTCAACAATTTAGCATCCACAGCTTGCTGGGGTAGAGACTTCCAAAGATCTGCAATCCTTTGAGTGAAAAAATTTCTCCTCATCTCAGTTCTAAATGCCTGACCCCTTATTCTGAGTCTACCCTATCAACCCCCTCAAGAATTTTATATGTTTCAATGAGATCACCTCTCACTCTTCTAAATTTTAGGGAAGATAGACATACTCCAATCAATTTCTCCATAGGACAATCCCCTCACTCCAGGAATCAGTCTACTGAACATTTGTTGCAATCTTTCCAAGGCAAGCATATACTTCCTTAGGTAAGGAGACCCAAAACTGTACATAATACTCCAGGTGTTTTCTCACCAAGACTCTATATAATTGCAGGATGATGTCTTCACACTTATACTCTAAACCCTTTGTAATAAAGACTAACAACCATTTGCTTTCCTAATTGCTTGCTCGACTTGCATGTTAACTTTGTGATTCATGTACAAGGACATCCAGGTCCTTCATTACCAACATTTCCCAATCTCTCATCATTTAAACAATAATCTGCCTGTTTATTTTTCCTTCCAAAGTGGATAACTTCACACTTCCCCATATTATGTTCCAGCTGCCTTGTCCTTATCCAGTCACTTTAAATATCTATACCCCTTTGCATCCTCCTAGCACAATATATAAGGGAGAAATAATTTTTTTATTCGTTTGGGGGATGTGGGCATCGCTGTCTCGGCCAGCATTTATCGCCTATCCCTAATTACCCTCGAGAAGGTGGTGGTGAGCTGCCTTCTTGAACCACTGCAGTCCTTGGGATGTAGGTACACCCACAGTGCTGTTAGGAAGGGAGTTCCAGGATTTTGATGCAGTGACAGTGAAGGAACGGTGATATAGTTCCAAGTCAGGATGGTGTGTGGCTTGGAGGGGAATTTGCAGTTGGTGGTGTTCCCGTGCATCTGCTGCCCTTGTCCTTCTAAGTGGTAGAGGTCACAGGTTTGGAAGGTGCTGTCGAAGGAGCCTTGGTGAGTTGCTGCAGTACATCTTGTATATAGTCCACACTGTTGCCACTGTGCGTCAGTGGTGGAGGGAGTGAATGTTGAAGGTGGTGGATGGGGTGCCAATCAAGTGGGCTGCTTTGTCCTGGATGGTGTCGAGCTTCTCGGGTATTGGTGGAGCTGCACTCATCCAGGCAAGTGAAGTGTATTCTACTGCACTCCTGACTTGTTCCTTGTAGATGATGGACAGGCAATAGGGAGACAGGAGGTGAATTTTTCACCACAGAATTCCCAGTCTCCGACCTGCTATTGTAGCCACAGCATTCATGTGGCTGGTCCAGTTCAGTTTCTGGTCAATGGTGACTCCCAGGATGTTAATATTGGGATATTCCACAATGGTAATGCCATTGAACCTCAAGGAGAGATGGTTAGATTATCTCTTGTTTGAGATGGTTATTGTCTGGCATTCGTGTGGCACGAATGTTACTTACCACTTATCAGCCCAAGCCCGGATGTTGTCCAGGTCTTGCTGCATCTGGACACGGGCTGCTTCAGTATCTGAGGAGTTGTGAATCGTGCTGAACATCGGACAATCATCAGCGAACATCCCCACTTCTGACCTTATGATGGAGGGAAGAACATTGATGAAGCAGCTGAAGATGGTTGGACCTAGGACATTACCCTGAGGAACTCCTGCAGTGATGTCCTGGAACAGAGATGATTGACCTGCAACAACCACAACCATCTTCCTTTGTGCCAGGTATGATTCCAACCAATGCAGAGTTTTCCCCCGATTCCTATTGACTCCAGTTTTGTTTAGGGTCTTTGATGCTATACTCGGTCTTATGATGCCTTGATGTAAAGGGCAGTCACTCTTACCTCACAGGGAGGTGGTGGTAATGTCACTAGAGCTCCAGGTTAATTCTCTCGGGACATGGATTCGAATCCCACCACAGCAGATGGTGCAATTTGAATTCAATTAATAAATCTGGAATTAAAATAGCTAGTCTAGTGGTAACCATGAAACCATTGTTGGTTATTGTAAAAAACCATCTGGTTCACTAATATCCTTTAGGGAAGGAAATCTACCTTCCTTACCTGGTCTGGCCTACATGTGACTCCAGATCCACAGCAATGTGGTTGACTCTTAAATGCCCTCTGAAATGGCCTAGCAAGTCTCTCAGTTGTATCAACCGCTACAAAGTCTAAGAATATATAGATATGTTAATAGGGTGAGACGAAATAAGGTAAGGAGCATAAACACCAGCATGGATCGGTTGGGTCAAAAGGCCTGTTTATGTGTGGTAAATTCTTTGTTTCCTTTCTCTGAATTCTTTAACTACCCCACATCTTGTCTTTATAGCAATCATAACTGAATAAAATACTCCACATGTGGCCTCTCTGATATTGAGTGTCTATCTTTGGATTTATATTCATAAATCTATTTATATTTTATTTGACTTTGTAATTGTTGCCATACACTATGATGGCATTTGTATGTCTCAGGATTTTCATGACTTATTTAATGGTATATCCTGGACAACATATGTCAGCCAAGAGCGACGTCTCAATTCATTCCATCTTCGCTGCCTCCGGAGAATCCTTGGCATCAGATGGCAGGACCGTATCTCCAACACAGAAGTCCTCGAGGCGGCCAACATCCCCAGCTTATACACACTACTGAGTCAGCGGCGCTTGAGATGGCTTGGCCATGTGAGCCGCATGGAAGATGGCAGGATCCCCAAAGACACATTGTACAGTGAGCTCGTCACTGGTATCAGACCCACCGGCCGTCCATGTCTCTGCTTGAAAGACGTCTGCAAATGCGACATGAAGTCCTGTGACATTGATCACAAGTCGTGGGAGTCAGTTGCCAGCGATCGCCAGAGCTGGCGGGCAGCCATAAAGGCGGGGCTAAAGTGTGGCGAGTCGAAGAGACTTAGCAGTTGGCAGAAAAAAAGACAGAAGCGCAAGGGGAGAGCCAACTGTGTAACAGCCCCGACAAACAATTTCTTCTGCAGCACCTGTGGAAGAGTCTGTCACTCTAATATTGGCCTTTATAGCCACTCCAGGCGCTGCTCCACAAACCACTGACCACCTCCAGGCGCTAACCCATTGTCTCTCGAGACAAGGAGGCCAAAGAAGAAGAAGAAGAAGATTCTTTCTATTGTAATTGCTACTTTTCTTTCCAATATGCATTTCTCAGTATCACACATTTTTCCCACCCAGCTGCTAAGTCTGTTTAGAGCTCTCTGCATGCTGACCTCTTCTGCACAATTATATGTGCTCTGCAAACTTAGAATTTCTACTTTCAGTAACTTCACCAAGGACACAATAAATATTATGGGCAACAGAGGTACCAACCTTGATCCTTAGGGTACTCTACTGATGGCAGACGTTCAATTAGAAACACTACCATTGCTAACCCTCCTTAGTTTCCTATTATTGAGTCAACTTATTGTCCATTCTGACTGCTTCTTCCTCTTCCCAAGCATTTTCACTCTATCAGATGTTAGTTCTGATATAACCTTTAAAAATCCATAACACCTGCCACATTGTTATTATTATTCCATTCTGTTCTATCTTGAAAGTCTGAGAGAAGATGACCTCCAGAGATGTAAATGGTGAGCTACAGAACTCAGTATGCAGTGTCTTCAAAGGATGCAAAGATCAGGTGGCAATGAATGGGAATTCATTTCTTAATCACCACATGTAAGCAAGGATCCTCCCATGGCATCTGTTTAACCACACTTTTTCTCATTTTGAAATGGTAAGTTTAGTTTACAAAATGTTATATCTTTGCTGATGACATCATCCTCTACATAATGGTTAACTCTTCAACTGAAGGTGAAGCAGCAATTGGATCAATGCAGACAGGATTGGACAGTGGATGGATAAACAGTGTTATCTTCAGCCCTGAAATGGCTGAGTCAATAATTTGATCAAGAAAGAATTGACAATGTTCTTGTTCATCTGCCTACAAAGGTTGCAAACTCTCCAATTAAGACAAGTAGTTGATCTTGTTCATCAAATCTTGAAGAAGACCTGGCTCCATTTGTTAGCTCAATATTTTAAATTACTTTAAAAAAATCAGCACAGAATGTTGACTCGCTGCTTCTCCCCAGAACTTTCTCCCTTCTGCACAAAAAATTAAACACAGATACAATCATCACATGCTGAATCAAGGTTCTTGCAGGATCACTGGACTATGAGAAATCTGTGGTTCATTTATACCAAGTACAATCACTCGGTGTTCTCAGCAACCATAATGGTCAGTTTTGTGAATCATTAACCTTTATTACAGTTCTTTCCAGTTACATCCTATCAGAATCTCTGATGTTAAAGAAAAGTCTTAGATTAAACTTGATAATTAACTTGGCTTTAATAAACTCATATAGCTTTGGAGTTATTGTTATTCCTCATGAACTTAGATTGCTTCCCTTACAACAGACTCCAATATCTTTCCGACTACAGATATCAAGCTAACAGAGCTGTATTTTTCAGGAGCATGTTCCTAAACTCCATAAACAATTGGAACAATGTTAATTATTTTCCATTCATCTATTACCATTCTTGCATACAGCGACTTATAATAATGTTCATCTTCATTTTCCGAAGTACTTTTCCTATAACCCTGTTCTAAATATTATCACATTTCAGTCTCTTAAGAACTAATTGACTATCAATGTATACTCTCTCTACAAGCTTAGAGACATCTCCTTACCAGTGGTTGTAGAGTTAGGATGTTTTCCATTGTCAAAACTATTGGAAAAATCATTTGAAATTTCTGCTACCATTCTTCCTCAATGAATAAATTGATGAGTACACTGTCAAATATGGAACTGAGCCATCAAGCTCAAGAAAGCTTTAGGTTTAATCCCCTTCAGGATAAAAGGTAAGATATTAGAAGGAATTGTATGTCTGCCATTTGTTTCTTTTTCCTCTATCTCCCTTCTTTTATCTTTAAGGGCCTAAATCTGTTTTTTTCAATTCCCTTTCTGATCTTCTATCCTCCTCTTCTGTTAGATTCCAATACCCCTCCGCGCTTAAATCTTTGAAGTCACTGTTTATGCTGTTTTCTTCTCTTTTCTCATCAGTGGACAGACTATAGATGATCGGAACATTTAGTAGTTCAAAATTTTACATTTTCTGCAAGTTTGTGAGTTAACCCTCAGAGGAGTCCCAGGCATTCTACCGTGCTGTATAGATAGATGATAACTTTATAATGGTGTGATTGATGATTGCTGGGATGTCAAATGGTATTTCAATATCGTGGCAGTGCTACATCTCCAAGTTCTTTATGGATTTAACTTCCCCACCCTCACCATTATTATAGTGATAGAATTTGTGGAAATTGGCTTTGTGGGGCTTAGAAACAAGACCATCATTGAAGTTTGCTCAACTGTCTAGTCAGGTCACTGGGAACAGGAGTAGTCATTCAGTCCCTCAAGTCTGAATTTTGCCATTCAATTGCTGATGTATACATCAACTCCATTTACCAGACTTTGTTCCCTTGATACTCTTACCTATAAATAATTTCCCTTGACACTTACCTAGAGAAAAACATGTTTGAAAAGATGGTCCTTTTCGTTCCAGGTTCGGGTCTTCCTCTTATCATTATCATTTTCTCTTTTCTCTCCGTTTAGGTCAATCGGCAACAAAGTACCACAACTACCAGTAGTTTATGGTGTAACAGAAATTAAATTCACATATCTATTAGATTCTAGCCTTACTTAACTACCTACAATAAGTGGACCTGGCTGAAGCAGGCCAGATTAAGTGCTGAAATGGTAACCAACATTGCACTGCCAGCTACCCTGATTTGCAATGAGTGGCTTGGCTGTTAAGTTAACTATCCCCTGATCTCAGTTCAAACAGTATTTACTGTTCCAATTGATTGAAAATAGCACAAATAAATAGAAGCTGTTTCTGATAACTCTTATTTTTAGATTTTTTGAGAGGTGACTAGGAAATCCTGTACTTCATTGTTCTGGGTCAAGCAGGCCAAAGCAGTCTCTTCAAGAGCGATCAAGGACCTCAAGATAGTGTCAGTGCCATAGCCAACTCAGCTGGCCTGGATTTGTACTTGTGCTGGGCAACCAGAGGGCTTCTTCCTGTTCCTCAAAAAACCTGGACATGCTTCAAGAGAGATATGAGAAGAACTGCTGCAGGTCAGGACAGTGCTTGAGGTGGGGTGGTTTATTGCTGAATCAGCATATGGACAATGGTAATATTCTGGTTCAGACTAGAAAACTGACTGTCTAGGCTCATAGAATTACTTATGTGCTTTAATTCAGACTGTTTTTTTCTCTAACCCATACTGCTGGGAGCTTTCACACCTACCAGATCCTGGAAACTTCTTCATCTGGATTTTAAAGAATTGTGGGCGCTTCCTGATAGACTAGTGGGAAAAGGCAGTGCCTTCATTAAAGGCATACAGAACCGGAGATCTCAACTTTCACGCCATGTAAGAGTTGAGTTAGCTAATCTCCCCTGTGACAGTAGTTGATGAGCTAAAATTTCCCCCATTTGCTCCCAATTGCTACCCAGTGACTCATTTGGAAGTTAGGAGAATCAGGTTCTACCATGATGGCATGTGGGCAAATATCTGCCAACATTCACTGACCAGGCTTTCACAGGAAGAATGGGCACTTCAGTATGGTACCAGAAGGCTGAATATCCAAGTAAGCAAGAGTCTTGCCTTCAGGAGAGGAGGGAAAAAACTGAAGGGAAAGTAATTTTTAGTGGTAAAGTCAGGAGAAAATTAACTTTGTAATATGAATGTTAAAACCTTCTCCCTATTTTTATTCAAGATTCCCAACTCCAAGAAAATGAATTACTGGGAAAAGCTGGTGTGTCCTGCTAACTGTGACCATTTACCTTGTTTTATTAGTCCTGACCAGCATTTATCCCTCAACCAGCACCATTAAAAACAGATTATTTCATCACATCTCATTAGACTTTGCGGGCACTTGCTGTGCTCAATTTATAGATACATTTTCCAATGTTACAAAAGTGGTTACACTTCAAAGTAAAAGAACTTCATTAGTTGTAAAGTGTTTTGGGACATCTTGAGGTTATGAAAGACACTGTATGAATGCAAGTTTGTTCTTTCTTACTTTGGATGACGGATCAATACCTTAAATGAGCTCACCCTGCTCAGTCCCACAAGAGAGAGTGCCTACTTATCTCAACACCCTAATGTCCCTGTAGTTCCCAAGGTGGAGGTGTGTACCACGCGGCACAGCTTGTTTGGTGGTTATTTTACTGGACTAGTAATCCAGAGGCCTGGACTAATTACTTAGAGAATGTGAGTTCATATTCCACTGTGGCAGTTTGAGAATTTGAATTCAGTTTCAAAAATCTGGTATAAAAATCTGGTGTCAATTAAAGTGACCAGATTGTCATAAAAATCTTACTAGTTCACTGCTGTCCTTTGGAGAAAGAAACCAACTGTCCTCACCCAGTCTGGCCTACATATGACTCCACTCGCACACCAACATGGTTAACTCTTAGCTGGCCTCTGAAGTGTGCCAGCTAGACACTTAATTGTATCCAGAGCGACTAAGGATGACATTGACACCCCCATCTCAAGAATGAATGAATAAAAATAATGTTTTTCCCACCCTATCACTTAGATGGAACAGTAGCATAGTGGTGAAGTGACTAGACTAATAATCCAGAGGCATGGATTAATGCTCCAGTAAAATGAGTTGAAATCCCACCACTGCAGCTGGGGGAATTTAAATTCAATGAAATAGATCTGGGTCAAAAGCTGGTATCAGTAATAGTGGCCATGGCACTACTGGATTGTAGTAAAAACTCATCTGGTTCACTAATGTCCTTTAAGGAAGGTAATCTGCTGCCCTTCAGACCCACAGCAATGTGTTTGACACTTAACTGCCCTCTGAAATGGCCTAGCAAGCCACTCCATTGCATCAAACCACTAAGGAAAAAGGAAAATTGAGTAAAACAGGACGGACTGCCCAGCAATGACCTACACATCGGACATGACAAAGGCACACCCTGCTCAGTTGATGCAGCAAAGTCCTCCTCCTGAAAATTGGGAGAGCTGTCCCACAGATGTGTCAAGCAACATCCTGACATAGTCATACTCACCAAATCATACCTTACAGCCAATGTCCCAGACGTATTCATCACCATCCCTGGATATGTCCTATCCCACTGAAAAGACAGATCCACCAGAGGTGGTGGCACAGTGGTTTAGTCAGGATGGAGTGTCCCTGGGAGTCCTCAGCATTAACTCCGGACCCCGTGAAGTCTCATGGTATCAAACACAGACAAGGAAACCTCCTGCTGATTACTACGTAGCGCCCTCCCTCTGCTGATGAATGAGTACTGCTTCACATTGAACACCACTTAGAAGAAGCACTGAGGGTAGCAAGGGCACAGAATGTACTCTGGGTGAGGGACTTCAGTGTCCATTACCAAGTGTGGTTCTATAGCACCACTACTGACCAAGCTGCCATTTTCAGAATGACAGAATTGTTACAGCTAGAAGGAGGCCATTTGGCCCATCATGTCTGCACTGGCTCTCCATAAGAAGCAATTCACTCAGTTCCATTCCTCCTCCTTCTCCCTGTAACCCTGCACATTCTTCCTTCTCATATAACAGTCTAATTCACTTTTGAATGTTTCAATTGAACCTGCCTCCACCACACTCTCAGACAGTGCATTTCAGACCTTTTCTGCGTGAAAAAGTTTTTCCTCATGTCATTTTTACTTTTCTTACCAATTACTTTAAATCTGTGTCCTCTCATTCTTGATCCTTTCACAAGTGGGCATAGTTTCTCTATCCACTCATGATTTTGAATACCTCTACCAAATCTCCTCTCAGCCTTCTCTTCTCCAAGGAAAACAGTCCTAACTTCTTCAATCTAATCTTCATAACTGAAATTGCTCATCCCTGGAACCATTCTCGTGAAGCTTTTCTGTACTCTCTGCAATGCCCTCACATCTTTCCTAAAGCACAGTGCCCAGAACTGGATGAAATACTCCAGCTGAGACTGAACTAGTGTCATATAAGTTCAACATAACCTCCTTGCTCTTGTACTCAGTGCCCCTATTAATAAAGCCCAGGACACTGTATGCTTTGTTAACTGCTCTCTCAACCTGTCCTGCCACCTTCAATGACTTATGCACATATACACCCAGGTCCCTCTGCTCTTGCACCCCCTTTAGAATTGTACCCTTTATTCTATATTGTCTTTCCATGTTCTTCCTACCAAAATGAATCACTTCACATTTCTCTGCATTGAACTTCATCTGCCACTTGTCTGCCCATTCCACCAACTTTTGAAGTTCCTTTTGAAGTTCTACACTACCCTCCTCACAGTTCACAATGCTTCCGAGTTTCATATCATCCGCAAACTTTAAAATTGTGCCCTGGACATCCAGGTTTAGGTCATTAATATAGATCAGGAAAAGCAAGGGTCCCAACACTGATCCCTGGGGAACTCCACTACAAACCTTCCTCCAGCCCGAAAAACATCCATTAATCACTGCTCTTTGTTTCCTGTCACTCAGCCAATTCCATATCCATGTTGCTACCGACCCTTTTATTCCATGAGCTACAAGTTTGCTCACAAGTCTGTTGTGTGGCATTGTATCAAACACCTTTTGAAAGTCTTGTACACCACATCAACAACATTGCCCTCATCAACCCTCTCTGTTACCTCCTCAAAAAGCTCCAAGTTAGTTAAACATGATTTTCCCTTCAGAAATTTATGCTGGCTTTCTTTAATTAATCCACATTTGTCCATATGACTATTAATTTTGTCCTGAATTATTCTTTCTAGAAGTTTCCCCACCACCGAATTTAAACTGACTGGCCTGTAGTTGCTGGGTTTATCTTTACGCCCGTTTTTGAACAAGGGTGTGATGTTTGCAATTCTCCAGTCCTCTGGCACCATCCCCATGTCTAAGGTAGATGAAAAAATTATGGCCAGTGCCTCCGTGATTTCCACCCTCACTTCCCTCAGTATACTTGGATAAATCTCATCCGGTCCTGGTGCTTTATCCGCTTTAAGTACAGACAGCCTATCTAATAAATCCTCTTTATCAATTTTAAACCCTTCTAGTGTCTGAATTACCTCCTCTTTCACCATGGCCTGTGTTGCATCTTTTTCCTTGGTAAAAACAATGCAAAGTATTCATTTAATAACTCAGCTGTGCCTTCTGCCTCAATGCGTAAATCCCCTTTAAGGTCTCTAATCGGCCCCATTCCTTCTTTTACCACCCTTTCACTATTCATTTGGTCTTAAAAAACTTTAGGATTCCCTTTAATGTTAGCTGCCAGTCTCTTTCTATGCTCTCTCTTTGCTTCTGTCATTTGCTTTTTCACTTCCCCTCTGGACCTTCTATATTCAGCCAGATTCTCAGTAGTATTTCTTACTTGGCATCCGTCATAAGCACACTTTATCTTCTTTATCTTAATCTCTACCTCTTTTGTAATCCAGGGAGCTCTGGATTTGTTTGCCCTACCTTTCCTCTTAGAGGGAACATACCTTGACTGTGCCTGAACTATCGCTTCTTTGAAGGTAGCCCATTGTTCAGCTACTGTTTCTTCTGCCAACCTTTGACTCCGATTTATTCGCCCCAGCTTCATTCTTACCCATTGAAGTTGGCTTTCCCCCAGTTAATTGTTCCTATTCTGGATTGTTCCTTGTCCTGTTCCATAGCCAACCTAAACCTTATGATACAATGATCACTGTCGCCTAAATGATCTTCTACTGATACTTGATCCACTTGGCCCACCTCAATCCCAAGAACCAGGTCTAGTAGTGCCTCCTTTTGGTTGGATTAGAAACATACTGCTATCGAAAATTTTGCTGAACACATACTAGGAACTCTTGCCCCTCACTGCCCTTTACACTACTATTACCCCAGTCTGTGTTTAGATAAAATCCCCCATTATAACTACCCTATAATTTTTGCACCTCTCTGTAATTGCCTTGCAAATTTGTTCCTCCATGTCCCTCCCACTCGTTGGTGGCCTATAGACAATCCTGAGCAATGTAACTGCACCTTTTTTGTTCCTTATCTCTAGCCAAATTGATTCTGTCCTCGACCCCTCTGGGACATCCTTTTTCTCCAGCACTACAGTTCTCTCCTTAATCAATACTGCCACCCTCCCCCTTTCCTATCTTTCCTGAAGACCTTGTATCCAAGAATATTTAACACGCAGTCCTGCCCTTCCTTGAGCCAGGTCTCTGTTATAGCCACAACACCACATTTCCACATGGCAATCTGAGCCTGTACCTCACCAATCTTATTAACCACACTCCATGCATTCATGTACATGCACATTAACCCTGATTTAGACTTTATTACTTTCTCCCTTACTCTGACCCTACCCAATAACTTACTATTCCCTACAGTAGTGCTATTTATCTCTTTCAGTATTCTGTGCACCTTGGCATTCCTCTCTTATATTTCCTCCTGGTTCCCAGACCCCTGACAAGTTACCAGTTTTACTTCCCTCCAATTTGAGCTCCCTCTCAGGTTCCCATCCCCAACTGCACTAGCAAATCTCCCTGCAAGGATATTAGTCTCAGTCCTGCTAAGATGCAACCTGTCCATCTTGTACAGGTCCCACCTGTACCAGGACTAGTCCCAATGCCTCAAAAATCTGATGCCCTCCCTCCTAATCCAGTTCTCCAGCCACATATTCAATCGCTCAATTCTCTTATTCCTATGCTCACTAGAATGTGGCACTGGGAGTAATCCTAAGATTGAGGTCCTACTTTTTAATCTCCTTCCTCGCTCCCTGAAATCTGCTTTTATGACCTCATCCCCCTTCCTACCTCTGTCGTTGGTGCCTAAGTAGACCACGACCTTTGGCTGTTCATCCTCCCCCAGAAGAATGTCCTTTAGCCGCTCCTTGACATCCTTGACCCTGGCACCAAGAAGGCAACATACCATCCTGGAATCACGTCTATGGCCACAGAAACGCCTGCTCGTTCCCCTAACGAATCTTGTATCATTACTGCTCTTCCACTTTTCTTCCTGCAGCTGAGCCACCTGTGGTGCTACAAACTTGACTCTGAATGCACTCCTCTGAGGAACCACCGCCCTCACCAATTAGCAAGCGAGATCATCTCAAGGGACTCCTGTGCTACCTGCCTGGTTCTCTTAAGACTGTCTGGTGGTCACCCATTCCTTATCTGCCTGCATGCTTCTAACCTGTGGGTGTGCCCACCTCCCTAAATCTGCTATCCCTGTAGCTCTCTGCCTCGTGGATGCACCACAGTGACTCCAGCTATTGCTCGAGTTCCGAAACCCAGAGCTCAAGCCTGTGCAGCCGGTGACACTTCCTGCAGATGTGTTTGTCTAGGACACATGCTGCATCCATGACTTCCCACATGCCACAGACTGCACATTCCACTCGGCCGAGCTGCCCTGCCATACCTTAACTTTACAGATTATTTATTATAAGTAGAATAGCTTACCAGTTACTCACCAACTTTCCACTGCACCAAAGAAAGAACTAAATATTGGCAGGATAAGAATTTAGAAAAAAAAGGAGCACCTCTTCCCCCTTTCACTGAACTCCCCACTCACCAAACTCTTATCTTCACACTCTGCTTACAATCTGCACTCTGTTTTGCATGATGAAGTGTTCCCTAACTTCTCTGCTGCATGGTCTGCCTCTGATTTTAAGATGATGTCTCTTTTCCCTAGATTCCCTCACCAGTGGAAAAAGTTTCTCTCTATCTACACTATCAATTCCTTTCAAAATCCTAAAACCTTCAATGCAGTCACGATTTAAGCCTTCTAAATTTCAGGGACTACAAATCTAGTTGATGTAACATCCCTTGATAATCTAACTCTTGGAGCCCTGGTAACGTTCTGGTGAGTCTGCACTGCACTCCTTCCAAGCCCAGTATATCTTTTCTAAGATGTGGTACCCAGAACTGTACACAGTAATCCAGATGTGGTCCAGCCAGGGTTTTGTATAGCTGTAACAAAACTTCCTCCACTTTATATTCTAGCCTTCTAGCTATAAAGGCTATTATTCCATTAACCTTTTTGATTTTTTTTGTACCTGTCTACTACACTGTCGTGATCTGTGTACATGGACCCCTAAATCTCTTTAGACCTGCACTGTTTCGAGCTTCTCACTGTTTAAAATATACTAATCTATCCTTTTTTGGTCCAAATTTTGGTGACCTCACACTTATCTGCTTTCAGAAATCCATTTGCTTTAATTTTAACTAACAATTTCCCAATTGAACCTTCTTGAATTCGTCTGGAAGTCCCTATAAGTTACATCCACAGATATTCCCCTCTTTGCTACTTTAGTTACTTTCTCAAAAAAATCAATTACTTTTGTTAGACATGCCCTATCTTTTACAAATCCATGTTGGCTCTTTCTAATCAGCTCAAATTTCTCTAAGTGTTCAGTCTCTCTGTCCATAATAATGGATTCCAATAACTTCCCCACAAGTATTAGACTAACAGGTCTATAATTTCCTGGATTCTCTCTCTCTCCTCCTTAAGTAATCAAGTTACATTTGCAACTTTACAGTCTAAAGGGACAATTCCTGAATCGAGAGTGCTTTGAAAGATTATGGCTAAAGCACCTACAATTTCCTCCCCTACTTCCTTTAAAACCCTGGGATGGGAAGTATCCTGTCCTGAGACTGTCAGTCTTGAGTGCCATTATTTTTCTTACACTGTTTTCTTATTTACATTAACTTTAATGAATTCCAGTCCTTGATTCATTATTAGCTTCCCTGGAATGTCAGGTATATTATCCTCTTCCTCTGCTGTGAAGATTGACACAACATAATTATTCCATAACTCTGGAATTTCCTTATTTTAATTTGTAATATTACCCCCATTTATCTGTGTACCCTTTTAAAATCTTTTTGTATTAATCTTGATATCTGTCATAAATTTCTTTTCGTATTCCTTTTTGCAGTTTTTATTATCTATTTTTTATTCCTTTGATATATTTATATCTCTCCTGGATCTACACTATTCTTTGTACTTTCATGTGCTTTTAATTTGATGTTATCTCCCATCGTTTTGTCGACTTTGGCTATTTTTATTTGCTTAGTACAGCACTTTATTCTTAGGAGTATATTTTGGCCCTGTATTAAGCTAAATACTTTTTTGAAAATCTCCCACTGATCATCCATAGTTTTACCCAATAACAATTTTGACCCATTTGTTGTCATCAGTATCTGCATCATCCCCCTAAAGTTAGCCTTACCAAAATCTAGAATTTTAATAATTGTTAAATTTTTCCTTTTCAAACCTACCATTGAATTCAATCATAACATGATCATTATTTGGTAAATGTTCCCTTACTGTTAGATTATTAAGTAAATCTGGTTCATTACTGGTTCTGATGAAGGGTCACAGACCTGAAACGTTGGCTCAGTTTCTCTCTCCACAGATGCTGCCTGACCTGCTGAGTGTTTCCAGCACATTCTGTTTTTATTTCTGGTTCATTACTCATTACTAAATCGAAAATGGCCTGCCCTATTGTTGGTTCTAGAACATATTGCTCCAGAAAACTATTACGAATGCACTCAAGAAATTCATTACCTGTCTGACTTGAGCTACTCCGTTGTTCTCAATCTAAATGAAAATTAAAATCTCCCATTAAAACAACTTTGCTTTTGCAACAAGACTCTCTAATCTCTGAATTAATACATGCTGCCACTATATTGCTACTCTCATGAGGCCGGTAGACAACATTACTGTTTTATATCCTCTCATGTTCCTCAATTCGAACCAGAGTCTCCGCTGATTACTTCTCCCTTATCTATATCCTCACTTACAATGTTGTTAAAGTATATTTAATCAATAAGGCTACCCCACCTCCTCTTCCAGTTGCTATATCATTTCTAAAGACAATATAACCTGGAATATTTAACTCCCAATCATGACCATCTTGCGGCTCAGTCTCAGTAATGGCCTCCATGTCATACCCTCTAAGTTTATTTGAGCCTCTAATTCACTTAATTTATATTTTCTACTATGTGTGTTGACAGAGCAAACTCTTATTTGATCAAGAGACCCTAATCTGATCTTTATCCCCGACAATATCTTTTTCACACCGGTTAATTTAAGTCATTTATTTTTTGTCACTTCTGTTGTCAAGAAAGAATTGAAAGAAAGACTTGTATTTATATAGTGCCTTTCACAACTTCAAGATGTCTCAAAGCACTTCACAATCAATGAAGTACTTATGAAGCGTCAACACTGTTTTAATGTAGGAAACACAGCAATCAATTTGGATGCAGCAACCTTCCACAAACAGAAATGTAATAATGACCAGATAATTTGTTTTAGGGATGTTGGTTTTAGCGATAAATATTGGCAGGACACCAGGGATAACTCCCCTATTTTTCTTTGAAATAGTGCAATGGATTCTTTTACATTCAACTGAGAGGGAAGAGGGAGCCTCAGTTTAATGTTTAATCCAAAGGATGGCACATCCAACAGTGCAGCACTCCCTCAGTACTGCACTGGACTGGACAGTCAGCTTAAAACCACACCTAGAGTATCTATACCACTGTTTGTGACCTGAACTCTGCTCTCAATTTAAAGATTTTAAAAAGGGTTTATTTTCACTATGATCAGTAAACATGTTAGTTTAAAGAGACATAGAATGTTACTACTCTGGCTCACAAAGAAAGAAAAGGAAGAAAAACTTACATTTATATAGCACATTTAATGAGCGCCAGACATTCCAAGATGCTTTGCAGTGAATTAAATACTTTTGAAGTATAGGCTGGAATTTAACGTTGGGCGGGAAGCCCTGCCCACTGGTCGAAAAGTCGGTGGCAAGCCCACCTTCGCTGGGCCTTGGGAGCTACGCTGGGATTTTTCGCTCCCCAGGCCATTAATTGGCCTTGGGAGGACTACCACCTCCTTGAGGCAGGAAATTCCACCTAATGGAGCTGCCCTGCCAATCAGCGGGCTGGCAGCGCCAACAGCGGCACCAGGAGTGGTGGCCACTGCTGGGATTACACCCAGTTTCAGCAGAAAGAGGAAGGACGGCCCCTGAAAGATGGTAAGTTTTTGGGGCCTCGCTGGGGAGAATTGGCTGGGCCCCAGCGAGGCAATGGTGGGGGGGAGGGGAGGGAAGTGTTGGGCAGTTGGGGCTTCGGGGGTGGCCCTCCGTGGGGCACAGGGCCCCTGATCAGAAGGGCAGCAACCGTACTCACCCACCCAGCCCGCATGAAGGCCACCTGGTTTTACCTGGTGGTTTTCTTGGGGCCTTTGCTGTCCAGCCACCGTGGGTAAAATACCAGCAACGGCTGGAGGAGGCTTTTTAGTGGCAGTTAATTGGCCAATCAAGGGCCTTGATTGGCCTGGGGCGGGCAGGTTGTTTCTTGCCACTGCCCCGCGTAAAATTTCAGTAGAGGTGGAAAGGCATTGGGAAGGGCACCCGCCGCCACGCCCCCCCCCCCTTCCCCCGGCACCAGCCTGCTCAATTGGCGGTTTTGGTGGGGGGGTGGGGGTTGTAAAATTCTGGCCATAGTCACTGTTGTAATGTAGGAAAAACAGCAGCCAATTTTGACACAGCAAGGTTCCACAAACAGTAATGGGATAATGACCAGACAATGTCATTAGGCTTTGGTTGAGGGATAATTATTAGCTTGTACATCAGGGGAAACTCCCTTGCTCTTTGAATAGTGCCATGGGATATTTTACGCCACCAGAAATGGTAGAGGAGATGTCGGTTTAACCTCTCCTCTGAAAGACGGTACCCACACTACTAGAGCATTTGCACACAAGGCTGGGGAAGCTGAGTTCTTTTCCTTTATTTCTGGGGGAGGATTAGAGCAAATTCCAAAGTCTGTCTGAGTGAGAACAAGCGTTTTTTTTCTTGTGAATATGTCTGTATTTGAAGCAAACACATTTCCTGGACTGGGTTCTGAAACTCTGCTGTATTAGTACTGAGGCAACATGCCAAACCAAACAATAATCTCACATTCCATAATGTTTTCAAGTGGCTTTTAAGTTTAACTCGTCACAAAACAGGAATCGAATGCATGCCTGTGGTGCTTTTTATTTAGTAAAGAAGGTTTACCTCTGTGACAATCACAAAACTGGGCCTCAGTCTCCCTGATGCAGGTGGTCGTCGTGTGCCATGTGATAAAGGTGGGATTCGCGACCCTCCAAAGATTTATCAAATCAGTCTTTTTAGAATGGCCTTTCCCTTCCCATGGAAAAATAATTATGGAGTGTAACTATGTATTGTCCTTTTTTGTAGTCAATTTTCTAATGATGCAACTTTGAACATTATTATCTGCCTTTGATATTCTCACCATAAAAGGTAAGCATGTTATTCAAAATAAGGCAAGATCACAGAATCACAGGTGTGGCTATGTTGCACTGAATGGTGCAAGGCACTGGTCGTGTCGCACTGGGTGGAGCAGGGTGCTCATCATGTCACACTAGATGGCACGGGACGCTGGCCGTGTCACACTGGATGGAGCATCACGCTGGCCCTGTCACACTGGATGGAGCATCACGCTGGCCCTGTCACACTGTGTGGAGCGGGATGCTGGCCCTGTCACACTGGGTGGAGTGGGACCCTGGCCCTGTCACACTGGGTGGAGTGGGACCCTGGCCCTGTCACACTGGGTGGAGCGGGACGCTGGCCCTGTCACACTGGGTGGAGCGGGACGCTGGCCCTGTCACACTGGGTGGAGCGGGATGCTGGCCCTGTCACACTGGGTGGAGTGGGACACTGGCCCTGTCACACTGGGTGGAGCGGGATGCTGGCCCTGTCACACTGGGTGGAGCGGGACCCTGGCTGTGTCACACTGGATGGAGCAGGACACTGATTAAGCTATACTGGTTAGAGCAAGGAAATGGTCATATATTGGATGTAGAGAGTTGCTGGTCATGTTACACTTGGTGAAGCAGGGCACTAGCTGTGTCACACTGGATGGAGCAGGACACTGGTCATGTTAAACTGGATGCAGTAGGGTGGTGGCCATGTTACATTGGTTGGAGCATGTTGCTGGCTATGCTACATCAAATGTAGAATATTGACTGTTTACACAGAATGCACCATTGCAATGCTCCTATTACACAGGATGGACATAGTCTTCCTTTTCTTCAGTTTGGGAACTCCATCTTCACCTCATGAGCTTAAACAGTTGCTGACGATCAGATTCTCCACTAACGCTGAAACCTCCAGGCTTCACCCACAAGTTGATGATCAGTTCAGAGTTTTGGGATTCTACAGCAATTACAGTGAACGAAACATGAAGACCCATCATAGCATCATAAAAAATGCAAATATCATTATACTGACAACTGTTTCAGTAACATTGTATTGATAATTAATAGGAATATGTTGTTTCCAATGTTTTTACTTTAACCTGAGGAAGTGTGCAAGTTTTTTGAAAAAGACAATCTACATTTTATTTTAAAAACTGAATGCATGAGTAAATGCTGTCTTTCAGATCGCCTATGCAGTGCTGTGATGTCCAGTTCTAGTGACCTTGTTGGTTGCCATCTATCCTTACAAGCATTTCCTCCAAATAGTTGCTTCCAGCTTTGGACAATCTGCCAAAACCTCTTGTGACTAACAAGTTTCTGACAGGTTTCTGCTGCAGTTCACAAACTGTGAGGCCCTTCCTGAATGAACCAATCGCTTTTGTGCTTTTCTTCATTTGATTGAATGTTATAGATTGAATTTACCTTCAATTCATGTTTTGATGATCAGCTCCCTGAGCTGCTCTTCCAGTCATTTATGACCCTGTGTATTGCTGGGCCAGCCTCCAGAGTTGTATTTACCTGTTCAATTTTCTTTAGCTTTAACTTGTAATGCATCAGCTTTAGGGAGCAGTGCTGCCTGTTGGATCAGCAGACGGACTCATGAGGTGATGAAATTAATTTAAATTTATTCTTTCCAATTCCCTGACCCCCTGTTGCCCAGCAGCTCCACCCGTTGGCCCAATGCTCCGCTCCTTGCTTAGTTGCTCTGCTCTCTGGGCCCCATGCCGTGCTCTCTGGCGATAGTTCTGCTTCCTGGGCCCATGCAAGGGAACAACCATTTCCAATTGGGATGAACTAAGATTAAGGGACAGCTCCCTCTGCTTCATATACAGAAGGTGCGGAACTCTCTGAGGAGACTTTTTATCTATTTAAACAGCAACTGGGAGATTATATTTAGATATAATTTCTCTATAACTTATTTGGAAGTGGTATTGGGGGTCTTCTGATGGTGCTTGTAGCTGATCTGAGGTATGTGACTAAAAAAAATAACCTGGTTAATTCAGCGATGATAAAGAATTCATGTTAAATACAAGAAATTTGGATCCAAGCACAAGATTACCGCTGAGTAATGACAGAGGAGGTCTAATAGAAATAATGCAATGCATTTATATGAAAAAAATATAGATGGAATGGGTGTGTGTGTTTTATTTGTAGGGATGAATTGTTGTACCATTTGGGGATAGGTGTTAATGCTGGAGGAATTGCACAAATTTCAGGGGCCAACATCAATATCAGGCCCTTTTCATGTGTAACACAGCCAAATGCAAGGTTAACTTTGCTCTCGTTTAATCTAAGAATTTTCCTCAGAACAGCAGCCCTAACTACGCCACTGTGACTTTTTCCATTACTCACACCAGGCATCCTTGTGGTCTTCCCAAATGATTTTACCACTTAGTGCCAAATTCGGAGCAGGTTTTGACTGAGAGACCTGGCTACTCTGAACTGGAGTAAGAGTTTCCAAATAATTTTTCAACAGGACTTCACAGACAGAGCAAGAAAGCCTTCAAACCCAGGATCCAATGGTGAAAGAACATTGTGCTAACCCACTGCGTCACTCAACCCTGCAGTTTAATCCAGACAAAGATTCCTAACAGCTTCTTGGATTAAACCAGAGAACATTTAAAAACATTGGAAACAATCTGAAATAATCAAAAATCAAATTCTAATAATAGAGATGAATACATTTTCTTGGCACTCCCCCTTAGCACAGGCCTGGAGAATCTCAGCGAAAAGTAGTATTTGCAAATATTAATTATAAAAAAGGACACTGTAAGTGAGATTTGCTGGGTTTCATTAACCTCTGCCTCTTTGGGACTGAGCTTTGGCTTCATACTTTATTTTAAGATACATTATTAAAGTGGGAAAAAGACTAGGCCAGAATTGAGAGAAAAGAAAGAGACAGCTCTTAGAAATTCTGAATGGAGATGCTGGGAACTGCTTCTCCTCTCCATGCCTCTAGAGAAACATTAACATTTTTGTAAAGTCTGTGTCTTACTCCATTTCCTGTAAATTACTCTCTACCGTACAATACCCTTTGTAAATTTGCCTTATACGTTAGATTGTTTTCTACATGTTATTTCACCTTCTGCATATTGCTCTGTTCATTTAAACTGGTACTGGTGGGTTCTGGGGACCACAGGAAAACTTTCAGGCATTAGCTTTGGATTTCAACTTGTTGCTCAGCAGTTAGGAATCAACAGACCCGAAAATGTGGTGGTTTCTATAATGGTGGCAACCCCAGTTTTATACCCAGACAGGAAATTGAAAATCTACTGCATTATATTGGTTTAAGAACATGCAATTTGCTGCTATATATAATCCAGAGGCCACAACATATATTTAAATGTTTACCCAGTTACTGATATGGTCAATCATAGACTCTATTTTTATCTCAGAATAAAATACACCCAACAGGTTTTTTTAATAAACAACAAAATCATCAGTTTATTATAAAACAAAACTTAACCAGTAATGAGGCAAAGCATTAACACACAGATTGAAATATGAAAATTCCCTTTTACCTTAGCCCCTCACACACACAAACAGGTTAACTGAAAATGTGTAAGACCATTGTCATCAAGACTAAACTGAACCCAGAAGTAAGAGACACCGATCACCGATGGCTACAGGTTTTGTTGAATACTGTTACCAGTGACAAGTACAGCTGAATACTATTGAGGAGTCCCACCCTTTTACCATTGTTTTCAACCATGTCTACCCCCAACCCCCACTGCTCCCCGGCAAATGTAAATTGAGAAATGATACCTTACCAAGGAGTTAAATACGTTTAAGTGAAGAGAGCTCAGTAATCTTCCAGAAATTAGTGGACATCACCACAGTCAATTTTCACAACTGAGGCACTGGCTTAGTTCTGGATTGAAGATGACAGTCTTTGGTGAATTCTACTGTACATCTGTATACAATCGGTTGGTCATTGCTTATCTATCAGATGGGATGGTGCCATCAGCAAACAGGTCATTAAAAAGAGTAAAGAATTAGGACCAAGCACAGTTCACTGAAAGAGCACTACATAGCTGTCATTGATGATATAAATGGTCATTCATCATGATCCAATTTTGTGCCTACTCACAGGCACAGATCTTGACCTTGTGCAATTATGTAAAATGGGTGATAGTAAGCTGGTAGCCCATTTTATATCTCTCCCGATTCTTTTTCCAGAAATAAAAATCGGAGATGTAAAATGGGCTGCTGACTCGCCATCACATGTTTTACATTGTCACACAAAGTCAAGATCTATTCCACAGTGTCTTGCACCCAGTTGCTCAGCTCCACCAGACATACCAACATTTTACTGTTTCTATGAGGCTGCAATGCATGTCCCATCAAAGTCTCTGCTCCTTTAAACTTATGCTTAGTGCTGAGAGGATCAGTCCACTGAGAAGCACAGGACTGAGAAACACAAGTTGACTACTTTGTTGCTGGGTTGATGCAGTTATTGCAAAAGCTTTTAATTCCCTATCCCTCTATTCCTGAATCTTAGTCTGACCCTATGTGTAACTGTCTTTGTATGGTACATAATTTAATTTGCTCTTCTGTAGCCCAGCTGTTATTCTAACCCTGTATGCTACCTTAATTCCGTGTATATTCCTACCAATCCCCTGTATACTGCCTTACATGAGCCAGCAGAATGAAATTCAATTAGGACATGTTGGTGCCAGAAGAATGGCATCTACTATTCTGGAAATTCTTTTGAGACTTTTTCTCTCCTGCCTTCAGCCACAAAGCATTATCAGGCCTTTTCCCCAATACTTCTTTTGACACTATAACATAAATTCACTAGACCTAAAGGGTTCATTAGTGTGAAGAATTTTTTTTGGATAAGTCTTAGTTGAACCTCAATGATGCGGTAACAGGGCACGTGGAAAATCACTTATTTGGATTTTCAGAAGGAATTTGATAAGGTGCCACACAAGAATAGGCGTCACAGGATTTGGGGGGATGGGGGGTGGGGGGGCGTGTAATAGTATGGAGTGAGGATTGGTTACAGAAAGAAAACAGAGTAGGAATAAATAGGTCATTTTTGGGATGGCAGTGTGCAACTAGTCAGTGCCACAAGGATCAGTGCGTGGGCCTCAACTATTTACAATTTCTCAATGACTTAGATGAGGAGACTGATGATAGAAAGCTATGAGAAGGACGCAAAGCTGTAAAGGGATATAAACTGATTAAGTGATTGAGCAAGAAGGTGGCAGATGGAGTATAATGTGGGAAAGTGAGAAATTATCCACTATGTAGGAAGAATGAAAAACAGAATATCTTTAAAAGGTGAGAGACTAGTAAAGGTTGGTAATCAGTAATATTTGAGTGTCCTTGTACAAGAAGCACAGAAATTAATATGCAGGTAGAGCAAGCAATTAGGAAAGCAAATGATATGTTAGCCTTTATTACAAGGGGTTTAGTGTATAAGAGTAAGTACATCTTGCTGTAATGGGCATAGGACTTTGGCAAGGCCACACCTGGAGTACTGTGTATAGTTTTGGTCTCCTTACCCAAGGAAGGTTATACTTGCCAAAGAGGGGGTGCAGCAAAGGTTCATTAGATTGATTCATGGGATGAGAGGGTTGTCCTATGAGAAGTAGACTGGGCTTGTTTTCTCCAGAGGTTAGGAAAATGAGGGGCGACCTCATTGGAATGTATAAAATTCTTAGAGGGCTTGAAAGGGTAGATGCTGATTCCCCTGGGTGGTGAGCCTAGAATTAGAGGTCACAGTCTCAGGATAAGGGGTTGGCCATTTAGGACAGAGATGAGGAGAAATTGCTTTACGCAGACGGTTGTGTGTCTTTGGAATTTTCTACCCCGAGGGCTGTGGATGCTCAGTCAATGAATATTTTCAAGACTGAGATTGATAGATATTTGGGCACTGAAAGGAGTCAAGGGATTTGTGGGAACATGGAGTTAATGTAGAAGTTCACGTATGGCCTACTCCTGCTCCTACATCTCGTCATCTTGACACAAGCAAATCGGAATCTTGATGGACCTTTTAAAAATTAAATTCTGACTGAATAAGAATTATCCTAAAATGCTAAGTAAAAACATAGCAAGAAAATATTGCGCTATAATAATATTTACTGCCAAATGGGCAGCTTTGTTTAGCGAAACACTACAGTGCAAGCCTGAGCCATCTGTTTTGCGGATGCACAAAAAAATCCATTAAAAGGCAACTAACTAACCTGAATCTGAGCTACTTTATTTAATGCACAACATTCATTAAACAGAAATACCTGTCCTGTATTTCTAGCACGCCATTAAAAACATGACAGTGAAGGAATTAACTCAATCTGCACAAGCTCCATTTCGAGATGAATAAACTGCACCCCTTACTCCAGATTTATGCCTACTTGTTTTTTTAACCCATTAAACATGACGCGCCACAATGAAATTGCTCCAAACCAGCAGATTCTCAAGTGGAGTTGAACACCCTGCAAAAAAATTCAATAACCTGCAAGGCTGATGGAGAGATGCAGGTGTGAAGGACCCTTGGTCTTCATTTTAAATCATCTGAATTTTTTCCTCTTAATCATCAAACAAACTCTTCACTTGGACAAAAGTAAAATACTGTGGAAATCTGAAATAAAAATAGATCATGCTGGAAACACTCAGCAGGTCTGGCAGCATCTGCAGAGAGAGAAAAACAGTTAAATGTTTAGGTGAACGATCTTTCATCAGAACTGAAAAAAGTTACTTCACTAGCCAAGATGGGGCAAGTTTTACTTATCTGTGATCATTGCATGGAGCTTCTGACACGGAGAATGCACATCAGGAATGCAGACGTGGAGGTCAGAAGGCTCAACAGGACTTTTGATCCATTCCTGACATTGTAAAATCCACACTCAGCTGTTAAAAATGTATGAAACACACCTGTGCATTTTTCAATCATTAGTCTTAGCTTGTAGATATCTACATGGAATTCCCTACAAGTTACGACATGAATTCCAATAGTGCTCCTCACAAGTAGGAAGGTATCTCAAGGCATTTTATGTTAAAGAGCAGAAAACAATGGACATTGTGCAACAGGGGAAAATGGAAAGAGTTAGGTTAAGGGAACAAAAGCATGGTCAAAGAGTTTTGAGGAAGTTTTTGAAAGCAGGAAGGAAAGTGATAATTATGAAGGGTTGGGACATGGACTTCCAGAGGACAGGAGCATAATGGTTAAATGAGCAGCCATCAATGATGGAGCAGAGAATCGGATGATGATGCCTGGTACAGGTTATGAGAGAAAATTAGCAAAAAAAAGATTTCTCATCAGTAACAGGACAATGGTTAAGGTTAGGGGTAGGGTGCTACGAGATGAAGGGGCAAGCTGCAGTTAATGAAGGAACAGCAGAAATATTAAAGCATGTTGTCTCAGTATTCTTAGAGGTAGTATGTATGGAGATTGATAAATCATCAATGGGCCCAAAATCCACTGCCTTTTGGGGCAGAGTTCTTCAGATTTATCTACCATTTCTGTGGAAAAGAAATCCTCTTATTTCAGACCTAAGTAGCCTAGCTCTAATTTTAAGAAAGGATTTCCCCACCAGAGGAAAAAAAACTCTATCTACCTCATTGAATCTCTCATCATTTTAAGCACCTTGATCAGATCAGCCTCAACCGAAATTCAAGGATAAACAAACTACCTTTATGCAAGTGGCCCTCAAACTAAAATGGTATGGTTCTGATGAATCTGCGTTGTAATGCCTTCAAGGCCAATATATTTTCCCTGAGCAACGGTGCCTGAATATTTTTGTATTTCAACATTCCATTAGCCTTTTGATTACCTTTTCTACCTGTGCACTAGCTTTTAGTGATGTGTGTACATCAGGGTTGTCCAACCTTTTCACATGGGGGGCCGCATTACCATTTTTGTCTTACATGCGGGCCGATGAGATAATTTTGGAAAGATAAAGGCATTAAAAAGTTATCTTACTATTAAACAAAACAAGAAATGCATTTTTGTGAAGAAGCTTTAAATGAGAAGATTAATTTATTGACTTACTTTCTCATCACTATGTTGGACACTGATTTAGTGCGATAGCTGGCATGCTTTTGATTGCACAAGTAGTCAGTGTCTGCCCACACACTTGTAGCAATGTGGAGTATTCAGGATAGATAGCCATCTGTCAGGAGTGATCTTGATCTCTTTCTCTCTCTCCCCGTGTTCCCCTCACTCTGTGTCTCCCCCCCTCTGTCCCTCCTTTCTCTCTCTCTGTTGTTTCCCCCCTCTCTGGTCATCCTCACTCTGTGCCACCCTCTATCTGTCTCTCTCTCTCTCTGTCCCACTCTCTGTTCCCGTCTCTCCCTCTCTGACAGTTGCAGGGAGCCGGAGCGCTCAGCACAGCAGCTTTGTGGTGGTCAGTTTATTTAAAAACTTTGCGCTGTCAGTTTCATAGCTGACAGCTGCTGAAGCAGGAACACACTTCCCAACTTCAGACAGATTCGGGATTTTCCGAAGGGCTTTTAAAAAAAGTGTACATGGCCAGCCATATACTTTTGTTGTCTAGTCTCTCAGCATTCAGAACAAATCTGAATTGTCTTTCTTGGATCCAAAGTGGATGATTTCACACCTTCCCATATGGAATGTCATCTGTTACAGTTTTCCCACTCACTTAATATGTAGGTCACTGCAACTTCCTGCTACTTTCTACACAACGTACTCATTTCTTAAAATTAGTGTGATCTGCAAACTTGGAGATGCAACTTTATTCCTTCAACCAAGTCATTATTATATACAGTGAAAAGCTGAAGCCCCAGTACAAATGCCTGGGGAATAACACTTGTCAAGCCCCACCAGTCAGAACTTTTTTTAAATCCCCACTCTGCCTCCCATCTCTCATCCAATTAACAACTCATGTCACAAGCTTACCTCCAATTCCATGCACTTTCATGTTTTGATAATCTCTTCTGTGCATTTTAATCAAATGCCTCTGAAAGTCCATATAGTTAACATCCATAGACACTCCCCTATCCACCATGCGAGTGACATCCTCAAAAAAATCAACTCGATTATTTAGATATGATCTACCAGTCACAAATCTATGCTGACTTTATTTGATCAACTCATACCTGAGCAAGTGCTCAGTCACCCTGTTCCTGAAGATAGATTCTAGCAACTTCCCCACGACTACCGTTAGACAAGTCTGCAGTACCCTTGTTACTTCTTAAATAATGGAGTGACATTTCCAAATTTCTAATACATAGAATGAATCTAGGGCTCTTTGGAAAACTATAACTAACAAATATGCAATTTCCTCACTATTATTTTAATAATCTGTGGTGGAAAGCATCAAGTCCTGGTGATTTGTTGATCTTAAGTCCCATTATTTTTGCTATTACCATTTTCTTCACTCGCATTAAATCCACTAAGTTCTTCACCTGGACTTACTATTAGATTTCCTTGTACCACTGGTATTTTACCCTCTTTTATTCCACTATAAAAATAGATATGAGGTATTTATTTAACAGGTCTGCCATTTCCTTATCATTCCTTGCAATCTCACTTGCCTGTGTCTTTAATGGGAAATATATAAAACTACATTCAAAGTGATTTATATGGATTTTCAAGAAGCATCTAATAAGATACTATAAAAGAAAGTAAAAGATAATGACCCGTGGAATTAAAAGGAATGTGGTCAATTGGCTAGAAAGTTGGTTGGAGAATTGGTGGAAAAGGTTAGGGGGAAAATTGGCATTTAAAAAAAAATTATACAGAAATAATCCAGCCGTAGGGATTTGGAGATCATCAAACTTTGCTGGTGACAAAAGACTGGGGAATATGACAAATAAATGTTGATGAAAACTGCAGAGAGTGACAACCAACATCATTAAAACATATTAACTGGTCATTATGGCATTGCTGGTTGTGGGATCTTGCTGTGCACAAATTATTTGTTCGTTTCACTACATTGCAACAACATTGATACGTCAAAAGTATTTCATTGGGCCATTCTGAGGGCATAAGAGAAATGAAAGTTCTTCGTTATGGACATCATGCTGGCAAAGGAATGCCTCTTTCTATCATCTCCCTTTGTTGTGAGGAAGACTTTCCTCGGATTTCCCTCTTTCCTGCTGAGGGAAATGTCTGTACTCCACTCAGTGACTACCTGCATTGGCAAAGTCCAATGATGTGATTTATCGTGAGCAAGTGTAATTCATAGTACTATGATCAGTTGCTGTAACCTAATGCACCCGTGCCTCAACCAGTGTTCTAATCATATGACAATGCACACATGATTGGGATTAAAGTAATAAAAACAAAGCGTTGGAAATGCTCAGCAGCCCTGGAGAGCTGTGGAGAGAAAGAGTTAACATTTCAGATCGATGACCTTTCATCTGATGAAAGGTCATTGACCTGAAACATTAACTCTGTTCCTCACTCCAAAGGTGCTGTTAGACCTGAGTATTTCCAGCATTTTCTATTTTTAATGCAGATTTCCACCATCCACAGCATTTTGCTTTTGTATGGTATTAGTGTTATGCTTCCTTCAATTGAGAATTCAATTCTGAGTATTCAATTGCTGCTTGATATTTCTGAATAAAACTGTGTTGAAAATGGCAACTCAATTCCCCCCACATGTTAAAGTGCAGCTGATGCTTCACAAACAAAGCATGGGAAACTGTGCAGAGCACTTTGAACACAAAGGAAAGCACCAGGAATTGAACAAAATGTTGCCGGTCTGATGTTGTTAGTGGATCTTGAAAGAGACAGCTCATTTGAAGTTTAATTTATAAATCAACATCTTAAACTATCTGGAAAGCAGCACAACCGATCAAGTTAGCAGATTATTGTTCCTATTTAAAATGATACAAGGGCATTTGATCTCCTCCAACCCCCCCAAAAATTGTACTGCAATTTAAGTCACTATGTAAAATAAGTGCAGAAATCTTAAATGGAAATGTTATGGATTAATTTTTGAATGAATACAAGGTGTAATCAGGCAGAATATTAAATCAGTTTACAGATACGCATTTACCAAAATCATCAGGGACTGCTGACAGCTGGTCCCTCTGAATGGCAGTGATTTACAAAGTCAGGAAACAGTAATGATGAAAGAGATCAGTAATTTAAAAAAACAGCAGTATTTGAGCCATTACCCAAGCCTTCACTTTGCTTTCCTTGCAGTTTTTTGACCACTTATTAAATGGAATGCCCCCATGTCCTTGACCCAGATCCCACTTTGATTTTGTTTGCTTGGCTATTTGCCTTCGGTTACCAAGCCCCATTATGTATTGTACTAGCCCTCCAAGAAGAGCACGCCAACACTTGCTGTGAAGGCTATTTTTGTTGATTGCGAGTCAATTGCTTGAAGGCTAGTGAAGGCGGCTGGTGGAAAGGCTGCTTTATATTTCTCTGATGTCATTGCATCATATATGGCAACAAACATTTGTCAGATATCTGGTGAATTTGCAATGAATCAGTTTAAATTGTAGGCACAGGAGCCCCTGAAATTTTGCTGACTTCTTTCTAGTCTCCTACTGTGGGACAGCCAGTGGAAAGCCCAGAGAAATGGTGCCAACAGCTGAAATGGGCAAGCTACCTGAGGGTACCGCTAGTTTCCCAGCAAAGTTGCAGCGAGGAACGGGGAGAATTCCTGTGGAATTTGAAAGGGGAGATCATTCAGTCTGTGTGACCAACAGATCTTCTTTGCTATCTCAACCAGTTAATGAATACACTGCCCAAGGTGAAACTGACCCATACAAAGCAAGAGGAGCCCGGGTTTGGTCATTGCCCAGTGCTTAGCCAGCCAACTTCAGCTAGGGCAATGATAGGAGTAAAACAATTGAGCCTCAGTGCGCGAGGAGGACAAGGGGAAACAAATTGGCCAGTCCTGAATACTTCCCATGAGTCCTGCTGGAAGGAGCACATTGGCAGCATGTTGGATGGTGAAACAGTCAGCCAACACCCAAGTCTGGTGTCTCAGGAAGAATAGTTACTTGGGTGATGTAGAAAAGGAAACACACCAGGAGAGAAGGGGAGAAAATTACAGGGACCAAAAACAAGTTCTTCCATTCTCACTTGAATTTCAGAAGTTCAATTGCCTTTGTTCCTTTTTTCCAAACAAAATACACAACTAAGCAGCCTGAATTACACGAACGTACCCTTTGGGGGTGGGGGGGGGGGGGGAAAGTTGACCTAATATCATTTTGTCACCACTAGGAGGGTTATTGCATTGGCAAGCAGTGAGTGCATGGTGAGTAGGATGATGCTAATGTGACCATTGTAGATGTCATTGGTAAAAATAAAACTTCCCACAGAACTTTGGCTGATGAACAAAATAGTTACTAGGTTATGACATGGATTTTCTCTTGAAGGATTTAGAGCATAAGCTGGTTTCGACTATGCCATCCTTCTCAAAAAGTACTTCACAGTGAAGAAATGCCAATTCCCTTGGTAACAAAAGTATGTAATGTCATAGACTGGACTGCTCCAGAAAATCAGGACACTTGCCAGAGGGCTTTGTTAGTGAGTAAACTATTGGAATGTCAGATGTGACAAAACTAATCAAATTTTCCTCTAAAATAAAATGACTTCCCACTCCTCCAAACATATAAAAGGTGGTCTTTGTGCAAGATAAATCCCATTTGGTCAGAAATTATACAAATTATAGAAAACAATTTAATAATTCCAATAAAAAAGCAACATTAAATAGTAATTAAACAGAATTAGCCCTTAGCAAATTATTAAAATTACTGATTTTTAAGTCATTTTTCTTCCTTTGATCCATTAGAACAGAAGTCTATTAAAGATGACTTTTTCTGGTGTTTAATTATATAATGTGTTACAGAAGTTCAAATAAACATTGCAGGGTTGTCAATTATAGTTGTCATATCACAACTACCATTTTAAAATGTATCTTTAATTTTGCAATTCAACCATATTTAATGTTTGTTTTATATAGGTGAGCAATGGTAAGTCAGATGATAGTTTTTAAAGGAAGGACTATTATTCCCATGTAAAACACAATTCTGCTGTTAAAAGAGTAGATGCGTGCTCCTTTAAGGTTACAAAGTCCAATTGATATGTAAATACTAGATCGGCTCATTCAGAATCCTGGTTTTGTTTGTGGAAGGTCAATTACATAGAAATTGCAATGCAGACCATTTGACCCAACTCGTCCGTGCTGGCGTTTATCCTTCACATGTGCAGTAGGGCTAATTAATCTGCCCTATTCCCCATATTCCACTTGCCCCCAACCACCTATCTAAGCGATGCTTAAATGTTGACATGATCTCGTCCTTCAACAAGTGCCTGTGGATGTTGCGCCTTTAATTCATTGCGTTTTTAAAAAATTCATTCATGGGATGTGGGCATTGCTGGTAAATCATAAAACAGTTACAGTACAGGAGGCGGCCTTCTGGCCCATCATGTCTGTGCCAGCTCTCTGCAAGAGCAACTCAACTATTCCCACTCCCCTGCCCTTTCCTCTTAGCCCTGCAAATTTTCTCTCTTCAGGTACTTATCCAATTCCCTTTGAAAGCCATGATGGAATCTGCCTCCATAACTCAGAGGCAATGCATTCCAGATCCTAACCACTTGCTGCATAAAATAAGTTCTTCATGTCGCCATTCCTCTTCAGTCAAAGTCAACAGTTATTGCCCATCCCAAATTGCCACTGAGAACGTGGTGACTAGCTGCCTTCTTGAGAACCGAGTGAAAATAGGCCAGACCATGTAAGGATAGCAGTTACAATCCCTGAAAGACATGACTGAATCAGATGGGTCTTCACAACAATCTGGTAATTTCACAGTCACCATTACTGATACTAGCTTTTTAATTCCAGATTTATTTAATTAACTACATTTAAATTCCCCAATTGTCATGGTGGGATTGAAGTCTGTTTCTGGATCATTAGTCCAGGCCTCTGATTCACTAGTCCAGTAATAAAATTTCCACTGTTCCCCATAACATTATACATTACAATGTCTCCAGCTATATTTTAAAGTAAGTTACATTTTTTAAAAAATTAAACAGAAGTTTGCATCAGACAGCAACACCCCAACTATGAACGACAAGAAAAGCCTGCATAGGTTAAGTTTTTATAACACTGTTGAATCTCCTGTGAGGCAAGTCCAACCACCTCCCCATGACAAATAGCATTACCATTGCTGAATCTCATATCCTCGCGTCGCCAGTGACAAGAAACTCAACAGGACCAGTGACACAAACGTTGTGGCTACTAGAGCAGTTCAGAGCTTGGGTATTCTATGTTTCGTGGCTAATCCCGGCTCCCCAAAGCCTCTCTACTAACTGCAAGACACAAATCAGGAGTACAATGGAACACTCTCCAGTTAACTGGAGGGCGCAGTTGCAACAAATTCAGAGAACGCACTGATTTACAAAAGGAAAAAAGAATTATACCACGTAAAACAGAATGTATTTGCCAATGCTACCAAACTTGGAGGAGTGACAGTGAGGATGATAGGAACTGCCTGCAACAGGACATAGATAGGCTAGCAGGATGGGCAGACAAGTGGCAGATGGAATTTAATACAACTGTGATGTGATGCATTTTGGCAGAACGGATAAGGCAACATAGACTTAATGGCGCAGTTCTAAAGAGTGTGCAGGAGCAGAAAGACCTGGGGGTGCATGTGCATAGATCTTTGGAGGTGGCAGAACATGGCGAGAGAGTGGTCAGCAAAACATATGGATCTTGGGCTTCCGAAATAGAGGAAAGAGTACAAAAGCAGGGGAGTTATGCAGAACCTTTACAAAGGTCTGGTTAGGCCCTAGGTATTGCATCCAGTTCTGGTCATCACACTTTAGGAAAGATGTGAGGGTCCTTGAGAGGGCACAGAGGAGATTTAGCAGAATGCTTCCAGGGATGGGGAATTTTAGTTACAAGATTAGGTTGGAAAAGCTGGGGTTGTTCTCCCTGAAGCAAAGGACATTGAGGGGAGATTTGATAGAGGTGTACAAGATTACAGCAGGCTTAGCTAAGTTCAGACAAGCAAAATCTGTTCTCATTAACTGTTGGTGCAAGGACTAGGGCTCACAGATTTAAGGTTTTGGGCAAGAGATGCAGGGGAATGTGAGGAAGAACTTTTTTTAAATGCAACAAGTGGTAATACCTGGAAATTGCTGCCCATGAGGGTGGTGGAAGTGAAGACAATCAATGATTTCAAAAGGAAATTGGATAGGCACTTGAAGGAAATAAACTTGCAGGGCTCCAGAGATAGAGCAGAGGAATGGGACTGACTGGATTGTTCCATGGAGCTGCATGGACGTGATGGACCGAATGGTCTCCTTCTATGCTGTAAATGACTTTATTTTCTGTTCAAGTGTGTGCCTGTGTCTATGTATGTTCCTCTACAAAGCCTAACTGATATTTAAATAAACATGAGGTGAGTTCAGAGGCTGCAGACGTGGCTCCAGAACATACTACTGGTGGAAAAGTTTGTGCAGTTCGAAATGATCACCTTTGCTTGTTTGCGAGTTTGACACAGAAAGTTGCACTAGACACACACAAAGTATATGTGCATGTAAAGATTTTCAGTACTATTTCCAATTTTTTTTCTTGTTAGCTCTCCACACTTTTCATTTAAAATGTTAGTTTTCCCTCATTTTCTGCTTCTTTCCCTTCCTCCCTGACTGGCAACCTGCTCCCAGGGCTTACTCAATCTCACTTTGCAAATGGCCTCATCAGGTGTGTAACAGATGCTCTGAGCAACTTATCCTCCAATCTTTTTACTCTCTCCCACTGGGTACATAAGTGGCATTTGCTTTGTGACTATCCCTCAGCACTGTGCAATTTTAAGTCATTTTAATGAAGCATAAAAGATCAGACGTCCTTTGCTGATTGAGATGCAATGAGATGTATTAAAATAGTTCTCAACAGTCCTCAAAACTAAGTCGCTGTTTGAACATTCCCAGAAAAATAAAATAATTAAAACCATATAATTGGACCAGATAAAATTTCCCACTTCCTTAAAGTATGTTCAGACAAGCTGCTATACTAGCGAGAAACTGCTGTTGTCCACCAGTTTAAAATTCTCTTGTTACTGGATGATTGTTTACACATCCACTACATAGCCAACCAACTGCTTCTGAGGACCAAGTGGAAGCTATTTCCTCAGCTTCGCTTTGGCTAAGCTCCCGAAGACCATTGAGGAAATATCAACACAACTTCCTTTAATAAATCATTGAGTAACTATATGGGCAGAGTCCACAAACAAGAAACCATAATTCAAGCCATTATACAGTCTCATGTCACACTGTAACATACATCTCACTCACTCAGTTAATATCAACACATCTTAATGAGTACTTCTGGCAACCAAGCTTTAGTAGTTAGCAAGCAAAAAGCTTATAAATGGAGACATCCTTCATTACTTTTCATTTGTCAGCTGAGAGATCTGTGGTCTTTGCACATTTTTTCACAACAGATAACCTTAATGGCAGACATTAAGAAGTTTCTTCAGCTTATGGCTATCATTAAGTGCTCTCCTTCACAAAAACATCCATATGCAGTTTTGCTCTTTCTACTAACCTGCCATCTTTTGCATGGTCATACAGTAGCCAGTGACCAGCACTGTCCTCTTCTCTTGGATGACTGGAGGCTTTGAGGGAAATACAGGTTAAATGTAATGAAATGATCAAAGTCAGTTAGTTCAGTCCTGTACAGTTTATTATTGACTACTTGATACAAAAACAAATGTAGTGTATAAAGATAAAAGCATTTTTATGATTATGTCTGAAATTACTAACAAAAGCTCCTAGAGGCAGATTATTGGCATCTGACCAAACAAAACCAATCCCATTTTCCCCCAGCAAAAAATGTAAAGTAACTGTCAATCATAAGGCAATTGGTGAACATAACTGTGCCTGGTTATTAAAATGACATGACAAACACTGAACTAAACATCTAGGGTTCTCCCCCCTAGCACCAATGGATGCAACTCGATCTGTAGTATGCACAACTTGGACACAAGGAACACACATACATGTAAAACCCGTGGTCACATTCACCGTCAGAAACGTTGGTGCTATAAAGTATCTTGACCATACTCAGATGGTCAGTTCTCTGCAAATGGGCAACTCCTGAGGCAGTGATGCCCTTTAGTCAATTGGTCCTTGAAGATCATACCAGTCATTTAGTGTTTTTGAAGCATCTTCATTTTCAAAACTGAGACACATATTAGATGGCTTGGCAGGTCGGCATGAAACCACCAGTTCCCATCTATAGACTGCTGCTCAACTATTGAAAAGATCTTGTAATGATAAAGTCAGCCATTTAAAAGAATTGCACATTATAGCTGTGCTTCAACCAAATAATAATTGCATTAGAAGTTGCAAAATGCATGAGGTACAAATCAAGTGAATGACTTTTCTCTGATATTATTGTTACGCTATCTGCAGTCTTATCATACTAGTTGAACAGTCTTGCTAGCTGAAGCCTATGAACTGATAAAGCTACATCTTGGAGGAGCTTTAGAGCACTAATAAACTTGGTCTAACTGTTTCAATAGAAACTAATGTGGCGGTGGAAATACAGAATGTAATACTTGTATATCCTATAGTTTCTCTGAAAATCCAGAAGATTTGGAACACTTCAATTTTTACATTATCCTTTTTATCAGGGATCTTTGTACAAACAATGAAGTTTCAGATTCAAAGAATGCACCCAAATGCTTCATTTAAAGCAAACTTTACTAATAATCTATATGATTTCGTAGATTCAATAACAAATTCAATAAATCAAAGCCACTGAATTGTGGTTGTGACGTGATTCTCAAAAACAGATAAAGAAATTCTGGAATACTCTGTACCAATTATAATAAAGCAAATCAGTGGCCTGGCTTAGGATATAAACAAAGTCATATTTACATTTATGTAATACCTGGAACACTCAAATCTCTCAAAGTGCTTCCCAGACAATTAGTTTGAAGTGCAGTACCTGCTCAGTAAAGAAACATGGCTGCCACTTTACACACTGCAAGATGGTACAAACAGCGGTGAAGTAAATGAACAGGTTATTTATATTGATAATGTTAATTGAGGGAATAGCATTGGCCAGGACACTGGGAGAACACCTTGCTTTTGGAAAGGGGCAAGAGTTCCTGATTGTTCACCAGAGCCACCAAAGATCAAAATGTAATCCATGCAATGGCAGTTCCAACAATGCAGTCTTCCCTCAGTACTGCACTTGTATATCAGCAATAGATTACAGGCTCACGTCCTGGAATGTGATTTGAACCCACAACCTCCTGACTTCTGTGCAAGATTACCATCAACTGAACTAAGAAGAACATACACCTTTCACAACCTTAGGGCAAAGACAAGGCTTAAAATATTGAAAATGTCAAAGTAAATGACCAAAGGTGCACACATAATAAATGTATGAAACGCTAATAACCTCATGGCAGAGCTAGCCTTCTGGATGAAACAGTGCACCATGTGTTTAAGGGAATCTGTGGGATGTCTGAATCTCATTCTTTCAATGCACTGAAATACGAGGTTTAGCTGCAGTCTTTCACATTGCAGCCTACAGAATTTTGTAAAAAGCACACTTGCTGGCACTAAACTTTTGAGGCTTTCAACCTGATAAAATATAACTCGACGATAGTCCGAGTCAGCCACAGATCAGGAGTATGTATTTCAGTTGCATCTGTTGCAAATTGGCAAGTAAATGGGTAACTATTAGTTTACTTTGGCCATTCATCAAGGTTTAAAAAAATGATGGGGAAACAAATTACCACCACTATAACTGTGCTCACATATCAGTGAACTTGTCAGCAGGGATACCACTTGTGACACAAAGCAACTGTGCCAATTAGCTGGATTGGATAATGATCATGGTGTTTAATTCAGTTGGCATTTTGGGTCTTTGTCAGCAGTATTTTTTGCTCAGTTGGCAAATTAAAGATAAGGTTGGTGTACTAGCTTTGTTTTTGCTGCATTTAACTCGATGCTTATAGATTATTCCATTGGGCAGCACTATTGGCTATACCTTCGCCTCATTGATGGCCACTTCTGTGATGTTGACAGAGACTTTGTTAAACCCACCAAAATCTGCCACTTTGGAGGAAAGTGATTACATGCCTGGAAAAGCTTGAGCACGTGCAGCAGTAATAAATGAAGGTTTACAAACTATATAAAAACCGTAAAAAGATTCCCATTGTAATCAAGTATCAGTACAAATAGGCAAGGTAGAAAAAATATCCGTGATTACAATAGAGTGATATAGAAATTCCATGCAAGGTTTGTGAAGATCGTTTCCTCTTCTGTTTTGCAATAAACTCATACAGTCAGCATTGAATCCGAGATATCAAGAGTGTTCACGACCACGAGACTTGAACCACACTCTATCCCTTCAGAGAAAAACATAATGGTATTACCAACTGACAGAAGCCTTTAAAGGAGTTTACACAGGGAAAACAATTGTGCATTGCACTTATCCCATAACTGAGAAAGACTAGATAACCCTGGAAGTGGATGATGAAGTTTCTCCTCTCGACCTATAATTAGTACAACCTACAGATCTCACTATATATTCAGGATATACTCAGCTACCATACATTTTATATCCTAGACTCCCATATTAACATGTGTCACAATTTTCTACAGAAAACCGATGCGTTAAAAAAATACATCCATTTAAAAGCAATTATTCATTATCTAAACCATTGCAAGTAAGTGCTGGAAAGTTCATTATGATGTCACTAGCTTTAATATTATGACCAAATGTTACTGAAAAATTAATTACAGTATGAATACCTAGAGGGACAAAAGTCACAAAAGCTTTCAGCAAAGTTATGGGGTTCAGAGAAAAGTATCGACAAAAGTCCCCACAACCTTGTGTTCACCATACTGGTTCTGGACACCACACTTTAGAAAGGATATCAAGGTCTTAGAGAAGGCGCAGAAGAAATATGCTGGAATAGTACCATGGATGAGGAGCTTAAGTTATGTGGAGTGACTGGAGGAGCTCAAATTATTCTCCTTAGAGCAGAGAAAGTTAAGAGGAAATTTGATAGCAGTGTTCAAAATCACGAGGGGTTTTGATCAAGTAAATAAGGAGAAACTGTTTCCAGTACACACGAACATATGAACTAAGAGCAGGAGCAGGCTATTTGGCCCCTCAAGCCTGCTCCATCATTCTACAAGATCATGGCTGATCTGTTTGTGGACCCAACTCCACTCTCCTGCCTGCCCGATACCCTTTGACTCTCTTGTTTGTCAAGAATCTGTCTTCCTCTGCCTTAATCACATTCAATGGCCTCCACCGCTCTCCGGGGAAGAGACAGACTCACGACCATGACAGAAAAAAATTTCTCCTCATCTCTCCCTTATTTTTAAACAGTGCTCCCTAGTTTTAGTCTCTCCCACAAGGGGAAACATCCTTTCCACATCCACCCTGTCAAGTCCCCTCAGGATCTTATATGTTTCAATAAGATCACCTCTCATCCTTCTCAACTCTAGTGAATACAGACCCAACCTGTTCAATCTTTCCTCATAAGATAACCCTCTCATGCCAGGATTCAGTTGAGTGAACCTCCTCTGAACTACTTCCAATGCAATTATATCCTTTCTTAAGTAAGGAGTCCAAAACTGTACACAATACTCTAGGTGGTCTCACCAATGCCCCGTACAACGGTAGCAAAACAGCTCTACTTTTGTATTACATTCCCCTTGCAATAAACAACAACATTGCATTTGTCTTCTTAATCACTTGCTGTACCTGCATACTAACTTTTTGTGTTTCATGTACTAGGCACTCAGATCCCTCTGCATCTCAGAGTTCAATAATCTCTCTCTATTTAAATAATACGTTGCTTTGCTATTTTTCCAGTCAAAGTGAACAAGCTCAAACTTTCCCACATTATACTCCATCTGCCAAATCTTTGCCCACTCACTTAACCTATCTATATCCTTTTGCAGACTATGTCCTCTTCACACCTTACTCTCCTACCTATCTTTGTGTCATCAGCAAATTTAGCAACCATACATTCTGTCCCTTCATCCAAGTCATTGATATAGATTTTAAATATTTGAGGCCCCAGCACTGATCTCTATGGCATTCCACTAGTTACAGCTTGCCAACCTGAAAACAACCCATTTATGCCTACTCTCTGTTTCCTGTTAGCTAACCAATCCTGTATCGATGCTAATATGTTGCTCTTTATACCATGGGCTCTTATTCTGGAAATCCAAGTACATCACATCCACAGGTTCTCTTTTATCCACTTTGCTGGTTACTTCCTCAAAGAACTCTAATAAATTAGTTAAACACGATTTTCCTTTCACCAAACCATGTTGACTCTGCCTGATTGCATTGAGATTTTCCAAATGACCTGCTATAACCTCCTAAATAATAGATTCCAGCATTTTCCCTATGACAGATGTTAAGCTAACTGGCCTGTAGTTTCCTGCTTTTTGTCTTCTTCCTTTCTTGAATAGCGGAGTTACATTTGCTACCTTCCAATTTGATCGGATCTTTCCAGAATCTGTGCAAGTTTAGAAAATTAAAACTAATGCATTCACTATCTCAGCAGCCACTTCTTTTAAGACCCTAGGGTGAAGTCCATCGGGACCTGGGACTTGTCAGCTTTTAGTTCTAATAATTTTCTCAGTACCCTTTCCCAGTGAACCAAGTTCCTCCCTCACTTTCAACTCTTGATTCACAATTATTTCTGGGATATTATTTGCATCATCTACAGTGAAGACAGATGCAAAAAATCTGTTTAATTCCTCCGCCATTTCCTTATTTTCCGTTAACTCCCCAGACTCACTCGGGAGAGGACCAACACTCACTTTACTTACTCTTTTCCTTTTTAAATAGCAGCAGAAGGATTGGTAACCAAAGGGCACAGATTTAAGATGACAGGCAAAAGAGGATTCATTCAAAAAGGAACTAGATAAATACTTGAAGGAAAAAAAATTACATAACATTAGGGAAAGGACAGGGGAGTGGAACTAATTGGACTTTCAAAGAGTCAGCACAGACATAATGGGCCGAATGGCCTCCTTTAGTGCTGTATCATTCAATGATTCTATGAATTGGACAGTGCAGAATCTTGAACACACATGACACACACACACACCCAACCATTAAATTTTCTGTCATGGGTCAAATGGGGACACCCCCGCAGAATATGCATGCCCAACTTACGTTTTGATGCATCCAATTCTCATTTCTAAGCAACCATTCTACATTTTATTTTAAAAAGAAATTTCATTTCTGCTTTCCTCTCCTGAAGGTGGTATGGCATCCTGAGCTATAGTTCTATAAGTTCCATCTGCTCTCTCTGGCCATTCTTTTTCTCAGTCTATATAAGGAATGCCATTATTATTCATCCATGGGGATCATAATTAAGTACGATCCCATCATCACCTTTTATCCATGCACTACTCATCAATTATAAGGTCCCATGCTGGTCTGTTTCTTCTTTGCCAGATATTTGTGTCCCTACCATTACTCTGACTAACTTGAAACATCAACAGAGGCTCAAACTTCCCATGTCTATATTTCAGTTCTCCACTGAAAAGTGCATTCAGCAATTGAGCCTTGGGGAGAACTCAATGATTACTATTTTAATGAAGCTCCATTCTTGTCCACTTTCACTTGTTTCTAGGATATCCATGAGGAAACAGGAATGGAACCTGCTTCCAGGGATGCAATAAATTTCGGTAGCTAGATGGTACATAAGAATGCCTCAGGCAGATTCACCTGGTTTTCTTATCTTTCCCCCTAGAGACACGACAGCTACATGAAAGAATTATCTCCCCAACCCCGGCTGAGATCTGCAAATCCAGCGCAGAGTGAGGACTGAACCACTGATGTTTCAGTTTCACATTGCCTTCTGCCAAGACTCCCAGACCCCAGCAACCAGCAGGTTTGTTAGGTTAGACATAATGACTCTCACTTTAGGGTTGTTGGTTAAAATGTCTGAGGACAGGGTGCAAAGCCTGGATGAGCCCCAATCTTTTGCAAAAAAAAAGAGGGGAGAGTGTTTTTTTTAAAAAAATACAGCAAGTTGTTATGATCGGGGATGCGTTGCTTGAAAGGGCGGTGTAAGCAGATTCAATAGGAACTTTCAAAACAGAATTAAATATATATGGGCCATGAGCAGGGGAGTGGGAGCAATTGAATAGCTCTTTCAAAGAACTGGCATAGCTACGATGGGCCAATAGGCCGCCTTCTGTGCTGTTTTGTTTCTATGAAGTGAGACACAAGAGAATTATATTGAGTTCAATAAAAAAAATTCCTTAAATATAAAGTTTAAATAAAACATAAAAATCTCCATTTAAAGGGTTTTCCTTTTCCCATGATGACCTCCTTTCAACTCACTCCAACTTATTCCGAACAGTAAATTGGAGAATGATGCACAAAAGTAACTGCTTGGATAAATGTTGTCTTTATCACTTGGTCAGCAAAGTGGATGGCTGCTTATTATACAGCCCAGTGAAAGTGGATGGCTGCTTATTATACAGCCCAGTGGGTCTGTAACAGTCATGTGATCCACTTCATTAGTTCAAACAAATAGTGAAGGTGAAAACTACACCCTGTGAAGGTCTTGGAGAGGGTGCGGGGAGATTTACCAGAATCATACCTGGGATGAGGAACTTCAGTTAAGTGGAGAGACTAGGATTGTTCTCATTAAGGCAGAGAATGTTAAAGGGAGATTTAATAGAGGTGTTCAAAATCCTGAGGGCTACTGCTAGAGAAGGCAGGGCAAAACTGTTTCCATTGGTAAGAGGGTCGGTAACCAGAGGACACAAATTTAAGCTAATTGGCAAAAGAACCAGGGGAAAATGAGGATTTATTTTTACACAGCGAGTGGTTGCCATCTGGAGTGTACTACCTGAAAGCATGGTGGAAACAGGATTTCTTTCAAAAGAGAACTGGATATATATCTGAAAAGGAAAGATTGGCAGGGTTGTGGTGAAAGTGCAGGGATGGCACTAATCAAATAGCTCTTTCAAAGAGCCAGCATGGGCATGATGAGCTGAATGGCCTCCTTTTGTGCCATATGAATCAATGATTTCCAAGAAAGACTAAAGTTATGGGAATATCAATTCTACAGCTTGGAATAATGGGAATGCTGCTGCAGTTTGTATCTGAAGTAATACAACAACAGTGTCAGTAGAATTGTGTAACACTAACTAAGCTGACAGCCAGTCCTGTCAGTCGAACTTGCATCGTCATTATCTGCAGATAAAATAACCTAAACCACCCACACTAAAAGGAAGCTGTTCAGAGATATAACCATCAAGAGTTTGTAATTTTAGTACATTCTGAAATGTAAACATTCCCCTCCTCCCCACAAAAAAAATTTAAGGAAAAAAAAAATCAGACATTTCTGCGGGTCCATTTGACCTCTGGCCAGCCCCACAGTTCGAATTCCACAGAACCACACAACAGCCTGATTGGACAGCTTGAAAAACATGCTGAGGTGGAAGCAATTAAACAGAAGCAGTGGGAGGATTCTTCGGGGCATTGTTTAAAATACAGCCGACAGAGTTTCCCCATTTTCTCCAAAGTCTCATATTTTCACATACATTCCTGTCCCAAATTAGAAACACTGCGGTAGAACTGCACAATCCTAAACATTTATGAAAAAATAAATCATTTTTCGCAGCAGTCATCCAGCTGTTGCTTCTTTGATTGCGCTTTGCAGTCGGACTTCATTCAACCAATAGGACAAAATGTTCCATAGTGAAGACCTAGCTGTGCTTTTTGATCTGGTTGAGAAAGCTCCCACATTAACCCTTTGTTGTTAAGCAGCCTTTTCATAATGTGGCAATTAGGATGGTCCTTAATGGCAAGAACGGTCTCACTAAGGCTCTGAAATTTCACATGCTTTCTCCCCAGTCCCTTGACCCTCTGTGCTGCGGCCCTCCTCCAACCCAGAGAACTGGCTTCAATGGCTAAAGATGGCCATTTACACCTTTCTCTAGGGGTTCTAGTCATTTCGTATTGAAGTTACAATGGCAGACCAGGAGAATCCCAGTGGACTTTCCAGGCCTTTGTTTTTATACCAAGAAATAAATGTTAAGGATGCTTAGGGATATGGACTCCTGCTAGAGTGATCATGAATAATGTTTCTGCACATATGAAATACTGAGATGGGTTCAGCTGTGTCGATATCCAGGAGCTGGCTTCATATAAGAGATTCTTTAGGTGTGTGCACAGCTAGAAGCTGAGTTCAAGTGTGTGAGAGGTCACACTCAAGTGCAATTCCATTTGTTAAATCTTGATAGCTAGCCTTTAATTTCATAATTCCAATACCCTTTCAATCCCAGAGATAGGGAAGAGCTGAGATCTCGAACGACTCTTACCAGTAAATATAAGCAGAGCTAGTTCATCACTCAGTGTCCGTCTCCATTATCTGCAGGCTTCATTCGCATCTGTGCCTGCATCTGAGCGATCATTTCCTGCATTCGACGCAACTGTGAGGAGAAAGTAATTAGTTATTTAGATCAAGATATTATTACTGTGCAGCTCAATGCAAACACTTGTGTATCAATACAAAACACCCTACTCATGTAAAAAAAATTCCAACAGCAAAATATGAGGCAATGCCCTGTATTCCGTGTACAGACACGTTGTACATTAACCAGGCAGTTATTACATTAATAAATTAACTATGAATGTGGTACATTTCAGTCTGTCTCAGTTATAAACACCACCTCTGATAAAAATGATCCTCAATATATGGCTCCGGTGAGAATAGAACAGTATCTCCTGACTTTTTCACAATACATGTTATGTTCCATCTGATGGCTATTCACTGCTGCACATACCCTGTATAAACAAGCAAAATGATAAGCTTGAAAAGGCCATGTTATAACAAGGATGGTGGTTGGGGGGGTTGGGGGGGGGGGGAAGTGTAGGGTCTGAGAAATATCCTTTTACACTGAAACTGTGCATGATGCATCCTGTGCAGTAAACAGCACACAGAGTACGCTTTTAGAGGGCTCAAAATAGTTCTGTGGAGATTAGCAGTTCTAATGGATTTGGATAAGCAGCTTCTGTAGACTCAAGCAGAGGTTGCAATCACAGAATGCCAGTACAGCCAGCCTCAGACCCCTGTGCATTTCAGCCATTTAACAGGGGAGGCTCGTATGCTGTTAAAACATTTACTTCCAGAACCACTTCAGGCACCCCTCAAACAGTTCATATGACATTCTCTATAACATCATGTTCAGCTTTCAGTTTTTGCCCATTACTGATCCCTCTTATGGATGAGTGAATCAGTGACTGCTTATTCTGGGGCACAAATTCCAACATCTTATACATTTAAAAAATACTGTGGAGATTCTGAACATGTCACAATTTCTGCTTAAAATAATTTATGTTAAAACCCAAACAACTGCCCATTATACCTGCATGGTCCCAGTTGGATTGAGCTGTAGCTGGAACCATGTGGAGATGCAATTGCTGTTACTAAGTGAAATTGAGCTCGCGTGGAGATGCACCCTTGGCCATTACAATGCGCTGATAGAACTGGTGTCTCTGAGCTTGTGGGAGAATGCAGTCTCGAGCACTGTATCATTCAGTCATATTCAGATGAAATGGAAGCTGAGAGTTCATTTCAACATGCTGGAGTAGGTAACTACCGTTACACATGTAACTGGATATCATTAAGGATGCACTGACTAGCTTTCCTTAGCATTCATACTGACAGTACTGTGCCATCCAGTGGCAAGCACTACCAATCACTTGAACTACTTGTTCCCTCCCTCCCTCCCCCTTCCTGCAGAGTTGTTGAACACTCACAATTAAATTAAATTCCAGACCACTGACTGAGAATATTTAATTCTGTCCTCAGCAGGCAAGTCTGTACAGCCGGTGAAAAGTTAAAAAAAAATGCAGAATTCTCAGGAAAAGCTTTGAGTAATTACATGTTGCACAGACCAGAACAAAGACATAATGGAATGCATGGGCTCATCTGGCCTGATATTAGACACATAGCCAGATTAGATCCATTTTGTTGCAGATGGAATGGCAGATTAGATTGGTACAGAATGATCAAATAAAAGGAAAGTCAGAATGATTGACAGAATTACAGCACAGCTACTAGAGAGACAGTAAGTGTTCACGCACCAGCAAGAGCTGGCACCACATAGGGAGTGCAACATTCGTGTAAAGAAACATTAACAACTTATATTTATATAACACCTTTGACATAATAAAACGTCACAAGCTGCTTTACTGGAGAATTCAGAAACAAACCAAGCCACAAAAGGAGATATTAAGTCATATGACCAAAAGCTTGGCTTAAGAGGTAGGGTTTAAGGAGTGTCTTAAAAGGAGGAAAGCGAGGTGGAGAGGTATAGGGAGGGTATTCCAGAGCTTGGGGTCTAGGCAATTGAAGGCATGACCACCAACGGTGCAGCAATTACTATCAGGGATGCACAAAGAAGCCAGAATTAGAGGATTGTGGAGCTGGAGGAGATTACAGAGATCAGGAGTGGTGAGGCCATGAAGGGATTTGAAAACAAGGATGAGAATTTTTAAATCAAGATGTTGCTTAACCAGAAGCCAACATAGGTCAGCGAGCACAGGGATGATAGTGGAACAGGACTCTGGACTCGGTATGAGTTAAGACATGGGCAACAGAGTTTTGGATAACCTCAAAATTACAGAGAGTAGAATGTGGGAGACCAGCCAGGAGTGCATTGGAAGAGTCAAGTCTAGAGGTAACGAAGTCATGAATGAGGGCTTCAGCAGCAGATGAACTGAGACGGAGTGAAGTTGGGTGATGTTACACAGGTGGAAATGATGGTCTTAGTGATGGCATGAATGAGTCGGAAGCTCATCTTGGGGTCAAGTGTGACACCAAGGTTGCGAACAGACTGGCATAGTCTCAAACTGTTGCCAGGGTGAGGAATGGAGTCGGTAGCTAGGGAATGGAGTTTGGAATGGGGAACAAAGACAATGGCTTCAGTATTCCCAATATTTAACTGGAGGAAATTTCTGCTCATCCAGTATGGATAAGCAGTCTGATAATTTAGCAACAGTGGAGTCGTCGAGAAGTGGTGGTGAGATAGAGCCGAGTGTTGTCAGCATACACGTGAAAACTAACAGCGTGCTTTCAGATGCTGTTGCCGAGGGGTAGTATGTAGACGTGAAATAGGAGGGGGCCAAGGATAGATTCTTGATGGACACCAGATGTAACAGGGGATCAGGAAGAGAAGCCATTGCAAGTGATTCTCTGGCTACAGTTAGATAGATCAGAATGGAACCAGGTGAGAGCAGTCCTACCCAGCTGGACGACAGTGAAGAGGTGTTTGATTTACAATCAAATCTGAAGAAGAAGCAATGCTTGTATAAGAGACACAAGTGCTCAATAGGGTTTCTTCCATGAGGTTCAATGATTTGTTGCTGTAAGGAATCCCTTTGAATGGCTAGACTGAGAAATGTTGAAATGTTAAGAGCTATTGGCACCCTACAATTCAAATATCCGATAGAATCTGGGTCTTCAAGTTATGCCCCATCAGTCATTTGCAGCCCATGAGTCTGACCATCTAGTGCACAAAGCCTTAGTGACTTTTTATTTTGTATTTGCATTTTTTCTACTTCAGTCTTGCACTGTTAGATTTCTTACCCACTAATTTTGTCCGTTTTAAATTTTATGGATCTGTTGGTTTTGAAACAACTGTTCTCACTGAAAGGTTGAGAATGCCCCTCAAATGAGGGAACAGTACTGTTGCTTTAAATAAACAAATTGTATTCTCATGGGGCTCCACGATGCATAAGGAGAAACTGCTTAGACATTGGTAAAAAAAAATTCTACTGAATTCAGAGCCCCTATCTATAATTGGTCAATTACAGTTGTATCAGCTGCACTGCTCCGACACTGGGTCACACTGACTAAACTGAAGTTAAAGTATTCTCTTCCCTTGCTTGAAATTATTTTTGGAATAGAGTGCAACGGAATATTACTTTCACTTTGTAACAGCTCAAATGCAGGTAACAGTACATTCAGAGCCCACATTGGTATTGAAGTTACTGGAGCAGATCACAGACTGCATTCATTTTATGCAATTTAAAAACAATCTGGTGGAAAAGTTATTCTCAGGTCAGGAAGAGCATGGGTTAAAATTAGAATAAAGCACAATCTACAATACCCTCAAGGTACCTTAAACAAAAACTTTTGCACCAGGTTGGCAGCTCACCTACCAGCTGCCTCTGTGGATTCAAATTTATGTCCCAGAAATAAAAGGACAATGTTTTAGCCCACTGTACCAGCCACTTCTAAATTTTATTTTTATTTAGAGATACAGCACTGAAACAGGCCCTTCGGCCCACCGAGTCTGTGCCGACCAACAACCACCCATTTATACTAATCCTACAGTAATCCCATATTCCCTACCACCTACCTACACTAGGGGCAATTTACAATGGCCAATTTATCTATCACCTGCAAGTCTTTGGCTGTGGGAGGAAACCAGAGCACCTGGCGAAAACCCACGCGGTCACAGGGAGAACTTGCAAACTCCGCACAGGCAGTACCCAGATTTGAACCCAGGTCCCTGGAGCTGTGAGGCTGCGGTGCTAACCACTGCGCCGCCCAAATAATAGATTTAAAAACACATTGCAAGCTACTTCTAAATCAATGGATATCTGATCCATGCACAATTCTGCACCGAATACAGAATTCAAATAGACTAGATCCTGGGCCATTCCTGTTCATTGTACAAAACTTCACAGGCCTCTGGAAAGTAAATGTGAAGCCACCACAAGGTGTGCAATAGCAGTCTAGAATATCCCGACTTCGACATATAATCATTGTTGCTGCATCGTCACTGGGTCAAAATCCTGGAACTATCTACTTAACAGCACTGTTAACAGGAAGGCAGGAGTACAGATAGTGGAGGATCAGCTTCCCAAGTTAACAGTACAATTAGTGCTGAACACTGTCATTTTCCAGTAGACTGGGTTCCAGAATAAATGATTGAATAAGCATTTACTATAAACAAACTTTTGTAACATTTTGCTACACAGGGACAAAATATCTTAAAATAACAGAATATTACCCCCATTTTGCAACAGTTCAGATGCAGTTAACAGTACATTTGGAGTCCACATTGGTATTGGGGTTACTGGAGTAGATCAAAGCCTGCAGTTATTCTATGCAAATTAAATAGAGTTCAGTGGAAACTTGCAACAGATCAAGGGCATTGCTGCACACAGGGAGGGTTCAAGATTTAATTTTGAATTTTGTTTATGTTTTCATCGATAAATGCCAGTGCTTTGAGGCTGGTAGAGTAAAGAGCGCTTGTGGTTGGAAAGTAAAACAGAGACATACACCTGCAGAGCATATGTGGAAGAAACCTTTCAAAAAATACCACAGGAGTTAACGGGACCATTTCCAGACATGTAGACTGCACCTGTAGTCAGCAGGAGCCTGCCTGTACACCAGGAGATCGAATGGTACAGTTACCTTACAGCCCAGATAATAGCTGCAATGCTGAAATTTAGATGAAGAAACATTGCTGCTGCTAGTATAAAGAACAGCAGGAGGCAAGAAACTTAAAGTGCTTTTGGTTTCCTCTGCAGGCTCAGCACACATTGCCAGCACAGGACAGGATTTTGACATTAATGCTGCTGGCCTGTACAAAGCTCCTCCATCCTCTGGGGAAGAAAAGTTCCAATCACAACTTTAAAAAAATGCGAAAGTGCAGAATTGTTCCGATGCCATTGCTCATCTGTCGCCATCTATACTGTGCAATCCTCCAGCAATATAAACAGCCCTCAGCACCAGTGGTCAGCATGTACATTTCCTGCTTCTACTTGAAGCAACTGTCGTAATATAAAGACAATGTCAATTTCTGTGCAATATATTACAGAAAGCCTGCATTAAAAGATGTAACTGTATGTTACAGTATAGAACTCAGACAGATTCTGGCAGTGCATGATGTGAGCTCCAATCATTGGTATTTGCTAGGAAAAGCTGCATCATAAAAAACCCACTGAATTCAATATGCACAGTAATCAACCCTTAACCAATAGAACAAGTGGAACTCCACACACTTATACATACATATATACTGGCCAGCGCCCTTGAAGCAATGAGAGGCTTAAATTACTTTTTCCCCTTTTACATTATGGCTGAGCACCATAAGCAACAATAGGCAACTCACTTGCTACTGGAGGTGCAGAAACCCCTCTCAAGCAGGGGATTTGCACAATGCCTTTGACAGAAAGTCCCAATGATTGTAAATCTACAGGACACCCATTAACCATTATTAGGTCAGGTCCACGACTTTCTATTCGACTGCGACCTCTCAGCATCCCAGATTGACCAACAATGTATTTTCCACAATGCTGGCCTATGTAAACCTTACCCCATCAGGAATCATGCATTTACTGCAATATTTGCGACAGCATAAATGAGGCCAATTCAGCATCATAGGATTGGGGGAACAGTAGTAATTGCAAGTCTATTGAGTAGAGGATTTGAGTTAGGATATATGGCCCTGCCATCACCAAAGTTACTTCCCTGAAGTCGGCAGATGGTGAAGTACTCACAAACAGAAGTAAACAGATGTCCCGCTGGGTTGAACACTACTGTGAGCTGTACTCCTGAGAGTTGAACATCTCCCAGTCTGCGCTCGATGCTCTCTCGCAACTTCCTGTTATGGATGAGTTAGATGAAGAACCCTCACCACTGGAGCTCGAGACAGCCATAGACTGCCTAGCGAACAGAGGGGTACCAGGCAGGGATGAAATCCCAAACGAACTGCCCAAGCATGGAAAGTTTCCGTGCCAGCAGATCTACTGTGGATATTCTCCACACACCAGCTACAAGAGAAGTGTACAGAACAGAGTACACCCCTTTACCTTACTTTTGTAGATCTCATTAAGGCATTCGACACCATCAGCAGAGCAGGGTTCTACAAGATTTTGGAAAAAATTGGTTGTCCACTGTAGCTCCTCCCACAACATCCACTGCACTGTACAGTTTGATGTCTCCACTTCCAACAGTTTCGTAGTGAAGAATGGAGTGAAACAGGGTTGTGTCCTAGCTCCCACTCTGTTTGGTATCTTCTTCTCCATGCTCCTGAGCTTCGCCTTCCCTGCAGATATGGAAGGAGTCTACTTGCACACTAGGTCAGACCCATACTCTAAAATCTATCAAGGCTGTAAGCGAAGACAAAAACACATCACGTCCTGATGAGAGAACTCATCTACACTGATGATGCTGCGCTGGTCGCTCATACAGAAACTCAGCTACAAAGATTCATGGACTGTCTCTTCTGTGCCTGTAACTTGTGCTCCTTAACTATAAACATCAAGAAAACTGTGGTCATGGGACAAGGTGTTGGATCTCCGCCTGATCACACTAAATAACACTGCACTGAAAGTGTTAGCAAATTCTGCTACCTTGGATCCACGGTGACAGACAATCTGCCCCTTAATGCAGAGCTCGATACACACACAGGGAAAGCAGCTTCTACCTTTGGCCAACTTGTGAAACACGCATGGGATAACACCAAGCTGACTATTAGGACAAAGCTCATGGTTAAGAAGGCCTGTGTTCTCAGCACCTTGCTATATGGCTGTGAAATATAGGCGACTTACAGCTACCTGGAAAACAGCTCAATAATTTCCATCTTCGCTGTCTGCAGCACATTATGGGTACATCCTGACAGGACAAAATCACAAATCTGGCAGTCCTCTCAAAGGCAGAGCTCCAAAGTGTGTTGGCACTAATCAAATAGTGGCGGCTTTGGTGTATTGGACACGTCCGCAGGATGGAAGATGGTTGCGTACCCAAAGACCTTCTGTATGTTGAGGCAGCCAGGGTCAGACGACCAGTGGGGTGCCCAAAGCTCCGCTTCAAGGATGCTTGCAAGCGTAACATGAAGGCCCTATATGTCGACTATCGGGCTTGGGAGTCACTAGCTGGTGAAAGAGGGAAATGGCGGCACATCCTATGGACTGGTGTGCACTACCATGATGACCAGTTGCTACAGCAGCTTGGCAACAGATGACGTCAAAAACAACAACTCACAGCATCACTTGGCAGCTTCACGTGCAGTACTTGTGGCAGAACCTGCCTCTCAGATTTGTCTTCACAGCCATCGACAAAGGTGCACCAAGAGAAGACACCCCACCTAATTTGATTGTTTGTTGCGTGTCCATCATCTTTTGTTAGTGGAAGTATTCCAACAACAAGGAATAGAGGATTTGGGTTAGGATATATGGCTGCAGATGATTTCACAAATAGGCTGGAAAGTATTGCAATGATTTAAAAATGAGGTCCTTGTCGTCAAGTCAGAGGATAGGTAGCTGGAGGTGCTGAGCAAGGACAAAAGGAGACAGAAGTTTGGGATTCGCAGAGGGAGAGAAATCTGGCTGCAGATTTCTGGGTTTGCTGAACTTTGAGAGTCGGTGGGGGAGTCCTTTGCAAAAAGCATTTGAGAAGTCAATCCTTGAGGTGAAGATACAGGTGAAGGCTGCACCAGTGGAGAGGTATAATCAGCCACAGTCCGATTGCAAAATGGGCCCTTTGGCAATGGAAGGAGATGCGAAGTAGAAAGATCAATTCAGGCTGAAGCCAAAACTGCGCATCACTGGGCTCAAAAAGCAGCTAGGGAAGTAGTTTGACAGTTTAATACCCTGTATAGAATAATTTCAAATATGTTAAAGACCAGAGACTGTTTTTCTGTAGAGAAAGGATTTCGAAGAGTAAAAGCATAAATAATTGATCGCACAGTGTGCAAGAATAAGGCTTTAATAAAAGCATAAAGTGATGAGAATTGAATCCTCACATGCAGCAAGAAAAGCATCATTCCTTTTCTATCATCTTCTGTTGGAGCATCCCCTCTAACTCACCTCACTACTTACTGTCCCCAAGGACCAGGTGCTGATGGTTTGCTCAGTGATGACCAGGTCATTGTTTCACGATTTTTCATTCACCGTGGCATTTAGGACACAACTGACTTGAAACTCAAAAGGGATAGATAGCACAATGTCAGCCTCCTGCAACGACCAATCCAATTTCTAAATTACAAACGACACAACAGGCACAACAAAATAAAAGCAAAATACTACAGATGCTGGAAATCTGAAATAAAAACAGAGTGTGCTGAAAATACTCAGCAAGTCAGGCAGCATCTGTGCAGAGAGAAGCAAAGTTAACATTTCAGGTCTGTATGACTGCATCCCAGCAGCTCTTAAAAATCGTCATTTCCCCAATACATTGCTAGCTTCTTGGCATGAATCTAAAGGTTTTCATTAACGGATAATGTTTTGAACAGGTGAAATTTAGTGCGTTCGCCGAGAAAACCACACTAAGCGAAAAGGATCCCCGCTCTAAAAACAAGCCTGGTTACATAAGGGAAATGTGTGTGCATATGAGATGCAAGACAACTGTTGGTTTTGATTTTGTTAATAATTAAACCATTCATTTCATGCTCTACACTTGTGAGTCAGTATTTTAGTGCACTTAGCTGCCACATCAATGTTCATGCTGCAGTACATTTTATAAATTCATGTAAAACAGAGCATAAAAATTCAATTCTCACACACAAAACCTTAGAAACAGTGTAATTGCTGTGATTGCCCATATATGAGCAGACCCAAGGTTTACAAGAATCAGAAAATACTAACAACTGCAACTTGTCACAACTCAAGTTAAAGTAATGACCAGTAATTTGTTTGGAAGGGGGAAAGGGGGGTGGGGAAGGGGGAAAGGGGGGTGGGGAATGAGGAAGAAGTCCATAAACCAGTTTCACCCCAGTTCATGTCCCACTTCAGAGACTGGAGCACAAAATCTAGGCTGACACTCCAGCGCAGTAGCGAGGGAGTGCTGCCCTGTTAGAAATGCCGTCTTTCAAGTGCATGTAAAAAATCCCAAAACACTATTCAAAGAAGAACATAACATAAGAACATAAGAACTAGGAGCAGGAGTCGGCAATTCAGCCCCTCGAGCCTGCCCCGCCATTCAATACGATCATGGCTGATCTCATCTCAGCCTCAACTCTACTTTCCTGCCCGTTCTCCATAACCTTTCAACCCAGTACTAATTAAAAATCTGTCTATTGCCTCCTTACATTTACTCAATGTCCCGGCATCCACCGCACTCTGGGTAGTGAATTCCACTGACTCACTACCCTTCGAGAGAAGTAATTTCTCCTCATCTCGGTTTTGAATCTGCTACCCCTTATCCTAAAACCATGACTCTCGTTCTAGATTGCCCCACAAGAGGAAACATCCTCCCTACGTCTACTTTGTCAATCCCCTTAATCATCTTGTATACCTCAATTAGATCTCCTCTCATTCTTCTAAACTCTAGAGAGTAAGGGCCTAAACTGCTCAATCTCTTCAGAAGACAAACCCCTCATCCCTGGAATCCATCTGGTGAACCTCGTCTGAACTGCCTCCAATGCAACTACATCCTTCCTCAAGTAAGGGGACCAAAACTGTACGCAATACTCCACGTGCAGCCTCACTAATGCCTTTTACAGTTGCAATACTTCCCTACTTTTATATTCTATTCCTTTAGCAATAAATGCCATTTTCCTTCCTTATTCCCTGCTGTACCTGCATACTAGCTTTCTGCGATTCATGCACGAGGACACCCAGATCCCTCTGCACCGAAGCACTCTGAAGTTTCTCTCCATTTAGATAATAATTTGCCTTTCTATTCTTCCGACCAAAATGGATAACCTCACACTTATCCCCATTAAACTCCATCTGCCAAATTTTGGCCCATTCACCTAACCTATCCAAATCCATTTGTAAATTTCTTATTTCCTTGTTGCAACTTACTGTCCCAGTTATTTTAGTGTCATCTGCAAATTTGGCTATAGTACCTTCTATCCCTGCATCCAAGTCATTCATATAGACTGTAAATAGTTGGGCTCAAGGACCGAACCCCGTGGTACCCCACTAGTTAAATCTTGCCAACCAGAAAAAGACCCATTTATCCCGACTCTCCGTTTTCTGTTGGTTAGCCAATCCTCTATCTAAGCTAATAAATTGCCCCTAACCCCATGTGATCTTATCTTGTGCATTAACCTTTTGTGCAGCACCTTATCAAATGCCTTCTGGAAGTCCAGATATACTACATCTACAGGATCCCCATTATCCACTTTGCTTGTCACAGCTTCGAGGAACCCTAGCAAATTAGTCAAACACGATTTATCCTTCATAGAACTATGCTGACTCTGAAGGATTGTGTTTTGACTTTCTAAATGTCCTGTTATTACTTCCTTAATACTGGATTCTAACAATTTCCCAATGACAGATGTTAAACTAACTGGTCTATAGTTTCCTACTTTCTGCCTCCCTCCCTTTTTGAATAAGGGCGTTATATTAGCTTTTTTCCAATCCAATGGGACCTTTCCCGCATCCAGGGAATTTTGGAATATTATAACCAATGGATCCACCATCTCCGCTGCCACTTCCTTGAAGACCCTGGGATGTAGGCCTTCAGGTCCTGCGGACTTGTCTGCCTTCAATCCCAACAGTTTGCTCAGTACTTTTTCCCTAGTGGTGATGATTGTTCTAAGTTCCTCTCTTTCTATAACCTCTGCATTACCTGTTACTATTGGGACGGTACTAGTGTCCTCCACCTTGAAAACTGAGGCAAAATACTGATTTAGTGTCTCCGCATTTGTGTGCTTCCCTCTATTAACTCCCCAGTCTCATCCTCCAAGGGACCAACATCCACTTTAGCTACTCTCCCTCAACAAACATCTAAAAGAACAGATGCTCTGGTCATGTCTCATTGTTGCTTGTTAGGGCTTGCTGGGTGCAAACTGGCTGCTGCGTTTCCCACAATAGCACTTGCGCTTCAAAAGTACTTCATTGGTTGTAAAGTGCCGAGGTCACATCAATGCAAATCTTTATTTTTTCTATGTATATATATATATATATATATATATATATATATAACAACTTGCACTAATATAGTGCTTTTAATGTAGAATAAAGTCCCAAATCATTTCACAAAGATCTCCAAGGGGATCCCTTATTTTATGTCATCTTCACATCTGCTCCACTGTTTTTGGAAGAAGTTGTTCAGCACATAGGGGCCTAGCTGCTCTACCTATGGAAAAATTATAAAAACCTCGAGTTGCCAAAACTCAGAACAAATGCGCATCCCTAATAAGGGGAGTTGTCATTTCCAAGTTCCTGAGGTGGTAAATCAGGGTGCACAAGTGCATAGGGAATGGAGTGTGCATTTCTAAAACTGGCATCTAACCAGAGGAAGTCAGCCCCAAATTATTAAAAGTTTCCAAGTTACTTGCATGATGGTCAATATCCATCTGTAGGACATATAGCCCGCTAAAATGATTTGACTAATATCATGCAAATGTCTGCAGTCCAAAAATGCTGCGTTTTTACAAGAAAATTAAACAGAAATATGATGAACTGCATTGTTCCCAGGTCTTGAGAGACATAGTGCAATGGTTCAGGGGAGCTGCTGGAGCCAATCTAACTCAGAGAAATTAAAGTAACTTTGCAGTCTTGGGACGTGTGTTCATTTCTCCAAATTCATAAATAGCCAAGGAAGGAATAATGTCCATTGATAAAAAATGTCCAATTGTAGCTCAGTGTATTTATCTGTGTTTGATGGATTTCCTATTTCAATGCACATATGAGAGTGAGTCCATCCCTTGGGCCACCTGTGAGCAAATCCTAAACAAGCTTTCCATTTCAGGGTGTTTTCTGCAAGTGTCCCCAGGAGTCACTCTTCCTGCAGAGATGATATTGACCTCTGTACAGAAGGTGATTGGGAAACATTAATCACCAAAGAGAAAGACTGCGCAATTATGATTCCCTCCCTTCCCCCCTCTCCTCCAAGTGAATAATGCATTCAATGTCATGAAAAACTCCAGGTGAGGCATCAGCTTTCTACATTAATTGAAACATGGATAACATGGAAACATGGATAACTTTTGGGAGACTACTACAGTGGAGTGATCTCAAGTATTGAGTCTAGAACTATTTTACTTCTTTTAAAAATTTGTTTCATGGGATGTGAGTGTCACTGGCAACGCCAGCATTTGTTGTGCATCCCTAATTGCCCTTGAGAAGCTAGTGGTGAGCTGCTTTCTTGAACAGCTGCAGTCCATCTGGTGTAGGTACACCCACAGTGCTGTTAGGGAGGGGGTTCCAGGATTTTGATCCAACGACAGTGAAGGAATAGCGATATATTTCCAAGTCAGAAAGGTGTGGGGCTTGGAGGGGATCTTACAGATGGTGGTGTTCCCACGCGTCTGCTGCCCTCATCCTTCTAGGTGGAAGAGGTCACTAGTTTGGAAGGTGCTGCTGAAGGAGGCGTGGCGAGTTACTGCAGTGCATGTTGTAGATGGTACACACTGCTGCCAATGTGTGTCGGTGGCGGAAGGACTGAATGTTTAAGGTTATGGATGGGGTGCCGATCGAGCAGGCTGCTTTGTCCTGGATGGTGTTGAGTTTCCCAAGTGTTGTTGGAGCCACACTCGTCTAGGCAAGTGAAGAGTATTCTATCACACTCTTGACTTGTGCCTTGTAGATGGTGTACAGGCTTTGAGGAGTCAGGAGATGGGTTAGTCACTGCAGAATTCCCAGCCTCTGACCTGCTCTTGTAGCTACAGTATTTATATGACTGCTCCAGTTCAGTTTCTGGTCAATGGTAACCCCCCCTAGGATGTTGCATCTCCTGACAAAAGTGCAAGAGATTAAACATCATGTAAACAATGAGGAATACTTAAAGGAGGAGTGGGCTTTGAGATGGAGGCCACATTTCCATGTCCCCACCTCAAAAATTCTGGGAAGATGGTGGCCCTGTTTCAGAAGCCAGCTACCCTGTGGGGAGTTGTTTTTTGTTCAAGCTTATTTTTAAAACTAGTTCCAGGCTATGTTTTTCAAACATTTGAACTCTAGGCATGTGAGGGACTTTACTGGAAATGCTTATTTCACACAATTGAAACAGGACCTCAGCTAACTAGCTTTAAACAGGTATGGAACACTGCAGACCAGTGACCTCAAGCAGGGAGGGTTGATATTAATCATTCGTCATATTTTACTGGTTGTGTCCTAGCAGTGAATACAAAAACCTGCTCTTCTGACACTGATGGAGCACAGAAGGTTAGAAAAGCTTACAAAAAGCACAGTATTCCTACACAGGTATGGTAAGTGAAATGGAATTAAGCCAGGACAGAATACAAGCTTATGATGCTGGGCAACTTGGAGTTTGTGCACAGCACTGACCAAGGATGCTATTAAGAAAAGAGTTAATAGAAACTAAACCTGGGAAATGACAAAGACATGGATTAGAGTTTTGGCGGCAGTGGAATAAGGTAGGGGAAAAGACAGAAAATACTGATGAGATTGTGCATTATTGGGTTAAGTCTGAGCAAACAGCCTGGAAAGTGGATGGAGTTACAGGCTAAAGGGCAAAGATTTTAAGGGAGCAGGACCCAAAACGAGCTCCATCTTGATGACGGCGCACAGAGAATAGCACGATGAAAGCTGTAGAGTTGCGAGCAGCAGCAAGGAGATAAAAATAGATATTGCAAGTATATGTAGGGAACCTGACTCATAACTTGACAACGATGACAAATAATATATTAATAAGCAACAGGAGAGTACTAAAAATTGAATCGGTTATAAAGGATGAGATAACTGGACACTTGGAAAATAATGATATGATCGGGTTGAATCAACATGGATGACTCTAAACCTGTTGGGAGTTTTTTGAGGATATTACTTGTAGCATCGATAAAGGAGAACCAGTGGATGTGGTGTATTTGGATTTTCAGAAGGCTTTTGATAAGGTCCCACATAGGAGATTAGTAAACAAAATGAGAGCACATGGGCTTGGGGGTAATATAATGCAATGGATTGAGAATTGGTTAACAGACAGAAAGTAGAGAGTAGGAATAAATGGGTAATTCTCAGGATGGCAGGCTGTTATTAATGGGGTACCGCAAAGATCAGTGCTTGGGCCACAGTTGTTCACAATATACATAAATGATTTGGATGTGGGGACCAACTGTAATATTTCCAAATTTGCTGATGACACAAAACTAGGTGGGAATGCAAGTTGTGAGGAGGATGCAAGGAGACTTCAAAGGGATTTGGACAGACTAAGTGAATGGACAAGAACATGGCAGATGGAATATAATGTGAATAAGTATGAAGTGATCCACTTCGGTAGAAAAAACAGAAAGGCAGAATATTTCTTAAATGGTGAGAGGTTGGGAAGTCTTGATGTCCAAAGTGACCTGGGTGTCCTTGTGCATGAGTCAATAACAGCTAGTATGCAGGTGCAGCAAGCAATTAGGAAGGCAAATGGTATGTTGGCCTTCATTGCAAGGGGATGAGTGTACAGGAGTAAAGATGTCTTGCTGCAATTGTATAAAGCCTTGATGAGACTGCACCTGGAGTATTGTGTCCAGTTTTGGCCTCCTTATCGAAGGAAGGATATACATGCCATAGAGGGAGTGCAAAGGAGGTTCACCAGACTAATCCCTGGGATGGCGGGATTGTCTTATGAGGAGTGATTGCAGAAACTGGGCCTGTATTTTCTAGAGTTTTGAAGAATGAGAGGTGATCTCATTGAAACTTACAAAATCCTTACAGGGCATGACAGGGATAGGATGTTTTCTCTAACTGGTGAGTCTAGAACCAGGGGACAGTCTCAGAACAAGGGGTCGGCCATTTAAGACTGAGATGAGGAGGAATTTCTTTACTCAGAGGTGGTGAATCTGTGGAATTCTCTATCCCAGAGGTCTGGAAGCTCAACCATTGAGCATGTTCAAGACAGAAATCGATAGATTTCTGGATACTAATGACATCAAGGGATACGGGGATAGTGGGGAAAAATAGCGTAGAGGTAGATGATCAGCCATGATCTATTAGGGGCGGCACAGTGGTTAGCACCGCAGCCTCACAGCTCCACCTCACAGGTGCTGCCTGTGTGGAGTTTGCAAGTTCTCCCTGTGTCTGCGTGGGTTTTCTCCGGGTGCTCTGGTTTCCTCCCACACGCCAAAGACTTGCAGATTGATAGGTAAATTGGCCATTATACATTGCCCCTAGTGTAGGTAGGTGGTAGGGAAATATAGGGACAGGTGGGGATGTGGTAGGAACATGGAATTAGTGTAGGATTAGTATAAATGGGTGGTTGATGGTCGGCACAGACTCGGTGGGCCGAAGGGCCTGTTTCAGTGCTGTATCTCTAAACTAAACTAAACTATTTGAAGCGCGAAGCAGGCTTGATGGGTTGAATGGCCTACTCCTGCTCCTATTTCCTATGATCCTAGGGCACACGACATACGATTGTGCAGGTATGGGATGAGGAGATTTTGTAGACATGCTGGCTACACTGGAATGTATAGATGCCACAGAATCACAGAGAATAATACAGTGCAGAAGAGGCCCTTTGGCCCCTCGAGTCTGCACCGATGCATTAAAGACACCTGACCTGTCTACCTAATCCCATTTGCCAGCACTTGGCCCATAGCCTTGAATGTTATGATGTGCCAAGTGCTCATCCAGGTACTTCTTAAAGGATGTGAGGCAACCTGCCTCTACCACCCTCCCAGGCAGTGCATTCCAGACCGTCACCACCCTCTGGGTAAAAAAGTTCTTCCTCAAATCCCCCTTAAACCTCCTGCCCCTTACCTTAAACTTGTGACCCCTTGTAACTGACCCTTCAACTAAGGGGAACAGTTGCTCCCTATCCACACTGTCCATGCCTCTCATAATCTTGTACACCTCGATCAGGGCACCCCTCAGTCTTCTCTGCTCCAGCGAAAACAACCCAAGCCTATCCAACCTCTCTTCATAGCTTAAATGTTCCATCCCAGCCAACATCCTGGTGAATCACCTCTGCACCCCCTCCAGTGCAATCACATCCTTCCTATAATGTGGCGACCAGAATTGCACACAGTACTCCAGCTGTGGCCTTACCAAAGTTCTACCAGAAGTAGAGAAGCAATGGAGAGGATGGAGTTGTTGACTGCTGGCTACACTGGGATGTAATGATGTCACAGAATTTGAGAGGTTGGACTGCTGGCTACACTGGGATATATAGGTAGCATAGAAGAGTAGCAGCAGTGACGAGGATAGAGCATTTGACCAAAGACCAGAGTAGTTGAGGAGATGACAAGAAATTGTACTTTGGTGACTTTGACCAGTTGGCGGGAATGTACATTTCCTTTCAGTTAAAAGCGGCAAATGGAGACACCATTTATGTCTCTTTTGTTCATGCTACACCCCAGTAAGGAAGTATCTGGTACTTTTTCTATCTTTTCTGTTTCCCTTACTCTTTTCATCAGAGCATATGCTTTGTAACAGGGCTTTTGTCATATTCTATACTTCAGGCGAGTAATCTGTTACTTTACATTTTGGTTCAGTAATGGTATCAAGGGATATGGAACTAAGGTGGGTAAATGGAACTGAGGTACAGATCAGCCAGGATCTAGTTAAATGGTGCAGCAAGCATGAGCAGCTGAATGGTTCTGTTCCTATGCGCCTATAAAATACTAACATACGAAAGTACAAATTCGGAGCAGGAGTAGGCCACTCAGCCCCTTGAGCCTACTCCACCATTCAACAAGATCATGGCTGATCTGATTCTAACCTCAACTCCACATTCCCCCAATAGCCTTTTCACCTGCTCCTTATCAAGAATCTATCTACCTCGGCCTTAAAGATATTCAAAGACTCTGCTTCCACTGCCTTTTGAGGAAGAGAGTTCCAAAGACTCACCACCCTCTAAGAAAAAGTTTCTCATCTGTCTTAAATGGGCGACCCCTTATTTTTAAACAGTGACCTTGAGTTTTAGATTCTCCCACAAGTGGAAATATCCTTTCCACATCCACCCTGTCAAGACCCCTCAGGATCTATTTGTTTCAATCAAGTTGCCTCTTACTCTTCTAAACTCCATCGGATACAAGCCTAGCATGTCCAACCTTTCCTCATAAGACAACTCGCCCATTCCAGGTATTAGTCTAGTAAACCTTCTCTGAACTGCTTGCAATGCATTTATGTCCTTCCTTAAATAAGCAGACCAATACTCAGTGCTCGAGATGTTCTCTCGCCAATGCCCTATATAACTGTAACATAACCTCCCTACTTTGGTATTCAATTTGCCTTGCAATAAATGATAACATTCCATTAGCTTTCCTAATTACTTACTGTACCTGCATACTAACCTTGTGAGATTCATGCAGTACAACACCCAGATCCCTCTGCATCTCAGAGCTCTGCAATCTCTCACCATTTAGATAATATGCCTTTACATTCTTCCTGGCAAAATGGACAATTTCACATTTTCCCACGTTATACTCCATTTGCCAGATCTTAGCCCACACACTTAACCTCTCTATATCCCTTTGTAGCCTCCTTATGTCCTCTTCACAACTTACTTTCCTATCTATCTTTGTGTCATCAGCAAATTTAGCAACTGCACCTTCGGTCCCTTCATCCAAGTCATTTATATCGTCATGCAGATCCCCACCTGCCAAGAATGAGGCATATTAATTTTGTCATATGAACATTGATTTTAAACTGTTGCTGGAGTGAAGAAATGACTTGTTTGAAGATCACCAGACACTGGGCTGGAAGGACATTTGCATATTAAGAGAAGCTGCTTGTGGAGACAAAGGACTATTCCCTGCTCCAATTAACCCGAATGAATTCTGCTCACCAGACATTGAAGGCAAGGAAGTGCATTCCAGGTCCTGCTAAGATGATACAATCCACAGAGCCAGGACTGGTTAAACCAGCTGGTCACATTACTAACTGGTTGGTCCATGTTTTTTGGACTAGCCACAGGACAGTTCGAATTCAGAAGGCAGTTTGAAACTGAAGCTGAAACAAGCAAGTCTCTCGCCTGGCTGTCTCTCTCTCTCTCTCGCTCTCTTTCTCCCAAGCCACTGCTCCTGCGGAAGACACGTAAACCTCAAGAGAGAGGCTCCTACATCGGAACAAGTTGAAGCGTGAACTGGGCCCCAACAAACTGCAAGACTTACCGGCAACCAAAGACTCTACATTGAACTTAAAGGACTGTAACTATCAGATATTGCCTCAAACGTTTCCCCTTTATTCAGTCTACTTTTTCTGTCTCTATCTGTGTGTGTGTTTATCATACAGGGTGGTTATGCTGCAGTTATACAAGGCATTGGTGAGACCACATCTGGACCAATGCGTGCAGTATTGGTCTCCTTATTTAAGGAAAGACGTAAATGCGTTGAAAGCAGTTCAGAGATGGTTTATTAGACTAATACCTGGAATGGGCGGGTTGTCTTATGAGGAAAGGTTGGACAGGCAGTCGCATATTTGTAGTCGTTAACTGGCTTAGAGTTTAAGATTAATAAACTTCTACCTTTCTTGTTTAAATCTAAGGAAAGCTGTTTGATTTCCTTGTCTTACAATTGGAGCAGCGAACCAGGATTCACTAAGGGAGAGCTAAAAACACGGTGTTTCTAAAATTAAACCTTGTTCCGAATAAACCAGACAAAGGCTGAGAGGGAACCCTAGACTCCTTCTCACCTGGTCGTAACAGAAATTTGGGGGTTCGTCCAGGATTTTACCCATAAACGACAAATTGGAAGTGGGAAGCCAAATTGTTCCCAAACAAAAGAGAAAAGATTCAATACAGGTTTTCTTGGTTGTGTGTGCTAGAATACTAACATGTCTGGAACTGAAGCTAGTAGTTCCCCAAGCCAGGGTGAAGTAACTTGGGATAAGTTAAAAGCACTGTCTATGGAGGAATTGAAGGAAATGGCTGAGCAGTGTGGGATCACTGTACGTGGCAAGGCTAGGAAGTCTGAAATCCTAAGACGAGTGGCCAACCATTTTTCCCTTGAATTTGAAGAAGCAGAAGCAGGATGAGAAGGAGACCCTGACAGGGTATTGCTAGCAAAGCTACAATTGGAACAGAGGAAACTTGAATTAGAGGAGAAAGAAAGAGCCTTCCAGAGGGAACGTGAAGAGAGAGAGAGAGAGAGAGAGAAAGAATGTGAAGAAAGAGCACTAAGGCGGCTTGAGTTAACAAGGAGGCAACAGAGTAACCCCAGTGAAAGCATGGCCAATATGGAGGAGTGTAATTCAGGGCTGGGTACAGAATTGTTAAAACTTTCCCAAGTGTTTTTTTGTGTCTTTTGAAAAACTGGCAAGGCAGTTAAAGTGGCCAGCTGAGGCTTGGACTCTGCTCTTACAGAGTAAATTAGTAGGAAAAGCCCATGAGGTTTTTTCCATGTTGCTAGATGAGTTTTTATCAAATTATGAACTGACAAAAAATGCCATCCTCGGGGCATATGAGTTAGTATCGGAAGCCTATCGCCAAAAGTTTAGAACCCTCAAGAAGCAAGCAGATCAAACTTACCTGGAGTTTGAGAGAAATAAGCAGCCGGCTCTTGACCAGTGGCTGAGGGCTCTTAAAGTACAGCTCAGCTATGAAAATCTCAGAAGTAATTTTGCTAGAGGAATTTAAAAACTCTCTCCCACTGTCCATGGAGACACATGTAGAAGAGAAAAGGCTCAAAGCTCGGCAGGCAGCAGTCCTGGCCGATGAGTTTGCTCTCATTTACAAGTCAGTTTCCCAGGGGAAATCCTTTACTGATCACCCCCACAAATACGAAAAGGATAGATGGTGGGAAGGTGATCGAAGACCAAGCAGTCCTGGGAGGGAAGGAAAAGCAGGAGACACAGGGGGCCCTCTTCCAGCCAAAAAGGAAGGTGCTAAAAGTAGGAGTGGGACCCAGAGATCTGTGTGCTTCCATTGTAATAAAGCAGGGCATTTAAGAGCTGACTGCTGGAAACTAAAGGGAAAACCTGTAGGGTTAATCAGGGCACACCCACTCAGTGAAGCAGGGACCCTGATGGAAAGAACAGCATAACGAGCTGTGGCTTTAACTGCAGTAAGAGAGACACCTAGGAAGCTTACGGCTGCAAGTGCAGAAAAATTTAATAGGATTCCTGAAGGTCATCAGGGTTTTGTGTCTGAAAGGAGAGTAACCCCATGCCCCTCGAGTGGGGCAAGCAAGCCCATAGCAATCCTCAGGGACACAGGGGCCACTAGATCCCTTTTACTGGGAAAAGCCTGACCTTTTCCCCCCAGAGAGTGCAGTAAAGTCCAGAATGGTGGTGAATGGTATTGGAGGGCAGCATATACCTGTACCTTGACACCAGGTGCACTTGGAGTGTGACCTAGTTTTGGGACCGGTCTCCCGTAGGGATTGTCCCTAGTTTGCCTGTGGACTGGGTTGACCTGTTCCTAGGTAATGATCTGGCGGGGATGAAGGTGGTAGCTACCCCAGTAGTGAAAGAGAGACTGCAGGAAGTCAGAGGGACAGGGCAGTGGCAGGAGATAGTCCCCTGCAGTTTCCTTGAATGTGTAATGAGTGAGGTCATGATAAAACCAGCTCTCCCAGATGAGACTGAATTGGCACTGCAGGCAGATACCCATGAGGTCTGTCTATCTGAGACTTTCTTTGGAAAGTTAGAAGACCCAGGGAATGAATTAAATGGATCTTCCCTAGCTGAGGCTCAACGAGTTGACCCAGTACTGAGAGAGTTAGCACAAGCTGCCCAATCTGAAATTGAAGCAGAGGGAGTCCCTGATTGCTACTATTTAAAGAATGAGGTACTGATGAGGAAGTGGAGTTCTCCTCACAGACCTGCGAGCAAGGAACGGACAGTGGTTCACCAGTTCGTGGTGCCGCAGAGGTACCAAAGAGAAATAGTAAGAATGGCCAATGAGACTACAGTTGCTGTATACGTCAGTATACAAAAAAACCAAAGCCCACATAAGATAGCAGTTTGACTGGCCAAAACTCCACAAAGATATGGTGGAGTACTGTAGGAGTTGTCATGTTTGCCAGGTTGAGAGGAAACCCCAACCTACAGTGAAATCTGCACCCCTAAGTCCTGTATCGGTGTTTGGAGGATCCTTCAGCAGAGGGCTGATAAACTGTATGGGATCCCTGCCAAGAACAAAAGGGACAGGCAGGTACAAGGCTGGCAACAGGTTAGAATGGAACGGGGCACAGTGACATCAAGGCGGGAAACGTGCATTTGGACTCTGCACTGGTCTGCAGTGAGCGATTCCATCCAAGGTAGAGCACAACCTCTTCAATAAAGTTGATTATATTCCGGTGGTTGGGTCAGGTCAGGGCGGGTGCGGGAAAAAGTCAAAGGACTCGGGCCAGGTTTGATGTGGTTCTGTCGGGCTCGGGTCGGGTTTCATTTGCAGAGCCGATCAGGCCTTTAGTATGGAGGTGTCATGCAGAACCCCACCTGTCAAGAACGAGGCATATTAATTTAATCATATGAACACTGATTTTTTAACTGTTGCTGGAATGAAGAAATGACTTGCTTGAAGATCACCAGACACTGGGCTGGAAGACCATTTACTAAGAGAGGTTGCTTGTGGAGACTATTCCCTGCTCCAATTAACCCAAATGAATTCTGCTCACCAGATATTGAAGGCAAGGAAGCGCATTCCAGGCCCTGCTAAGATGATACAATCCACAGAGCCAGGATTGGTTAAACCAGCTGGTCACATGACCAACTGGCTGGTCCAGGTTTTTTGAACTAGCCTCAGGCCAGTTTGAATTCAGAAGGCAGTTTGAAACTGACGCTGAAACAAGCAAGTCTGTCGTCTGGCTGTCCATGTCTCTCACTTTATCCCAAGCCACCGGAACCATGGAAGACACATAAACCTCAAGAGAGAAAAGGCTCCTACATCAGAAAAAGTTGAAGCGTGAACTGGGCCCCAACGAATTGCAGGACTTACCGGCAACAAAGACTCTATATTTAACTTAAAGGACTGTAACTATCAGATATTGTCTCAAACTTTTCCCCTTTATTCCTTCTACCTTTTCTGTCTGCGTGTGTTTATCGCGATGCATTTTTGTAGTCATTAACCAGCTTAGAGTTTAAGATTAATAAACTTCTATCTTTCTTATTTAAATCTAAGGAAACCGGTTTGATTTATTTGCCTTAGAAGTGGAGCAGTGAACCAGGATTCACTAAGGGGGAGCTAAAAACACAGTATTTCTAAAATTAAACGGTTACGTTTGAACCAGGCAAAGGCTGAAAGGGAACCCTAGACCCCTTCTCACCTGTTCGTAACAATATAAATTGTAAAAGGTTGAGGCCCCAGCACAGATCCCTGTGGCACACCACTCATTACATCTTGCCAACCAGAAAATGACCCTACTATTTCCAATTAGCTAGCCAATCTTCTATCCATGCCAATATGTTACCGCACCACCCCCCCCTCCCACACCATGAGCTTTTATTTTCTGCAATAACCTTTGATGTGGCACCTTATCAAATGCCTTCTGGAAATCTAAGTACTATACATCCACCAGTTCCCCTTTATCCACAGCACATGTTACTTCTTTAAAGAACTCCAATAAATTGGTTAGACAAGATTTCCCTTTCACAAACCCATGTTGACTCTTGCCTGATTACCTTCAATTTTTCTAAGCGCCCTGCTATAACGTCTTTAATAATAGCTTCTAACATTTTCCCTATGACAGATGTTAAGTTAACTGGCCTGTAGTTTCCTGCTTTCTGTCTCCCTCCCTTTTTGAATAAAGGAGTTATACTGGCTATTTTTCAATCTCATGGAACCTTGCCCGAACCTGGGAATTTTGGAAAATTAAAACCAATGCATCAACCAGCTCACTAGCCACTTCTTTTAAGATCCTAGGATGAAGTCTATCAGGACCCGGGGACTTGTCAGCCTGCAACTCCAACAATTTGCTCAGTATTGTTCACCAGAATCAATTTATTTTCTTTGCTAGTTGCTGGTGAATCCAGCACATGGAATACAACTGATCTTCCATGCAGAATTAAGTCTTTCCAGTTGCAAACCTTTCTTGGCCACCAGCTCTGCCTCACCACAACCTCTTTTGACTCCCTCCACTGTCTCTGATTTGACACACTATTTGTCCAGTACCCAGTGCTGGATAAACTGAAATTTTCTAAGTTAATATTGGTTAATAGTAATATAAGTCACTGACTCCATCCCTCTCCCTGGAAACTGTGAGGCTGAACAAGTCCTTTTGGAAACTTGTTGTCTTTGACCCCAAAATGAGCTTCTGTCCACATATAATGCTTCATAACCATGACCACCTCCAAAATATCAAACGATTCTGCCCCTGCCTCAGCTCACCTGCTGCTGAAACCCTCATCCATGCCTTTGTTACCTCTAGACTTGACTATTTCAATGCTCTCCTGGGCAACCTCCCAACCTCCACCTTACATAAACTTTGCTGCCCATATGTTAACTCACATCAAGTTCAGTTCACCCATCACCCCTGTGCTCACTGACCTACATTGGTTCCTAGCAATTTTAAAATTATTATCCTTGTTTTCAAATGCCTCTGTGGCCTTACCCCACCCCCCGCCATCTCTCTAACATCCTCCAACCTTCCAATATCGCATGACCACGACGGGCCAAATGGCCTCCTTCTGTGCTGTAACTATTCGATAATCACTGTGCTCCTCTAATTCTGGCCTTTAGTGCATCCCTGATTTCCACCATATGCAGTCGTGCCTTCAGCTCCTAGGCCCTAAGTTCTGGAATTCCCTCCCTGGCTGTCTCTCCTCCTTTAAGAATTTCTTTAAACCTACCTCTTTGACCGTGCTTTTGGTCACCTGTCCTAACATCTCATGTAGTTCGGTGTCAAATTTTGTTTGATAGATGCTCATGTGACATGTCTCAGGACATTTTATTATTTTAAAGGTGCTACATGATTACAAGTTGTTGTGCAAAAGCAGGAAAATGAACTGGGCCTCGCCAGACGACAAGCAGACTGACCCAAGTTTGTTACTTTATGCCTTCTGTTGGGAAGTATCTGGTTCCAGTTTTAACTCCAATTTTTGAGATAATTAAACAAATTAATGACAGCAAAACTTTTAGTTCAAAAAGCTCCCCTCCACCTCAATTGTGGGCACTGGATAGCTTCACACACTGCAGGAAGCAACTGAGCTAGACAAAGGTGAGGCTGTTTTTAAGTATTTTCAAATGGACTTGCTAATACAGTATAAAGAATCCACACAGTAAAATAATCATTGCCATATTCTTGCTTTGCCATTCCACAAGAATTCCAATTCTAATCAGTGCAGTGAAAAGCCGCACAGGGTACTCAAACTCAACTTGTGCAGATGCCTATTGGCATGGTTAGAAGTATTCTCACTATCCTTAGTGCTGACTCTTCTCAATGCAAGTCGTCCTGGTCCCAGGACTGCTGTTTTAGTGATTAGTGAAATGGGCAAACATGTGACAAATACGGATAAGTGTGAAGTGATGCGCCATGGGAGAAACAACATGGAGAGGCAGTTTGATATTAATGATAATATTCTGAAGGGGTGGTGGGGGTTGGGTGGAAGAGTTTGCAATTAGAGCATGGCTACCTGACTCGAACCCGACGACGGGTGGGGTCGCTCTTCTAGGTCTGGCATTCAGGCTCGGGTCGGGTTGGACATGGTGACGGCCAGGACGTCAAGGCGGGAAAATTGGTTGGCAGACAGGAAACAAAGAGTAGGGATAAATGGGTCTTTTCCCGAATGGCAGGCAGTGACTAGTGGGGTACTGCAGGGATCGGTGCTAGGACTCCAGCTATTCACAAAATATATTAATGATTTAGATGAGGGAACTAAATGTAATATCTCCAAATTTGCAGATGACACAAAACTGGGTGGGAGGGTGCGCTGGGAGGAGGATGCAGAGAGGCTTCAGGGTGATTTGGACAGGTTGAGTGAGTGGGAAAATGCATGGCACATGCAGTATAATATGAATAAATGTGAGGTTATCCACTTTGGTAGTAAAAACAGGAAGGCAGATTATCTGAACAGCTATAAACAGAGAGGGGAATATGCAACGAGACATGGGTGTTCTCGTACACCAGTCGCTGAAGGTAAGCATGCAGGTGCAACAGGCAGTAAAAAAGGCAAATGGTATGTTGGCCTTCATAGTGAGAGGATTCGAGTAAAGGAGCAGGGATGTCTTGCTGCAATTATACAGGGCCTTGGTGAGGCACACCTGGAACATTGTGTGCAGTTTTGGTCTTATCTTAAGAAGGATGTTCTTGCTATCGCGGGAGTGCAGCGAAGGTTTACCAGACTGATTCCTGGGATGGCGGGACTGTCATATGAGGAGAGATTGAGTCGGTTAGGATTATATTCGCTGGAGGTCAGAAGAGTGAGGAGGGATCTCATAGAAACGTATAAAATTCTAACAGGACTTGACAGGGTAGATGCAGGAAGGATGTTCCTGATGGTGGGGGAGTCCAGAACCAGGGGTCATAGTCTAAGGATACGGGGTAAACTATTCAGGACTGAGATGAGGAGAAATTTCTTCACCCAGAGAGTGGAGAGCCTGTGGAATTCGCTACCACAGAAAGCAGTTGAGGCCAAAACATTATATGTTTTCAAGAAGGAGTTAGATATAGCTCTTGGGTTTAAAGGGATCAAAGGATATGGGGCGAAAGCAGGAACAGGTTACTGAGTTGGACGATCAGCCCTGATCATAATGAATGGCGGAGCAGACTCGAAGGGCCGAATGGCCTACTCCTGCTCCTATTTTCTATGTTTTTAACACTCCGCACTAGTCTGTGGTGAGCGATTCCATCTAAGGTAAAGCACAACCTAGAGTCATAGAGAGATACAGCACTGAAACAGGCCCTTCGGCCCACCGAGTCTGTGCCGATCATCAACCACCCATTTATACTAATCCTACATTAATCCCATATTCCCTACCACATCCCCTCCTACATTAATCCCATATTCCCTACCATTCTACCACCTACCTACACTAGGGACAATTTACAATGGCCAATTTACCTATCAACCTGCAAGTCTTTGGCGGTGGGAGGAAACCGGAGCACCCGGCAGAAACCCACGCGGCCACAGGGAGAACTTGCAAACTCCGCACAGGCAGTACCCAAAACCAAACCCAGGTCGCAGCAGTTGTGAGGCTGCGGTGCTAACCACTGCGCCACCCAATAAAGTTGATTATACTCCGGAGGTCGGGTCAGGAAAAAATGAAAGGACTTGGGCCGGGTCGGGTTTCATTTGCAGACCTGAGCAAGCCTTTATTTGCAATAACAGAGGGACCTGAGAGTGCATATTCACATATCATTGAAGGTGGCAGGCCAAGTTGAGAAGGCAGTTAAGAAAACATATGGGATACCTGGCTTTGTAAATAGGGGCATTGTTTACAAAAACAAGGAAGTCATGCTGAAACTTCACAAATCTCTGGTTCAGCCTCAGCTGGAGTATTGTGCACAATTCTGGGCACCACACTTTAGGAAGGATGCACGTGGAAAGAGTACAGAGGTGCTTTACCAAGATGATACCAGAGATGAGGGAGTTCAGCTATGTGGTGAGATTGGAAAAGGAGAGACGGTTACAGACCAAATAGACAAAATTTTAATGGGGCTTTACACAGAATTACAAAGGATATACAGCACAGAAACAGGCCATTCGGCCTAACCAGTCCTTAACTAGTGCTCCATTTGAGCCTCCTCCCGTCTTTTTTCCTCTATCAGCATAACGCTCTATTCCCTTCTCCCTGATATGCTTATCTAGCCTTCCCTTAAATGCATCTATACTATTTACCTTAACCACTCCCTGTGATACTGAGATCCACATTCTCATCACCCACTGGGTACAGTGATGGCTTCTAGTTTTGCTCTTCCCCAGAAGTGGAAACACTCATTTGTGTCTACTCTATCAAAACCTTTCATAATTTCAAAGACGGCTATTAGGTCACCCCTCAGCCTCCTCTTTTCAAGAGTAAAGAGACACAAGCTTGTTCACCTTTTCCTGATAGGTATACTCTTGCTTTTCTGGTTGCATCCTTGTAAATTTTGATAGAGCAAGTAGAAAGAAACCATTTCCCCTGGCAGCTGGGATGGTAATGAATTTAAAGTAATTGGCAAAAGAACTAGAAGGAAAATTAGGAGATTTTTTTTCATTTAGAGGGCTAAGATCTGAAACACAACTGAAAACGTGGTGGAATCAGATTCCATAGTAACTTTCAAAAGGCAACTGGACATATGCTTGAAGAGGATTAATTTTTAGGGTTCTGGAGAAAAAGCTATGGTATGGGACTACATTGGATAGCTCTTTTAATGAGTTGCCACAGGCACGATGGGCTTTCTGTGCTGTAAAAGTCTATGCTTCTATTGTAGAGATGGTTGCAGTAAGCGTCTGCATCACAACCTGTGACAAAAGCCCCGTTTGATCATTACTGGAGAAGTGCGCCAGGTTTAACATACATAGTGAAATTCTCAGACAAATCAAGTATGGTCAACAGCGGAAATCCAAAATGTACTCAAATGAAAAATCATCAGCCTCTTAGTCATAGTGATGAGTCATTACGGCACAGATAGAGGCCATCCGGCCCATCGAGTCCATGCCAGCTCTCTGTAGAGCAATCCAATCAGTCTCATTCCCCCGCTCTATCGCCATAGCCCTGCAAGTTTATTTCCAAGTGCCCATCCAATTTCCTTTTGAAATCATTCATTGTCTCCACTTCCACCACCCTCGTAAGCAGCGAGTTCCAGGTCATTACCATTCGCAGCGTAAAAAAGTTCTTCCTCACTTCCCGCTTCATCTCTTGCCTAAAACCTTAAATCTGCATCCCCTAGTCCTTGTACCATCAGCTAATGGGAACAGCTTTTCTTCGTCTACCTTATCTAAACCTATCATAATCTTGTACACCTCTATCCAATCGCCCTTCAATCTCCTTTGCTCCAACCAGAACAACCCCAGCTCAGCTAAAATCCCTCAAACCTGGAACCATTCTGGTAAATCTCCTCTGCACCCTCTCAAGGACCCTCACATTCTTCCTAAAGAGTACTGACCAGAACTGGACGTAATATTCTACTTATGGCTTAATGAGAGTTTTATAAATCTTATCGCCTTTTCTAATTTCATCTCAGTGTCGTGATCTTGGTGTGCTAATTCCCACCTTTGGTGCCAAATGCTGTGCACTGTACATGCCACATACGGCACTGAGTGATAAGCAACGGCTGCATAAACTGTGCCCATGCCAAATCTTTTTACTTGCTTGTGTTATATTGCAGCTGTTGGTCAGAGAAGAAAACTACAAAGGGGTAGATCTTCAACTTGCCACCTGAGAGTAAAGCTGGCGTTTCAGATGAGCAGCCTGTTATAGAAACCAGTCATAAGTTGAAAATCTACCTCACAGAATCTGAAGCTGCAAACTGCATCAGAGTAATTAGGTAAGAAGTAGTCCAAATTGTGCTGGATGGTAGTCATCTTTGCTGCTGGCACATCATGACAGGACATTTATTACAGAGACCCAGAAACTGCTCAGGAAAGGAAGCAAGTGTTTGTTTTTTTTTTAAAAAACAAATTCCCAGAAGCCACAGACTGTCAGCTGATTTCCTCCCAACCCATCTAGAAAGTGCACTGCTGATACATTCCACAACAGCTGAAAGATGCAACTCAGAAGCCCTTACAGTTTGAGCAATTAAAGACGGTTAGGCAAAGTGGCAATGCGTTATATAAACGCAGCTATTTTCTTTCTTTTGGGTGAGACTGGGGTGGCAGTTTATGATAAACTGAGTTCCAATATGGGAGAATAAAAAAAGATACCATCTTTATGGCGTCGCCAATATCCTCTCCCTTCAATGAAAAATATTTAGTCGCCTGCTAACAATGTTGTTGTAAAAATAAAAATTTCAACATAATTGATTGCTCCAATCAGCTTTTTTTTTCCAGTCAAAATAGTGTGGAATTTATACGAAAATAGGGAAAAGGCAGAAGCTATGATCATACCATATCTAATGGGTGCGTGCATGCATACATTGGGGGGGGATGGAGGGAGAGCTGGGTCTGTTTTGGAGGGGGGGTGGTTGGGTCTGCCTAACTGAAGGCCAGTAAATTTAACACATTCCACTTGAGTATTGCTGAAAATAGAGACATGTTGTTGAAACTTTTCATCTTGCACTCATCAGCACAATACGCAAGAATAACCAATGTAAGGGAAAACAACTTTTACTGCATGAGAAGAGAGTGTGCTGATTGGTTGGCAAATGAACTCTGGTAGAGGTGTTGCCATGGAGAATGCATCAGTTTACGGTGACGAACAGTTAACTGCCAAGTTTTGTTGGAAATTTAAACCGGGCAGCTTGACTCTGATTGGTTAAGGCATTGCCCTGAGGAATGAACCAGCAAATGGCTGTCACTTATTTTGTTTAGCTGAGACAGACGCAATGTTTGTACATATTCTTTCTGTCTGCAAAGAACAGGGCCCTGTGTATTAATAGATGTAGCTTCCAGTATACTCCACTGCGAGCCCTACTGACAATCTTAAATTGGTGGACCCACCAGAAAACGTTTTGAAATGTCATTAAAGTCTAAACTTCAGGCCTTTACAGCCAACACAGAAAAAACATTCTGTCTCTCAGTCTGAACTAGATTGGAATCCAAGTTTCTGAGCTGAAAGGACAGTAGCAACCTCATTCATACTTCCTGCACATTTCCCAACATTGATGGTTACAAAAATTAACAACCACAAAAACAGCTCATTGTGGTTCTCCAACTGAATGAACATCATAGTCTAAACCATTTCACTGGGGTTCTAAAAACCAGGCTTAGGATGGTTCGGAGGGAGTTAACTCCACATCAAGATACGCACATCAACCGCACCCCTGCAACTATGTCATGCTCCTGCTCCCTAAGGAAGTCAGCAGCTTGTATATATGCAACTAGATTAATTTGAGTGCTCCTCACAGCCACACACACACAATCGCCTTGCAGCTAAAGCCTAACTATCATGTGGCAACATGCCAAGTCATGCGAGCAATAAGCACATCCCAGGGCAGAGAGTAATTAGATTAGAATGGATGCATGCACAAAACAATGGATTCACTCCAAGTTTAGCTGTCTGGCTGGATGGCAGTAATCAACCAGTGGGCATTTTTCCTCCTTGGTTAGGAAAACCGATGATCCTGATTAAATGATATTTGCAACAATCTTAAGCAACACGCCTGCTCTCTCCAACATTACAGTCTGCTCACTCTCTCTCCAGTATTGTGCGCCAGCTGTGGCTCAGTTGATAGCATTCTCGCCAGAGTTACAAAGTTTTGGGTTCAAATCCCAGTCCAGGACTTTAACACAAAAATCTACGCTGACACTCCAGCGCGGCACTGCCGGACATATTGTCTTTTGGATGAGACCGAGGCCCCATCGGCCGTCTCAGGTGGACGTAAAAAATCCAATGGCACTATTTTGAAGAGGAGCAGGGGATTACCTTCTGTATCTTGTACAATATTTATCCCTCAATCAACATCACAAGAATTACAGAATATCTGGTCATAACCACATTGCTGTTTGTGGGAGCTTACTGTATGCAAACTGGTTGCCGTGTTTCCTGCAATGTAACAGTGACTACATTATATAAGTACTTAATAGGCTGTAAAGTGTCGAGAGGCCCGGTGGTCATGAAAAGCACCATGTAAATGAAAGTCTTTCTTCTTATGACAGCACTCTCACCCTCGCTCTCTCTGGTATGACAACTGTCTCGCCAGCATGACCGCGCCACTGGTGCTCCCTCTCTCTCCATCCAGCACGACCGTGCACTCGCGCTGTCTCTCGCTCCAGCACGACTGCAGTCGTGCCGGAGAGAGACAGCACTCTCTCTCGTCGGTAAGACAGCGCCTGCTCATTTTCTCGCTGGTACGACAGCGCTCGCTCGCATTACCTCTCCAGCACGACAGCGCTCGCTCCCTCCCGCTGGCGGGACAGCGCTTGCTCGCTCACACCCGCCACTCTCACTCTCTCTTACCCGCCGGCACGACAGCGCTCGCTCGCTCTCACCCACCGGCAGTACAGCGCTCGCTCGCTCCCACCGGCCCGACAGCATTCACTCGCCGTCTCCCGCCGGCATTACAGCACTCGCTCTTTCACGCCCACGCGACGGCACCCGCACGCTCCCTCCCGCCGGCGCGACGGCTCTCGCTCGCTCCCTCCCGCCGACGCCCGCTACCTCCCGCCAGTCTGCCGGCACGGTCCCTCCCGCCGGCACGACAGCGCTCGCTCGCTCTCACCGGCCGGCACGACAGCGTTTGCTCCCTCCCTCCCGTGGCACGACAGCGCTCGCTCGCTGTCGCCTGCCGGCATTACAGCACTTGCTCTTTCACGCCCACGCGACGGCACTTGCTTGCTCCCTCCTGCCGGTGCGACGGCTCTAGCTCGCTCCCTCCCGCCGGCACGACGGCTCTCGCTCGCTCCCTCCCGCCGGCACGACGGCTCTCGCTCGCTCCTTCCCGCCGGTACGACGGCTCTCGCTCGCTCCCTCCCGCCGGCACGACGGCTCTCGCTCGCTCCCTCCCGCCGGCACGACGGCTCTCGCTCGCTCCCTCCCGCCGGCTCTCGCTCCTTCCCTCCCGCCGGCACGACGGCTCTCGCTCCCTCCCTCCCGCCGGCACGACGGCTCTCGCTCCCTCCCTCCCGCCGGCACGACGGCTCTCGCTCCCTCCCTCCCGCCGGCACGACGACTTTCGCTCCCTCCCTCCGGCCGGCACGACGACTTTCGCTCACTCCCTCCCGCCGGCTCGATGGCTCTCGCTCGCTCCTGCCGGCACGACGTCTCTCGCCTGCTCACGACAACACCCGCGCGCTCCCTCCCACCGGCGTCCACTTGTTCCCTCCCGCCGGTGCCCGCCCGCTCGCTCCCTCCTGTCAGCCCGACAGTGCTCACTCTCTCCCGCCAGCGCTCGCACGCTCTCTCCTGCCAGCACGACAGTGCTCACACACTCCCACCAGCGCTCGCTCGCTCTCTCCCGCCAGCACGACAGTGCTCACTCTCTCCCACCAGTGTTCGCTCGCTCTCTCCCACCAGTGCTCGCTCACTCTCTCCCGCCAGCACGACAGTGCTCACTCTCTCCCACCAGCGCTCGCTCACTCTCTCCCACCAGCGCTCGCTCACTCTCTCCCACCAGCGCTCGCTCACTCTCTCCCACCAGTGCTCGCTCACTCTCTCCCACCAGCGCTCGCTCGCTCTTTCCCGCCAGCACGACAGTGCTCACTCTCTCCCACCAGTGCTCACTCGCTCTCTCCCGCCAGGACGACTGCGTGCCCTCGCCCTCTCTTGCCAGCATGCTCTCTCTCTGGTACAACACTCACTCACTGTATCTCTCTCTCTCCCCCCGCCCCCCCAACCCCCGGTACGACAGTGCACGCTTTCTCTCTCTCTCCAGTATTATAGGTCTTACCATGCTCAACAGGAAAGGTGACTAAAAGCTTTAAAGTTCTGTCACAGATGAGATGTGCATTCACATTTAAGCTTTTGTCTTTTTATCTGGCAGTTTGTTGCACAGGAAAATTGTACTCTTGAAATTAGACATATCAGTTTGTGCTGTTGCAGCCAGTGGATACAAAGGAGTGTTTTGTTGCAAACCAGTATCCAGAAGCTGCTATCAAGTTCTATTCTAGCGTATTGCTCTGAATGCGCTCACACTTTATTTATCTGTTATTATCCAGTCCTGGAGCAGGATTTGTGTGCAAAGTGTTATAGTGGAGTGAATTTATATCGAATAACTTATCCTGTTGTCTAAAAAGGAGTGAGATAAACCTTTCCAACTTTGACTTTACAAAGCAAGGGACTGGAATACTGACTGAATTTCAGGAGAAGCAATCAATATCTATTTGAAGAGGCAACAGAGAGCAGTGCTGCTATTAACCAACGTTGTGGTAATTTTTTCTTACTAGGTGTTCCAGCTACTTTTATTATTAAGGTAATGGAGATAGGAATAGTCCTTCCCGTCCAGCAAATATCCAGCTTTTCTAAAACATAAATATAAGGAACCCATCAAATAGCATTGTTCAGTATGTGATGCATGTGACAAAGTGCAGGGAAACACTTGAGTTGTTATAATAACAGAAGAAATAGGAGCAGGAGTAGACCATTATGCCCCTCATATGATCATACCTGATCTTCTGCCTCAGCTCACTTTTCCCCCCTCACCTCTCCAAATGTTTCTTCCCTGGACCTGGGCAACATTCAGGCTTAGGCTGATAAGTGACAAGTAACATTCGTACCACACAAGTACCAGGCAATGACCATGTCCAACAAGACAGAATCTAAACATCTCCCCTTGATGTTCAATGGCATTACCATCGCTGAATCCCCCATCAACGATCTGGGGGGTGTGGGGGGAGGTGGTGGTTACCATTGTCCAGAAACTTCACTGGACCAGTCACATAAAATACTGAGCCTACAAGAGCAGGTCAGAGGCTGGGAATTCTGTGGCGAACAACTCACTTCCTGACTCCCCAGAGCCTGGCAACCATCTATAAGGCACAAGTCAGGAGTGTGATGGAACACTCTACACATGCCTGGATGAGTGCAGCTCCAACAAAACTCAAGAGGCTCGACACCATCCAGAACAAAGCATCCCGCTTGACCTGCACTCCATCCACCACCTTAAACATTCACTCCCTTCTACAGCAGCATACCATGGCAGCAGTGCGTACCATCTACAAGATGCACTGAAGCAACTCAGCAAGGCTCCTTCGACAGCACCTTCCAAACCCGTGACCCAGAAGGATAAGGACAGCAGAGGTATGGGAACACCACCAGCTGCATGATCTCCTCCAAGCCACACACCATCCTGAAACTATACTGCCGTTCCTTCACTGGTGCTGGATCAAAATTCTGGAACTCCCTCCTTAACAGCACTGTGGGTGTACCTTCATCACATGGACTGCAGCGGTTCAAGAAGGCAGTTCACCACCACCTTCTCGAGGGCAATTAGTGATGGGCAACTAATGCTGGCCTAGCCAGCGATACTCACATCCATGAACGAATAAAAAAACATTCTCTTCCCTCTCCCCAGGCCAATACCCCTCACCCCAATCTCCTCCCTTTCGCAGTCCCATTTCCCCCTTCTCCACCTCTTCCCAGTTCCATTCCCCCTCCTGTCCCTTCCCTTTCCCAGTCCCAGTCGCCCTCCCCCTCCCGTCCCTTCCCCTGTCTTCGTCCAACTCCCCCTCCTTTCCCATCCCTAGTCCCATTCCCCCTCCTTTCCCTTCCATCCCTTTCCTTCCCCAATTCCACTCTTCTCCCTCACTTCCCTAGTCACATTCCGCCTCCCGTCCCTCCGCCCGTCCCATTCCGCCTCCAAGTCCTTTCCCTTCCTCAGTCCCATTCCCCTCCCTCTCCCGGGCCCATTGCCCCCTCCCCATTTCTTTCCCCATTCTCCTCCCCTTATGTTGCCTTGCTCCAAACTCCATTCTCACTGAAGGCCTGTTCAGGTCAGGAAAAAGAACCCGACTCAAACCTGACAGATCCACAGCAGGCCCGAGTCCCTCCAACTTTGCCCCGAGCCCTGCCCCAACTCGATCTGACCTCACTTGGAACCGCCAGGAAGCTGCAACGCATGCGCGATGACATCATAGTGACATCTCTCGCTCACTGCGCAGACTCAGTTTTGTCCCGGACTCCCAGCGCAGGTAAGTTTTTTAATTTTAATACTTACCAGCAGAGTATGCACCGTGTGTGTCCGGCCCAGCCTGGCCCGACCCGAGCCCGAAGGCCGGACCCGGAAGAGGGGCCCGCCACATGCCGTCAAGTCCTGTTGGGTTTGGGTTGGGTAGCAGACCTTTATTTATCACCCCTTTCACCAAAGAACTGCCCAACCATGCTACCCCAACTATTGGTGATTGATTAGCATGTTTAGGAAAGTACATGTCCTGGCTGAAGGCAGAAAAACAGGACTGAAAGACAGATGTGACAGCAACAAGAATTAGTAAGGCAACTGTAAATAACAAAACCCACTGAATTCAGAAATGTTTCCTGCTTTGCTGCTCTATTGAAAGATTGTTCAGAAACAGAAAACACACAACTTTTTTTTTCCAGATACTGTGTAGGAGTCCATAATTTGTTAAGTACTGAAAATTTTAATGAATTTGTCTCTCTGCACATTTTCCCCTTGGAAACTGATACACTCACCTCAGCCTCCTTCTGCAGCAGAATCTTGTCCTTGTCGACTGTTTCATCTTCCACATCTCTGGCAGAACAAAAAGAGAGTCAGTAACCAGGACAACTCAAAGTCACTTGCTAATCCCAGGCCAGCCTGGACAGTGACCTCTTCCCATGGCAGATTCCTTCTTGAGGCAGTAAGTATGCCAATTATATACAACGTCCCAGTTATTAACTGGAAATTATTTGCAGATAAACTTGCATAAATGCATTCATGATCATCACCTCACAGTACAATCACACACTGCCAATCCGCATCCACAAGAGGTAGAAACAGCGACAGAGAAACCTGATCTCAAACTGAACTTAGTCACCCTATTGGATGAAAGTATTGTATTATTAAAAATACACTATATACATGTATCATTCCAATAATAGGTTGAGGATTTTTTAATCATGGTCAACTGTCAAATGTTTCTTCTGGAGTTGACAGCTTCAACTCCTGAATTAAGATTACTGATTTGTAGCCGCTCCCAGTTGTCCATTATTTTCTGCATATTTAACAGTTGTATTAACCTGATCATTGGGCCCCAATAAAAGCGTGACTGTTATATTTTCGTATCAGTGAGGCAGCTGTAAATAATGATGAGGCGCACATCATCAGGGCATGTGATGGAGTTTCTGGGCAGGCTAATCCGAGGAATGCATTATACAATTAGAAGCGTCACATTTAGTCAAGCAAGATAATGACATTTAATGTTATAAAAACAAGAAATGCTGGAAATATTCAACAGACCAGCCAGCAGAGAACAAGTAAACTGATTTCAGGCGTGGCCTCTTTCTCTGGACTGGAAAATATTACAGGTGAAGATTTTAAAATGAACAAAACTACACAGAATTTGGAGCCCAGAAACTGGTTGCTCAACTCAACTGTTTTAAGCCAGTGTTCTGATCACACGAGCCTCCTCCCACTGTACTTCATCTAACCCTATCAGCAGATTATTTTATTGCTTATTCTTATTTCCACCATGATTACTTCATATTTCTCTATATTAAACTGCATCTACCACAATTCTGCCTACCCTGTTAACTTATTCTGGTCTTCCAGCATTCTTTCACAATTTTCCAGTCAGTGCAATTTGCAAATGTCATTATTCCCTCAATTCCGAAGTCCAAATCATTCACACACAAAAATAAAGCACCAACACAGGCTCCTGTGCAACCACACCTTTTCAGTCTGAGAAATTCTCTTTCATCTCTACCCTTTGCTTTGTGTCCCCTAAATATTCCTTTATTCACATGGCCACATTCCTCTTAATTCTATTCGTCATTATCTTTTTTGTAAGTTTTTTTTTTAACGCGGTACCAAATCAATGGTATTTTTGTCAAAGTCCATATCCGCAGTATTTTCTCTGTCTGTTATTTCTTTAAAAAATTATGAAGTTGATCAAGCACAACCCAACTGGTCCTGCTTTGCTCATTGCTCTCCAAGTACTTAATAATTTCATCCCATTCTAGCTTTCCAACAACTGGGGATATCTGTGCACAGATCATTGAAGGTTGCAGGGCAGATTAAGGAAGCGGTTAATAAAACATATGGAATCCTGGACTTTATAAATAGGGGCATATAGAATACAAGAACAAGGAAGTTATGACCATTTTCATGTGTAGGCTGTCCTCCTGGTGCAGCTCACTCTTCCCCTAAAACTAACCTGAATGCCTCAGGATTCTGAACCCTTTCTTCTTACAACACATCTCTAACCTTGCATATATAATGTAGTTTGAGTTCACTAACAATGGTGGATATAATATCTAACCGTAGAGCCTTACATCTTTTTCTTTGTGCTGTGCTCACCACGATGACAGGCAGCAGACAATTCCTAGCATAAGCTCATGATCCATACCATCAGATATGAGCTCCTCCCCAGCCTGAACATGTATCCAGATGCCATCCTCCCTTCCGCTGCCCAAGACACAAACTCAGAGTGGACGGTTACAAGCCCTCTCCCCAGTGATCAGGTGTCAGACATTTTTTAAAAATTTATTCAAGAGATGTTGGTATCGCTGACAAGTGATGGTTTGTTGCCCATCCCTAATTTCCCTTGAACTGAGTGCTAGCTCGGCCATTTCAGAGAGCACTTAAGAGTCAACCACATTGCTGTGGGTCTGGAGTCACATATAGGCCAGACCAAGTAAGGACAGCAGGTTTCCTTCCCTAAAGGACATGAACCAGATGGGTGTTTATAATAATCGATGATAGTAATGGTGCCACAAAACTGAGACTAGCTTTCAGTTCCAGATTTTTAATTAATTGAATTTAAATTCCACCAGCTGCTGTGGTGGGATTTGAACACAGGTCCCCAGGGAATTGGCCCAGCATGAAGGAATAAAGTGGTATTAACACCAAAAACACATTCTCTTTTTTGACAGAAAGTAGATCTATTCTTAAAAATACTGTGAATTAACTGATAACCAGTGGTTCTGTTATTTTTCCAGTTCTATTATACTCAACAGATGTTCAACTTTGACAGAGTAAGGAAAGCACTCAGGGTTGACAAGATCTAGTGGCTGAATTATTTCCAGATATGATGAACATGGCTATTAATCATGTCACCACCTGAATGCCAGAATGGATAAATACTGCCCTCTGCTTCTCAATACATGCCACCAGAGCATACAATCTTGTACAAGAGATACCTCGGTGTAACAGAGAGTAAACAAACCAGAGATGTTTAGTGTAATAAAAGCAAAATACTGCAGATGCTGGAAATCTGAAACAAAAAGTGCTGGAAATACTCAGCAGATTTGGCAGCATCTGTGGAGAGAGAAGCAAAGCTAATGTTTCAGAACCGTTCTGATGAAAGGCCACAGACTTGAAATGTTAACTTTGCTTCCCTCTCTCCACAGTTGCTGCCAGACCTGCTGAGTGTTTCCAGCACTTTTTGTTTGAGAGGTTTAGTGGTTGGGAAAGCCTGAGTGAAGCTCTTCTGCAAATCTCCAACTCAGATGTGGTGCAGATGGAGGGTACCTTCCTGAACCTAATAAATTACCTTTAATTGCGCAACTTGTAAAATTAAAATAAATCCTTTTGTGATGCATCAAAACACACAAAAAACATTTTTTAATTGCAGCCTTGCAATTGAACAGAATATGGAAGCACATGGAAAGAACACAGAAGCATTGAAAAGTTACCAGCTTTTCCAGTTGAGAGCAGATTTTTACTGAAGGCATAGCAAGAGATAATGTGCACTCATTAGTAACATCTCCATGCTCATCAAGCCCAAATGACTTTGAGCATCTTGGAAATTAATCCAAAACACCTTTTAGTGACACCATTTTAAAACTTGGATTAGATCATTTGAACCAATTCTTAAGCAATGAATTATGAGGCATATTTGAATTTGAACCATAGCTAGATTTCAGCTCGTTTCTGCTCACACAGTGGAACAATAGTAAAGCTTAGGGGAGAGGCTAACAGCTGCAAGGTTACTGAAGAGTATCTTAGAAACCATTTCGCCAAAGCCAAGTCATGCGTCAACACATTCCCTTCTTGGGTGGATATTATGTTCTCACTCTCCTTTTTATCCCTCCATGGGGCCCTGCTGGGCCAGTCTTTTCATCTATTTTTTGATATACAATATTAACTGCATTTCCATGATAGATGCTGATAAAAGTTCCAAATAAACTGCATTATAATGAGGGATGTCACCTTATTCTGAGTTTTATCCAAAGGTCTGGAACAATATAACAGCTGTGTTGTGTGAATTATCCATGATCATTTGCACTACATAATTACTGTGGGCACCATATTCAAAATTATTAACAGCTAAGTCTATTAGTCACATTTATGAGGCTGACCTGAGGCTTTAACAACAATACAATCAGGTTCTGCTCAAGAGGACATTCCAAGTAACTGAGGTCATGGAAATAGTGAAAGCTCCTGCTAGCATATTGTTGCAAGACTGCTGTCTGATGGGTACATGGTAGCACTAATTGGCCAGGATTGAATAATGAAATGGAACAAGCAGGTGACCCAAGGTGAACATTTGAGATACAGTGATCACAATATATTTAGATTCAATTTAAGAAGGGAAGAGTAAAAAGGATAAAGAAAAAAGTACTTGGGAAAAAAAAACAAATTATAGCAAGGTAAGAAAGGAACCATGCCTGTGTTAAATGAAAGCAAAAAATGGCAAATAGAATTGTACATCAATGAGAAAATGTTGAAATGGAAGAAATTTGTATTCAGAGAACAAAAAGTCACGCTAGATGGAAAGATTACAGGAAGCAGAAAGCAAAGGGTAGGGGTTAAAAAAGATATGAACAGTGTAAAAGTGTAGCGAGTGATGCTGCACATGGAGCTGTGTTTCAGCCACTCTGGTTTATTTACACATTAATAACCTGGACTAAAATTGACAGTATATCAGAATACGCTGACAATTCCAAACTGGGAAATGACAAATTCTAAGAAAAACTGTGAAAGACTACAGGAGATCATAGGTAGACTCGCAGGGTAAGCAGATAGGCAACAGATGCAGTTCAATGTTGAAAAATGTGAAATAATTACTTTGCCAAAAGTTATGATTTTAAATTAAGTAGAGGAGTTGAGAGATTTAGGTATGCAGTTACACTGGTCATTGTGAAGTGTTATGAGAGTGTAAACAATGATTTCACTGATTGCTGGTATGTAACCAGAGGAATCAATATATGATCACAAAAAGAATTAAGATGGGGGGATTACAAAAAACTATTTTCACAGTGAGTGGCTAGAATGTGAAATTCTCTGCCACAGTAGTTGAATGCAAGTCCAGAAACACTTTAAAAAAAGACAAAATTGTCGCCTTGGAATAGAAAAATATTTAAAGGCTTTGGGAAGCAAGCAGTACAGCAGGATTCAATCAGGTGACTCTTGGAGATAACAGCAGTACAGACTTGATGAGCCAAATAGCTGATTTTTGTGCTGGAACATTCCAAGATTGCACGTATGTAACAATAGAACTTAACTGGACTAGGCACATAAATACTGTGTTGACAAGAGCAGAGGAATAACTTACCTCCTTTCCATTGCCTACAAGGCACCAGTGAGGAGCATGATGGAATACTCCCCACTTTCCTGGATGAGTGCAGCTCTAACAACACTCAAGCACAGCTCGACACCATTCAGGATAAAGCAGACCATTTGATCAGCACCCCATCCTCCACCTTAAACATTCACTTCCTCCACCCCTGGTGCACCTTGGCTGCACTGTGTAAATCTACAAGATGCACTACAGCAACTCACCAAGGTTTCTTCAACAGCACCTTCCAAACCTGTGACCTCTACTGCTTAGAATAGCAGGGGTTCAGGAGCATGGGAACACCAACTGCAAGTTCCCCCCCCACCCCCACCAAGTCACACCCCATCCTGACTTGGAAATATACTGCCATTACTTCATCGTTGCTGGGTCAAAAACCTGAACTCCCTACCCAACAGCTCTGTGGCTATACCTGCACCACACAGACTGCAGCAGTTCACCATCACATTCCCAATGGCAACAGAAGTTGGCCTTGCCAGCCCACATCCCATGAACGAATAAAAAAAAGTAACAGTACACGCTGTTGAGTGCATATCACTTAGTGTTTATCTCACATATACTAAAGTACCTCAGTCCCAACAGAGCTTGCCATGGTCCTCAAATAGTATTGTGCTAACAGAAAATGCTGGAAAACACTCAGTAGATCAGGTAGCATCTATGAATTTAATGTTTCATAAGAACAGAGAAAGATAGGAACAGGAGTAGGCCATTCAGTCTGTCGAGCCTGCTCTGCCATTTAATTAAATCATGGCTAATCATCTACCTCAACGCCACTTTCCGGCACTATCTTCATTTCCCTTGATCATTTGTTTACAGAAATCTATTGATTTGTGTCTCGAATATGCTCAATGATTGAACTTCCACAGCCCGCTGGGGTAGGGAATTGCAAAGATTCACCACCTTCTGAGGAAGACAGTCCTCCTCATCTCAGTCTTAAATGGCCTAAAAAAAAAATTCAAACAGTGACATCACAGAATGCTGCAAGGTGATTGGTTGGTGAGTAACTGCCGTTAGTAACGAAAGGAAGGAGAAAGGTAAGATCTGCAGGTTTTTTTATATGGTAAGTAGTGTGTTTTTTTAGGGAATCAAGGTCCCTAGTGTAAATAATCTCTAATTTTTGAGGAACTTAAGGAGTAAATTAAGGGTAACTCATGGCAGGACAGCTCGGCAGCATGGAGTGCTCCTCCTGTGCAATGTGGGAAGTTAGGGACATTTCCAGTGTCCAGGGTGAACACATGTGCAGGAAGTGTCTCCAGCTGCAGCTACTCGAAATCCATGTTTTGGATCTGGAGCAGCAGCTGGGGACACTGTGGAGCATCTGCGAGGCTGAGATCATCATGGATAGCACATACAGGCAGGTGGTCACCACAGGTAAAGATTGCTCAGGTAGAAAGGGAATGGGTGACCACCAGGCAGAGTAGAAGAACTAGGTAGGCAGTGCAGGAGTCCCCTGGGTCCATCTCCCTCTCTAACAAATTTTCCCCTTTGAATACTGGTGGGTGAGATAGCTTCTTAGGGGAATGCAGCAAGAGCCAAGTCTGTGGCACCACAGGTGGCTCAGCTGCACAAGAGGGAAGGAAAAAGAGTGGGAGAGTGATAGGGGATTCTATACTAAGGGGTACAGCCAGGCATTTTTGTGGCCGCAAACGTGACTCCTGGAAAGTACATTGCCTCCCAGGTGCTAGGGTCAAGGATGTCACGGAGCGGCTGCAGGGTATTCTGAAGGGGGAGGGTGAACAGTCAGAGGTCGTGGCTCACATTGGTACCAACGATATAGGTAGAAAGAGGGATGAGGTCCTGCAGCAAGAATTTAGGGAGCTAGGTAGATTAAAAAGCAGGACCTCAAAGGCTGTAATCTCTGGATTATTCCCGGTGCCACATGCTAGTGAGTATAGGAATAGGAGGATAGAGCAGATGAATCTGTGGCTGAAGAGATGGTGCAGGAGGGAGGGCTTTAGTTTCCTGGATCACTGGGTCTGTTCTGGCGAAGGTGGGACCTGTACAAGTCGGACAGGTTGCACCTGAACCGGAAGGGGACCAACATCCTTGCAGGGAGGTTTGCCAGTGATGTTGGGGGGGTGGGGTTTAAACTACAAAGTGATTAATGACAACGCCACGTCATCAGAATGCGCCGCGGTGCGCACACGGTCTTGGGCCCTCTGCGCATGCGCTGCGGTCCGGATTGCCAGGACCAGTTTGCGCATGCGCAGACGACGTCATCGCGTAACATCATCTTGCTCGGGGTACACGCCAGGTTGGCCTTTGCGCATGCGCAAACTGGTCCTGGCAATCCGGACCGCAGCGCATGCGCAGAGGGCCCGAGACCATGTGCGCATGTGCGTCAATCTTCCGAACGCTTCGGCGCGAGTTTTTGAAAATGGAAGGAGGAGAGGTTTCGTCGGGCATTTTATCTCAATTATTTAGTCATTTTGGACATTTGCTTCATTTTTATTAGATAGAGGAGATTGTTCCAAGGTAAGTTGTTCTGAAAATACATTTCAAGGAAGGGAAGGGAAGGGAAGGGAAGGAAGGGAAGGGAAGGAGGGAAGGGGAGGGGAGGGAGGGAAGGGAGGCGAGGGAGGGAGGGAAGGGAGGGAAGGGAGGGAGGGAGGGGAGGGAGGCGAGGGAGGGAGGGAAGGGAGGGAGGGGAGGGGAGGGAGGGAAGGGAGGGAGGGGAGGGAAGGAGGGGAGGGAAAGGAGGCAAGGGAGGCAAGGGAGGGAGGGAAGGGAGGCAAGGGAGGGAGGGAAGGGAGGCAAGGGAGGGAAGGGAGGCAAGAGAGGGAGGGAAGGAGGCAAGGGAGGGAGGGAAGGGAGGCAAGGGAGGGAGGGGAGGGAGGGAGGGGAGGCAAGGGAGGGAGGGGAGGCAAGGGAGGGAGGGAGGGGAGGCAAGGGAGGGAGGGAAGGGAGGCAAGGGAGGGAGGGAAGGGAGGCAAGGGAGGGAGGGAAGGGAGGGAGGGAAGGGAGGCAAGGGAGGGAGGGAAGGGAGGCAAGAGAGGGAGGGAAAGGAGGCAAGGGAGGGAGGGAAAGGAGGCGAGGAAGGGAGGGAAGGGAGGCGAGGAAGGGAGGGAAGGGAGGCGAGGAAGGGAGGGAAGGGAGGCGAGGAAGGGAGGGAAGGGAGGCGAGGGAGGGAGGGAGGGAAGGGAGGCAAGGGAGGCAAGGGAGGGAAGGGAGGCAAGGGAGGGAGGGGAGGGAAGGGAGGGAAGGGAGGGAGGGGAGGGAGGGGAGGGAGGGAGGGAGGGGAGGGAGGGGAGGGAGGGAGGGGAGGGAAGGGAGGCGAGGGAGGGAGGGAAGGGAGGCAAGGGAGGGAGGGAAGGGAGGCGAGGGAGGGAGGGAAGGGAGGCGAGGGAGGAGGGAAGGGAGGCGAGGGAGGGAGGGAAGGGAGGCGAGGGAAGGGAGGCGAGGGAGGGAGGGAAGGGAGGCAAGGAAGGGAGGGAAGGGAGGCAAGGGAGGGAGGGAAAGGAGGCAAGGAGGGAGGGAAAGGAGGCAAGGGAGGGAGGGAAAGGAGGCAAGGGAGGGAGGGAAAGGAGGCAAGGGAGGGAGGGAAAGGAGGCAAGGGAGGGAGGGAAAGGAGGAAAGGGAGGGAGGGAAAGGAGGCAAGGGAGGGAGGGAAAGGAGGCAAGGGAGGGAGGGAAAGGAGGCAAGGGAGGGAGGGAAAGGAGGCAAGGGAGGGAGGGAAAGGAGGGGAGGGAGGGAAAGGAGGGGAGGGAGGGAAAGGAGGGGAGGGAGGGAGGGGAGGGAGGGGAGGGAGGGAAGGGAGGGAGGGAAGGGAGGGAGGGAAGGGAGGGAGGGGAGGGAGGGGAGGGAGGGAAGGGGAGGGGGGAAGGGAGGGAAGGGAGGGAAGGGGAGGGAGGGAAGGGGAGGGAGGGAAGGGGAGGAGGGAAGGGAGGGAAGGGGAGGGAGGGAAGGGAGGGAAGGGGAGGGAGGGAAGGGAGGGAAGGGGAGGGGGGGAAGGGAGGGAAGGGGAGGGGGGGAAGGGAGGGAAGGGGAGGGGGGAAGGGAGGGAAGGGGAGGGGGGGAAGGGAGGGAAGGGGAGGGGGGGAAGGGAGGGAAGGGGAGGGGGGAAGGGAGGGAAGGGGAGGGGGGGAAGGAGGGAAGGGGAGGGGGGGAAGGGAGGGAAGGGAGGGAAGGGAGGGGAGGGAAGGGAGGGGAGGGAAGGGAGGCAAGGGAGGCAAGGGAGGGGAGGGAAGGGAGGCAAGGGAGGGGAGGGAGGGGAGGGAGGGGAGGGAGGGGA